>NC_091125.1:132089120-132689120 GCF_040183065.1 Periplaneta americana
ATGTGTCAGTGGAGAAGATAAACTGTGATATAAAATTGTGTTCATTCACTGTAGATGTAGAAGAATATTTCACAGAATTAATTGAAGTAACAGGGCATGCAACCGATAAACTCTGGACTTTGACGGACGTGTGTCACTTTGAACCCAAGAGAGAAGAAGAGATTTTAGTGCGTATTCGTGTTACATAAAACAAGCTGGCAGACAAAACTTTTCCACTCATCAGGGGACAAAGTCCTCAAGTTCTTTAGGAATTAGGAAGAGCAACAACCCCAGTGTCATTAAAAACTATTAATAAGTCTTTCATATCACCAATCTGTCACCAGTCAAGGTGATCGCTACATCTTCCTCGTCCATAGGATTCCCGTTGTAATAAGGAAGTACAAAGTCTTGTACCGACTTCTTTACGGTATTGTAGTAGTAGTAGTAGTAGTAGCAGCAGCAGCAGTAGAAGTACTGTTCTCCAACCAGGAGATTAACTGTGAAAGGAATGTGCCTACTATTGTGTCATCTATTGGAGCGAAGTAGATAGATAATATTACCGTTATAACGTCAGTTTAAAAACCATGCGCTCTCCTGCATATGTTATTTCCTGTATGGTGGGATTGAAAGACCAGGAGATTAACTGTGACCTAATTTTGTAACTAGGGTAGTATAAATATGTGTGTATCAGTGTTATCGTTTGTGCTGTGAGAGTTAGCCAATAGAGATACGACTACCCACGTGTGTGACCTTATGACATCTTATGACATCAACATTCATTCACAGCATTACCCCGCTGCGTCTCATTCCCCTGAGACTTTCTTGTGATTGGAGTACAGTAGAAGTTAGTAGCGGTTGTAGTATTTTAACAATGCTTTCAGCTAAACAAGTTATTCAGCGTCGAAATTCAACCTGAGCGAGAAATGGTAGACAAATTTTGCCTGGAGCACTCTATCAGGAACAGAGTTCTGTACCGTAAATCTATAACACGGGACTCACTGTATTACTTCCCTCCTGCAGGAAATCATGCTAAGATTTCTATCGGCCTTTAAACTCCATCAACCTAGTCGGTTCTAACTTTAACACAGTAACCACCAGACTGGTCAAAAAGTGGACGTTCGCGAAGATTTGTATCATGGCGTGTTGTAACCTTGTTAACCATTCGGCGGGAGTAATAACCGGTATCGCACAACGAAAGAGATACGAACAACTTCATGCACGTGACCTCGAATTGAGCCGTGCTACGACAATGTCGGTCTCCATAACGATGTCCTGAACCCATAAACAATCAAGTGAGTGTCCATATCAAGTATTCAATCGTAGAACCATCAGTGTCGAAAATAAAAGTCACTTCCTAGACAACCAAGACAGTTTTTTGTAAAATTTTATACAAAAAAAAATAAGATTTCATCTACAAAACAATGTTAAGGCATGGAACTGTGAAATTTCTAACTTCTACATTTTTACACCAATTAATCTGAAACTTATATCACAGATTTCTTACAATGTGGACATGAAACACACATATTTTCACTTTGATATTCCAATTAGTTTACTTATAATTTATGTTTTTTTTAATACTCAATTACAATTGTCCCAATTTTCAAAGTTTACATAATTTTTATTTAAATTCATATTTAATTTATTCCTGACAGATGTATGTAAAATATGACAATTGCTTTTCATATCTTTCCAATTACTTTTTGGGAAAAAATTACCCTTTAGTTGTTTTTTTTTTTTAACTTATCACATCCTCAACACACGGTGATTCGAATACTTTCAATAGCAAAAGAAAACACATGTGCCAGTTTACTTCACATGAGTGCATTTCTGTGCAAAATTTCAGTGAGACTGGAGAAAAACTGCATTCATTAGAGCATTTTGAGTGCTACAAAATGTTGAAAATTGTAAAATCGAAAAAACTAGTATCAGAATACAGCATGTATATACTGTATATATTATCGATATCCTTCCTTCCTATACAGGTCTATCACACACATCTTTCTCCTACATAACAGAGCGAAATATGGATTAAATGAAAAGTAAAATTAGTTAGAATGAAGAACGAAGTCTGTCAGAATGACAGATGAGTGTCAGTTTAAAGGGCTGCAGCTTCACGCACGCGCTGGTCCCTTTAAATTTGTCCTGACAGGCTTTAAATTATCATAGGTCCAAAATAAGGACGGATTTAGAAAACTGAAACCTTATTTTATTTTTTGGAGTTAAAAATAAAATTTCCGTTTTTTGAAAGTTTTTTCGTTATTTTCACCGATCCAAAACCTTAAACAAAACACAGTAGTCTGACGTAGAGAAGAAAAGAAAATAAAGGTTCAGCATTCAGAATTAGAAACGTATAGAACGTAAAAATAACCAGTTTTATTAATTTTCTAGCAGTTTTATAGGTTGATATCCCATACTGCAGTCGCGTAGCATAAGGCGTCATGGTTTAAATTGACGATATGTAATGCGGGCTGGTTCGAGCCTCCATGTGGGAATAAATTTTCACATGAATTTCGGTTAGTGTATGGAACCATCACCACATAGCAACGTAATCGGAAAACGGGGAGTTACACTGAATAGCGTAATATGTTATATCTAACCAGCATCAGCGGCTGGGGAGGGTAATTAATGTGCCGACCACACGTTACCTCTGTACGATCGACTCATCGTCCGACTATGCTGCTGATAGGTGGAAGTGAAGCTATCAGAAGCTGATATAATTAAAGGTTCGTTCCAATAAGCGGTTCATGGATCAGTTCATGTACGGTTCCTGTACCATCTTATGCGCATGCGCTAGTTGAGCATCTGCTATGGGATTGAAACTGGACTGGACGCTGTTGGAACGCTTTCGCGGATCGTTATGTACTAAATCCAGAGATGCTATAACTGTGATTATCTTTGCCTGAGAACGGAATGATTATTATTATCGTTTCACAGTTAATTCTAATTGCAGAAAATATAATTTCGATCATTTTCTATAAAATGATGACAAAAAATATGGAAGACAAGAATTCCGCTAATTCAATGTCGTGTACTGGGGGATTCTCATCTAAAAATAGTTCTTTTTTAATTATTAATGTATGTACGTTATTTATTATATTTTTAATCAAAGCTGCATGTTGAAATTATAATTAACTATTTCAATACCCAAATAATTTCCATTCCCTTTCTTTTTGGCGAAAATTTAAATTAAATCTCTAGTTTTATTATTCGTCTGCACTGTCACTTTTCATCTTTAACCTCAATGATGTGAACAGTCGATCATGTCTTTCTTCAGTATCCAGGAGACGTTGGTGAGCTTATGCGCATGCGCGTCTCGCGTACTCTTCCGTACATGCCTCAATCCACGGACTATATTTCTGACCGTTCCGAACCCGTGTCAAAAGTTTGTTGGAACGCCCGACTGCAGTACATGTTTCCGGTTCAGGACTGGTTCGGATTGTGTTAGAACGCTTGTTTTGTACTGCGCATGCTCACGATGGTTACGGACGGTTACTGACTGTTGTTGGAACGAACCTTACATTGACTCTATTGGGACTGTTGCGCCACGTAATATTATTATTGTTGATTGATGGAATCATAATGACCAGGAGTCTATTGTTTCTTGTTGCTGCGTTTTTTTAATAAAAAAAGCTCCTTGAACAACAGTTATTGTCAGATTGGTCAGAAACTTCTCACAGGTCAATTAAATGTTGATAAATACAGTAAAATTTAATTAGCATTTTAAGCATTTTTAATATTAAATTCCTTCGGGGCATGTCCATATTGCACTTAGATTAATATATGTTGTGAAGGCAAATTCATTACTTTTAAAAATTTAGACTGTGCTCAGAAAGCTAATTAATTTTTATTCTCATGAGTATTTTCAAGTTTTTCAGCAAATATGAACTAAATATTTTGAAAACTTTGTCGCAAGTAACCTTTTTAATGATGTCAATATAAAATATATTTATGATTAAAAAGACACAAGAATGTTCTCGTCAAGGTGGTGACTATCGACGGGACGAGGTGCTTAAAACGATTAACATAGTGCTGAACTCCTGCATTTGGGTTGTGAGTTACACACAGTGCTTAATACTCGTAAATGTGCTTCTTTCATGCTTATAAATATGCATTTTAAGTGTGCCCCATTAATATGAACACCCTGTATGATAATCTTCAATGCGCTGTCTAATTATCTTAAAGCTTTGAAGAGGAAGAGAAAATGTTGAGAACATTTAATATCAAAATTTCTCTGTACTGATGCCTTCTACTCAGCTGATGAATTTCTTGTACTTGTAGACTGATTAATCTGCTTTCTGTGTATTGTATCATATATTTTAAAATAGCTTTTGACTTTTTCCACATCTCAAATCTACAATTCTGATGAAAGAACTGTGGAATATAATACATCTTGCTTACACAACTTTTAACACTGTATCACTTCGGAATATGTATGGTGAAACTTTCCTGTGTTAAATTTCAACATACTTCGTTTACATGTTTCGATCTATTTATGGGTCATCTTCAGAACTGGTTGTTGTTGGTCTTGGCGCCACTTGTTCTGTTTCCTGTGAGGGTGTGTTCCTGTGGTATAGTGTAGAATCAAAGAGTGTGTGTGTTTTGAAGTTGAGTTGTGTGTTGAGAATTTCGTTGTGGTGTGTTTTTGTGTGTTTGCATATTTCATATTGTTCTAATGTGTTTAGTTTCTGGCTTTTTGGTTGGATGTGTAGTATTTCCATGTCTGTGTTGATGTCTCTGTGAGTGTGGTTAGCGTTTGTGATGTTTCTGCATATGTGGAGGTGTTTTGTAATTTCTTCATCATAGGACAGACAGGCAGATCGCTTCAAACACGTTACAAAGAACACATCACAGCCATAACAAAATTACAAAACACCTCCACATATGCAGAACACATCATAAATGCCAACCACACCCACAGAGACATCAACACAG
Source organism: Periplaneta americana (assembly GCF_040183065.1). Lineage (NCBI taxonomy): Eukaryota > Metazoa > Arthropoda > Insecta > Blattodea > Blattidae > Periplaneta > Periplaneta americana. The sequence continues at coordinate 132,094,035 of NC_091125.1, forward strand.
ACATGGAAATACTACACATCCAACCAAAAAGCCAGAAACTAAACACATTAGAACAATATGAAATATACAGACACACAAAAACACACCCCAACGAAATTCTCAATACACAACTCAACTTCAAAACACACACACTCTTTGACTCTACACTATACCACAGGAACACACCCTCACAGGAAACAGAACAAGTGGTGCCAAGACCAACAACGACCAGTTCTGAGGATGACCCATAAATAGGTCGAAACATGTAAACGAGGTACGTTGAAATTTAACACAGGAAAGTTTTACCATGCATATTCCGAAGGAATATAATAAATGAAATTAAGTGAAAAAACCAGGTTTCACTTGCATTAGGTACGGATGATGTAACATGTTACAACAGCAATAACGTTGTTTTTGTCATGATTGTAGACTGATAAGAACTGATAAATTATCAGAGTATTAAATCAATAATGAAGTAAAGTGAGTAGATTATCCTTATCGAAATATTCATACATTTATCTGTCATTTTCAATGTACAGTAAGTTCCACAAAGTAGTGCTCTAGTCTGCACGTTATGAATTACCATCTTCTAGTTCTTGTGGTACTCCGCTATAATTTAGGTGTTTTGTCCTTTCTGTACTCTCTCACATGACGGGTCTCCCTGACTATAAGTCAGCACGATGTACAGTCGGTGACTCAGGAGAAGACGAGAGCGGACTGAGGAGGAAGGGATGTGAACAGATAACGTACGACAACACGTGCAATATTTGTACTGTAGTAAGCGGAAACATTAGGTCTCCTTCTGTTCAACTTAGCTTTAATTTCCATACGCATTCTTACTCATGTTTCCTGCACGAGTAATAATCTGGCTACTGGGATGCTTATCTGAGCGATGTTTGTAATAATCAACAGCGACAGTCAAGAAGGTCACATTCTTTCCGCTCGTCTTCTCCTGAGTAACGGACAGTAGGTCCATCGCAGGGGCGTCATAGGACAAGTATAGTCCATTAGATGGAAGACAAACGACCAATTCCATGGAATGCAGATAAATTCGTCCATAACGGGAATCAAACTACGAACCCTTTGAATGGTCTAGCCAAGAAAGTGAAGATCTTAACACGTATTGATTCAATGTGTTACATGAGTCGATTAGTTTGGGATGAATCGATACTCCTGATTTACTCGAGATCGACACTGGAAGGAGTTAGACTTGAACTTAATCATTGACTTTAATTTTCTAGTGGTTAGTACACATGTGCGTACGTCATGTTGGTTGAATAAAGTGGAAAAAGCTGATTCACTTCTGTTTCGTGTTAACATTGAACTTAATAAAACGACAGCTTCCAATAAGATAAAAAGTTTTGAGAGTTTGATAATATAGTTTTATCTCGTTGGAACGATGTTTTATCATACACTGATTGCGATAACAAGTATTTTTATCTCTGAAACCCTACTCTGTGCTTATACAATATTCTTGCGAATACAGATGAAGCTTTTCAGCAGTCTCATGACGGTTACTAACCTCGTGCAGTGTGGGTTTTCATAAGGTTGTAGCGAAAATTTAAGAAACTGATTCGGTTAGGAAAAAAAAGAATATCAACCGAGCATTCAGTGGCAAGTTTTACACGAAACATAGAATTTAGGTGCTATGGTGTCAATTCAGAACAACGCATTAAAGGCAGTAATTTAAAAAAAATCTTAGTTTTAATTTTAAAGGCATAGGCCTATCCACTTTTATCAGTGATTGACTTGTACTCCCATTCTCCATTGTGCTCTATCTTCCCACATGTTGCCGTCCAATCCCCTAATTCCATGGTCCTTTTAATATTCCACCTCCAAGTAAATCGAGGGTGTTATTTTTTCTACCACCTTCTGGAGACCAATTTATTAAATTTTTGGGCATTCGCTGGATGTGACCATACCATTGAAACGATCAAGTTTCTAGCCGATCTATAATGTTGTCCTGCACTTTCATTCTTGTTTTAATAGTCTCATTCCGGACTCTTTCAATCCGGGAGATTCGTAAGCTTCTCCGAAGGCCATCCATTTCTAAAGCTTTAATTCGTTCCTTCTGTCTTTCAGTTAACGTCCGTCCTTCAGCGCCGTATACCATGATACTTTCAACAATAACCTTTAGGATATTCTTCTTAACTTGCAGTCTGATATCTCGTAAAAAATCTTAGAGGTTAAAAATAGACAATATTTTGGCTCTACCAGCTGTATTATCTGGTAGTGAAATTTGGACGATGAAACAAAAAGATAAAAATAGATTTCAGTCAGCAGTGCAGAAAACAGCAGGTTATGCACTTTTAAACCATAAAAAAAGAAGATATTTTAAAAGAATTAAAAGTGACATCATCTGAAGAAAGAATTCAGAACTACAAAAACAATCGGATGAACCATGTTCCTCGAATGAACAATAACAGAATTCCTCTAAAAATGATAAATTATAATCCTACGGGTTGGAGACGTCCCAGAAGATCAATGAAAAGACTTTTGATGAGGCCGATAAAAATTGTTGTATGACATATGAGAATGAGCAGTACAACTATTCCCGTATAGGATGTGAAATCTGTTGAAACTGAAGGAAAAGATTGAATCTGTGAGGATTGAGTTCGCTCTACGAAGAACAGTTAAAAATCATGAGTACTTTCCGTGTTTTGGATTGACGAAGGATGTTGTCAAACATTAGTGGCCTAAACACACATAATTGTCTTACTGTGTCATATAATAATCCATTTTCAGTCATACAATAAGGACTTCATGGTTTAAAATTTCTTTAGATGTATTTCCATATCTCTTTCCGAGATAAGATTATATTTCTTGAAAGACTTTAAAGAAATAACTGTTAAGTTATGAACTGTATCCAATCATTCAACATGCTATTGGAAAAATACGTTTTGAATACATACTTTGGTAAAAACGTAATACGGCGAACGCTAAGCTCCGCCCACGACCCCTTTCCACTTTTCCCCTACAAGCTCACCAGACACTCTACGTGATAGGCTAGTGTTGTGTCGAATGCACATTTCATCTGGATGGGGATAACTTCCCCTACTGGCGTTCGCAGTATTACGTTTTCGCCCATACTTTTAACGTCTATCACTTAGGAAAATATGTATGATAATCACTTTCATGTGTTAAATGCAAACCAAGTTTGTAAATACCTATAGTTGACTAGTTCTGAAGATGACTACCACTAAGCTGAAACTAGTCAACTAGGTATTTACAAACTTAGTTTACATTTAACACATGAAAGTGATTATCTATACTAATAATAAATCTGTAGCCGAATTTTTTCTGGTAATTTTCGATTTTCCAAAAATAATTGGTCCTAACATATATAATTAACCAACCTGAAACCGAAAATCGCTTTTTTGACATTTTTGTTTGTGTGTCTGTCTGTCTGTCTGTCTGTATGTTTGTTACCTTTTCACGCGATATTGGATGAACGGATTTCGATGAAAATTGGAATATAAATTAAGTTCGTTGTAACTTAGATTTTAGGCTATATGGCATTGAAAATACATTATTTAAAAGGGGGGTTATAAGGGGGCCTGAATTAAATAAATCGAAATATCTCGCTTATTATTGATTTTTGTGAAAAATGTTACATAACAAACGTTTCTTTAAAAATCATTTGCGATAAGTTTTATTCATTGAAAAATTTTGATAGGACTGATATTTAATGAGATAAATGAGTTTTAAAATTAAAATGACTCCCATCTAAGGCCGTGTAATGAATTAAAAAACAAATGACTTCGTCTATAAGGGGCCTTGGACAGCAACAATCGAAAGCTATGAAAGATAGCCTACAGAGAATGTTTCTGTGTTTGTATGAAGTAATATCGGAAGCTAAATTAACCGATTTGTATAATTAATTATTATTTCACCATTGGAAAGTGTAGTTTCTCTAGATGGACATAATGCTATAATGTTATTACAGTAACTTCTATATAATATAATATAATATAATATAATATAATATAATATAATATAATATAATATAATATAATATAATATAATATAATATAATATAATATAATATGTAACATTATATAATATAATTTAAGTTATTTGAAGGGTTCACAACCATAGTGGGCCAAGCGCCATTTACTGAATACGTAGAAAACAAGGGTTAAAATTAAGTTATTACCATAATTCAATGGAAACCTATAACAAGTAAAATAAAATATGCACATTAAATCTAAATGATGTCAATCTTCTATGGTTGCATGTAATAAAAATTAAGAAACATGTTAAAGGAATTGTCATTGCACCAAATGAGTGTCTCTGGACCAAAATGATCGCATTTTAATTATTTGGATGCAATTTAAATTAAGTAACATATTAAACGATTTATCCTTCTATCAAACACGAATGTTCCCTCGACCAAACGTCCTATTTTAATTATGTAATTACTTTATATTTATTTCTAACGGGTGCAGCGGAGCGCACGGGTACGGCTAGTCATAAATATATTCCTGAATGGAAAAATATATAACATTTACTCAGCTGAATATTAAGATTACGATATAGCATTTTAATTATTTGGATGCAATTTAAATTAAGTAACATATTAAACGATTTATCCTTCTATCAAACACGAATGTTCCCTCGACCAAACGTCCTATTTTAATTATGTAATTACTTTATATTTATTTCTAACGGGTGCAGCGGAGCGCACGGGTACGGCTAGTCATAAATATATTCCTGAAGTTCATGCATATGTATATACACTTTTTGCTGGTTGAGTGGAAGAGAAGGCCTTACGGCCTTAACTCTGCCAGCTAAAATAAATCATTATTATTATCATTATTATAATGGAAAAATATATAACATTTACTCAGCTGAATATTAAGATTACGATATAGTTCTGATTGCCATCATTAATTCGTTCCAGGAAACTAAGATGTAGCCTACTATATCGAAACGCAACGATAAGAAAAACATTTAAATCCTTCTTTAGATAATTCGTTCTGAGAATATTATAACCTAGCTAAATATTGATGTTATTTTACCTGCTAGTGGATGAATTTCTGGTTGTAAATTTTCTTTTTTAATTGTTTTGTTTTTAAATAAAAGCTTTGGTACAAATTATACTGCTAATAAGTAAATTAAAATTACGAAATGTAATTTTGCTTTTAACAAAATAAGTCCTATACATATATTTTATCTACGCCCGTAACGTACTGTTCTTCAACCAGGAGATTAACCTTGAAAGGAATGTGCTCACTATTGCGTCATCTACTGCAGCGAAGTAGATAGATAATATCACCGTCATAACGTCAGTTTAAAAAACATGCGCTCTCCTACATATGCTATTTCCTGTATGGAGGGATTAAAAGACCAGGAGATTAACCGTGATCTAATTTTGTAAAGTCCACGCCTGTGGAGTAACGGTTAGCACGTCTAGCCGCGAAACCAGGTGGCCCGGGTTCGATTCCCAGTCGGGACAAGTTACTTGGTTGAGGTTTTTTTCCGGGGTTTTCCCTCAACCCAATACGACCAAATGCTGGGTAACTTACGGTGTTGGACCCCGGCCTCATTTCACTGCCATTATCACCTTCATCTCATTCAGATCCTAAATAACCTACCAAAAAATTGTAAATAGGGTAGTATAAGTATGTGTGTATCAGTGTTATCGTTTGTGCTTTGAGAGTTAGCCAAAGGAGATGCGTGTACCCATGTGTGTGACTTTATGACATCAACATTCATTCACAGCATTACACCGCTGCGTCTCATTCCCCTGAGACTTTCTCCTGCTTGTAGTACAGTACTAGCGTCTTATCCCATTCATTTTAAATGAGATAAGAAGTTCATTATCACTCTCGTTTTCAGGAATGAATGATAGCGTCAAGTATATTTCAAAATGATGATAATCATCTTTCCGGTGTGCAATTCTTCATATTTGGCATACTATGCAATTTCATATTTTTATTTGAACTTCTCCGGCATTAAGTTGGATATGGTTTTAAAATGTTGTATTACTTTTTATTGATAATGTAATGTTAACGTACATAGAATCCCAAAGGAAATTTTGATGTATGAATTACAGTATTGTGCTGTCTGCAAGAGTTTTTGTGTTTAGCGTGACTGACTGACCGCAATTTACAGTACAAATAATTATAGTGTTTTTGAGTTGTTTAGAATCTTAGGATACAAAAAGGCCCGCTTGAAATAAAAAAAAATTACATGCCCAAATTGTGATGTGAAGCATACGTTTCCTTGCGCGTTTTTTAAGTGTTCGCAATATGACAAGATCTGCAGCAAGATATAGACTAAAACAAAGAGTATTTAAAACATTATTTTGCGGAATAGAGAGAGAGAGAAATAAATCGTCCGGCCTTAATTAAGGATGACCACGAGGATCCGGAAATTAATAGCAAATAAATATAATTAATTAAATATTAATATTGTTATAAAAATAAAATGTAATAATTAAGAACCATTGATTATCAATTATAAAATAAAATCTTAGAAGATGACCTTAAAATTATACTTATAAATAAAAGATTTAATTTAAAATTAGTTTATCCTTAATTAAGACCTTCTGAGTGGTATAAATGAAATTGTATAATCTTCAGGGAATTTTTAAGAATTTGCGAGATGATTTTTTTGAATTTAAAAAGTTGGTATTGATAATTATATAAAAAAATATGTAAATTTTGGTAAAGAACTCCGAGCACCAAAAAATAAACCTGTCACTGACCAATTGAAGAGAGGGATGTTATACTTGGCACTAAGGTAGGGAATACAAGGCTCATAATTGGCCCTCTTTTCATGATCGATCTGATAAGCTTGGTTTAGAGCTCGCTCCATGCGTATAGTTGGATCTATGATAATAGCCTTTTGTTGTTGCCTGTTTATTGCTATTATATCCGCTCTTCTGTCATATTTCTTAAACAAAACATTCATACATTAAATTAAAAAATTCACGTCTGTATGATATTTTCATGGAATCGCTCATCACTGTGTATGTTCCATGAATCAACACACTGAGTTCATTCGCTGAACTGACTCACCTTGTGGCTCGTGGCGCTGCCAATGGAGTTCTCGATGTACCGCCTCTCTTCATCGGTGATGCGTGGGTGCTGTGCGGGAGAGTCGAACACCAGGAAGAACCATGCGATGCTCCACAACAGACCCACGACTCCTGTCACGTAGAAGACGGACTCCCAGCCCAGAGACGCGATGAGGTATCCGCACACCGGCATGGTGATGGCAGCTCCCAGCGACGACGCTGCAACACATATCGTGGTCTATTTAAGCGAGAAAATTTTATTACTGAATCCAGAAATTCGGTGAAAATTCGCAGAGTTCAGTGTAATTCGACTGATTTGAAACATTGACACACTAAACAGGCTACAGAAACTACAAAGACAGGAGGTGTGCATTCTCATTACAAATACGTCATCGTAGGAAAATCCACTGACTTTCCCTTTTCTTTCACATATTGCATTTCTCCACTCCTATCTATCTTGCGTCACGTTTTCAAAATTTATCCACCCATCATAACCTAGACACACGATCACCACACTCCTCAATATTATCCATTCCCTCCCACCGAACATCCTCTTATTCATCTTCTTTCACTGTGGCTGTTCCTCGACTTTGGAATTCCCTACCGAGTAATGTCAGGGACTGTCAGACATCAAACCAATTTAAGAATAGGCTAACGAGATATTTTTCTAACAATTCTTGTTAACAATAATAGGTCTTTCAGGTTTCTCATTGTTTAATGGTTATATATATCACAGATAAATATCTAAATTATCTCATTATTATTATTATTATTACTATTATTATTATTATTATTATTATTATTATTATTATTATTATTATTATTATTATTATTATTATTATTATTATTAAAGAAGAAATAGGAGTGGACGCGAATTGAAATTCAGCAGGCGCAGCAGAACATGGCTTTAGTGCAATAGAAGGAAAATAGTGGACAGCACCTGGAGGCCATTCCGAAGAAGGTGAAGGAACTAAGAACCAAATCGAGGCTGTCGACAAGTAGGGTGATGGAGGTAGGAGATAGAGCAGGAAGCAGTGACGAAGGAAGAGGGGGGGGAAACAAGGGGAACAATCAGTATGATTTAAGAAAATGGTGTGGAGGAGAAATAAATCGAGAGAAAAGATTGCAGGCATTCTGTGATGACGAATAAGCATGCTTTCATTGGAAGAAATGTTGAGTCAACTGCTGTGAAGTAATGGTTAGCAAGCCTGACCGTGAAACGAACAGGTCCTGGTTCAAATCATGGTTTGGACAATTTATCTGGTTGAGGTTTTTTCCGGGGTTTTTTCTCAACCCATTTAAGAGCAAATGCTGGGTAATTATCGGCGCTGACATGAATAACCCACCTGCTTTTTGAAAAGCTTTGATGCAATTTTTTAAATCGTTTTTCGCACAACTTACAACGACTTAACTGCCCTCTGGCGTGTTACAAAATGTACCACTCCGAGTACGATCGAAATGCAACCAATTATATTTAGTTCCCATCGTTTTTTATATTTGATTTCGCACCCAACCGTTTTATTCAGTGACTCACCACTAACAGCACTAGATGAAGGTAATACAGATGGGATTACCGGTTCACAGATTTCACTTTCACTTAAAGCCAACTGAGAATTTTCTACATTAAATGCAACTGATGCACTTTTCATTGATTCCCCAATATTTTTCTTTTAAGAAAAGCAAACAATGTCTCTTGTTTTCCCATCGTGCATTAAAATATTATTATATTTACTGTATATACTATAACTATTTTAATGAAGAAAATAACTATATTTGCTAAACAAAACTAACACTGACAACCGCGCCAATAAAAACACAGCACACCCGACTTCTTAACTGTAGCAATGAAGACCGGAAATTCAGACGGTTTATTCAACCAATCAAGATCGGCCGGCAGCCTACTAACTTTAAGTTAAAAAAAAAACTACCTGAAAATCTACATAACAGAATTTATTTTAGTTACTGAAGTGTCATATCGGATTTAAATATAATATTGAATAAATGACAGTATAGTTTTGGTTAAAGAAAAGGTCTGAAATCTTCGGAAGGGAACAACTTGAAATCCGGGACACTTCCTGAATTCATCATTGGTGGTCTCAATTTAGGAAGTATAGTCAATTGGCTCATTAATACTGACTCTAATAAAAGTAATTCGCCGAATGAGAATCATAACACTAATTAAATGGAAACCAACTACTAGTAGCCTATAATAACCAGGCTTAGGATAGGTTTGTGGATAGTGGATAGATTGGGGCTGGGCATGATTGCTACTAGAGATGAGTAACGATCGAGAAAGCAAGACTAACAAAGCCCGCAAAGCCGAAAACCCGCACGACATTGTTGTATATGTCGCGTCGTTGACGTAAAGACTGCTTGTGAGTGTTTCGAGACGCCGAGATTGATCACTCCCGAAGTCCCGAACGTCAAGCAGCCTTGAATCGCCACAGTTTTTTTATACCTGACTGAACTTTTGTCTACTTCAGCAACTGTTATATATGTATAAACAATCAAGTAGCCTATTTGAAACATAATCTCTATCTTTCAGTGCATAACAATCCGTTCCCCAGTCTTTATTTAATTACTAAGTCCTTATTAAAAGGTTAGGAATTTTCTTTTCATATGTTTGAGATCAAGTGTGCAATCTCAAGTAAAAAGATATTAACGTTATGTTTTATGTTTCTTAGAAATGAAAATTTATTTGAGAATCTTTTTTTTTTCTATTTATATAACCATAGGTAATATCATATAATAGAACAAGAACATTTTGATAACTAAGATATTATTGTTTTGTTTTGTCTTTTTGTCTCATTTAAACATTTATAATGTTATTTGTTTCAATTATGTATGTTATTCAAAGTTACGAAATCTTTCCACGCCGACCGAATGCTATTTCGAGAATGATGAGCGAGACTCGAAGCGCACGAGAGTTACGAGACGAGACTCGAAAGACAAATGCAACGAACACAGCGAGCGAGAGCGGCAGTTAGTTTTGTTCATCTGTAATTGCTACCCTTCTGTTGACTATTGGTTACTGTGCGTCAATTCCTGATAGTGAAAGACGAATATATTTTCAGAGATTTTTTTAATGAAATAAAAATTTTGTGAACCAATTTTCCCAGCAAAGCAGAGAATTCAATAGCACAACGTTGGCCCTACAGTGAAGGATTGTCAGCTTGCTCCGTCATTCTAGAACGCTTACATTCAAATGCTAATAACTCAACATTAGCAATCTAAAAGCAAATGAATGTATTACTAACAATGGAAATATATGCGTGGCAATATTTCAAGAAACATGAATAATTAAATTCCCTATTGGCATTGCGGCCACGAATTTCTCAAGCGGCCCAAATAGTCATTTTTATATCCATTTGGTACATATGGCGTCCGAATATGCTACTATATTTTACTCTTCGTATATAATTAGGGTAAAGGTTGATAATACTGTGATGTGAGTAATATTGTGATAGTTATTTTTGAGAATTTAGGCTATTACAATTTTACTGAGAGAGAGAAGGACCGGTTTTGTGCAGCAACTTGTCCACAAACATATGTTGACGCAAAAAATAACTGATCTTCTTCTCGCTCAGTAAAATTGTAATAAATTCTCGAAAAGAACTATCACAATATTAAGGTAGGGTGCCCATTTATCGTCCCCCATTTAGTTTTGTCTCACCATTCATATACCATTAAAGTTGAAGACTTGAAACTAATCTAGTTAAGAACTTTCAACATTTAACTACAAGACACATAATTCGAAATTCATAAATTTGGAAACAAATTGAATATAAAACATGAAGAATGAAATTATCCAATTTTGTACATTTCAATGAAGCGGTCTAAATTTCGTCCCCTATACTTTTTAACATATTGAATGACAATTATTTCAATAGTACAATGAAATAAAAACATAGAACTCCAAGAATGTCTATTAATAACTAAGAAGTCAACGTTAAGATTTCTTCTCGTCTGCTGTCGCTTTTGGTTTTCATACTCATTAACTTTTCTTTTCTGCTGCTGTGTGAACACTGTTCTTATGGGGTGTACTCGTTACCAGAAGTGCTGTACCACGCCTATTGGAAAACGATGGCTCTATCATTGGAACTTTCCGAATATCTTCTGGACTGATCACGGAATTTGAAGTTTCAGGTTCAGTTTCCTGACGTTCTGTCACTTGGGTAGGTTGATGTCGATTAGATACCAATTTGTAGCACATCTTTTTCTCCCTAACAGGTTTTACAGCTTCTATTATGTCCTCCTTGCTCCATAGTTTCTGTTTTCCCATCTGAAGGCAACTAGAAATATAAATGACAACAGCCTTAATAAAATTACATGATATGGAAATAGCATTCCGAAATCCGTCCCGGGGACGAAATTTAGACACGTCCTGGGGGACGAAATTTAGGCATGTGCACCACAGAAGTATGGCGGCATCTCGTTCTAAGCACGCTGCAATGTCCGGTTCATTTAATATATATTCTTACACTAGACACTTTTCTCTATATATAGGAGAAAAAAATGTTATGAAAATACGTACCTTAGGCTGTGAAATACTGCTGAGAATATATAAGAAGAATAGTTTTTCACCTTCCAGATATTTAAAACTTAATAACAACGAAACAGACAATAACACTCGCTCCAACTGAAAGCACGCTTGCTATTGCATAAAGAGGGATAGTCTCTACTGACCATCACCAGGGTGCGACACATTATGGGCGAAATACTGTGGGGGACGAATTTAAGCAAGGGGACGAATATTGGGCACTACACCTTACTCATATCACGATGTTACCAAAGTTCACCCTACTCACATTTTCTCTACCATGTAGCTACATATTATGGGGTGAACGTACTGTTTGATTTTCATTGAATTCCGCCACTTTATCGCACGATACATAAAGTACTGTCATTGTTAAATCCATTACCGTAATAGCAATCGAAGATAAAATTTGAATCCTCCTCCTTATCTTATCTCTTAAGACGCGTGCATATCTTTGTACCAGTCTTCGACTTTCTGGAGCCTAGACCAACGTAATTCCTGTATGATAGGTTACATCCCAAATAAGACAAAACTTAATGTATTTTATATAGGTCTAGGCTTATGTGTTCTCCAGTAACTTTTCACGAAATTCATGAATTTGTGCGAAACTTAAAATTCTATTAGTGTAATGTTGTGAGCGATGACCTTGTGGCTGACATGTATGCCATTAAATCAGAAGATCCTAGGTTCAAACCAAACTGAATTGCTTGTGTATTCTGCAGGACATAGCAGCACTTCCATTTTCATTGCGACATATGTTTGAATTTCAGTAAGAGTCTGGTGGTTTTTACATTCTATAAAGTAAGCATTACAATATAGAGAGTGTCTGACTCAGGCCGTTCATAAATTGTTTTAGGCATCACGCACAACACGATTAGGGATAGACATTTTTCATCGATGACATTCTCTAACTCGCAGCGCTTGTATTTTAGTTTTAATAATGATAGAAAACAGCTAAAATATTATAAATAAATAGGCATATAAACGGGTTGACTGACTAATACGACTAATAGGATCAAACTCAAGTCCACTTCGTGAGAAGTCGTCTAATGTTAAAGACATAACTGGATCACTATCGTTATTGGCGAGGAAATATCTTAGATTTTTATTACTATAAATAGCAAGATATAAATGATCAATTAAACACGTGTTTCATAGACTTTTTTAACGTTTCCATGAAGTCAGTGTTTACAAATCGTCACACGCCGTTGGAAACTTTATTACTGTTATCTAAATGTTGCAGTGGACAGATCTCAGAGTTCATCGGACATGCAGGAAAGTGAAATGTCAATTTACAGCGTTCTCGTCGTAAATCTTCTGCACCAAGAAGGTCGTGACCCTCAAAGAGTAATGTATTATTCAGATTAATGCATATTATGAATTTAAGTTCGGTATAGTTCTTTCAATCACGAAAGAATGCACAATCCATGCCTACGTAAATTCCGTGACGTCATATCCTCTCTGACCTTCCTCGGTGATCCAGCGGTTACTGTACTAGTCCATGGATCCAAGGTTTAGCCTATGGATTCAGACTTGTTCTGAGCGATGGGTATGAGAGGACAATAAAATGCTAAACATGGCTTCCTCCGGGAGGATAGTAAAACTGGAGGGTCCCGTATCATATATTTACGATAGGCCTACGTAAAGGACCCTGTTCCTAATACAGAGCTTCAGGCAAAATTTATAAATCGTTTCTTGACCACGATGAATATTGACGGTAATCTCTGCATTTGGAAGTGTTTTTAAAATACTACTGTTGCTATTGCTATGTTTAGAATCAATTACTACTGAATTTACATCACACGTTATTTTATGGGCACTCTAAACATTTGAATTCTTTACGAGCAGGTACATCAAGATTTATTGTTAGCAGAGTGCTAACTATTTTTACTGAAAGGCGGTTTCTAATTACAGTTCTTACAAGATTCATGCAACTAAATCCTAGCTCACAATTACAATATGTGATGGAATTATATAAATCAATTAGAAGAAATTGTTCACTTAACTTACACGAATCGCACAAACTCTTTAACATCAATTCCTGAACATCTTTTGCTCAATATCTTTTTGAACATTACCCATGCCATTAGCATTTCATTTAATTTCATATTAAGGTGGGCGCTCCTGTTATGGCCATGTTCCTGATATGGCCACCCCCCTATTGTGAGTTAGTTAACCAAAAAATCCGTTAAATTGCAGTAGCATCCAGTGAAAGGACATCCTGGTATGTCACTTGATCGTTTTCCAATGCAGTCAGGTTGAGCAATATGGCGTCAGTTGCCTGTTTTGCGGTTTTCATGTGACCTCTTCTTATTTTTCTCTGGTAAGTCTCCTTTGTTTTATGCATGTTTTTCAAATACTTGTTTCATGAAAACCATCGTACTCCATTCAGTTTTTAATGTTCTATTGATTGGTGTTGTCGTTGATGGCGTAGCTATCTTTTACGAGTTGTTCATAATCAAACGATTTTCGTGAAAGCTTACCTGTTCCTGATATGGCCATATCAAATGCACCATGGCCATATCAAGTTCATTTCACTTTTATTTTTTCACCTGACAAATTTACATGCCTTATAGGTGGGATTACGCAAAAGTCTTGTATTTTAAGAAAAATAACTTAATTTTTGATGGAAAAACCTGTTTTGACTACACTTTTGAATAATAAAAAAAAGATAAGTGTCATATTTATTCATTTTACACCAAAATTATTTAATTTTAGCACAACTGCGCTATCAAACTGAAAACAATCACGATTTGTAGAACATGGAACAAGGGTGGCCATATCATGTACACATGTTCCTGATATGGCCACTAGGTAGACTTTTGGAATTTGGGACTTTTTGGACAATTAAAGCTATTTTTATGGGGAAAGGAAATTGTTTTAAGAAAGTCCATTAGACTGAGAACGAGTAAGAAAAAAGTGGTTCACATTTTTTTCAAAATGGCGACTAGAAAAATTCTCAAACACGAGATGGCAGTACAGTCGCTAATGCAGTTCAAATGGGATTCATGACATGACTCCTTATGTAACAACTAGATGGCAGCGTAGTAAACCTGACAAAAGTTAACCTCAAAGCCTATAAGGCCGATCAATCTGGGTATTAGGATCTAGGCCTGATTTAGGTATATAGGATCTAGGGTTTCACTCGGGGAGTCCTTTCGGGCGAGAATAAGTCAATTTGAGAAAATCCTTACCCTGCAAACCTGGATTGTAACTAGATAACATTGAGTGGCGCTATATCCAGAGAGTAATGTAATAATGAGAAAATATAATGTTCGTAAAAGTGAAACTGTATTCGCTGCCGTTACATAAGGGTAACTTGCTATTTGCTGAGCCTTCAGTAGGCTTCATATTTGTTTTCTCTCATAATCAGTTCAGGGTATTTAATCTATCTCGAAGTAATTTCGTACACGTTCAGCGAACGTCAATTACTCCTGAAGAAATCTTCGCTTATCGCGTGATTACAAAATCTTGTATAATATACTTCGTGCAATAACATCAGTGGCACAGTTGCACAATTACTCCGCTCCATCCTCCAGTTTCGCTTCTATTTTTTGTGCTGAATAGAAGGATTATGAAAACTCCGGAGCCAACCATGGAACAGGTCAAGTCACGCGACCTAGACAAACAATCTTTGATCAAGGACTTCAACTCCAGTTATCTCTCGATTGACGGAAATAAAAACAATTGATATAATGCGAAGTATGCTGTTAATGGGCAGATCGCTTAACTAACAGAGAAGCACGTGAATTGATTAAAAGCTCACAAGCAATCATTCTCATGGCTTCAGATAAGAGTTTTTTTTCCTTCCACTATGTTAATAATGTCGAAACTCGTTTATATTAGATTTGGCCACTTGAGCGCAATTATGAGGGGCGTAAAAAGGTAAGTGTCCGTGGGGCCGTTTACAGAAAGAAAACACAATTTCATAAAAAGATTTATTGAAACAAATATAGCAATAATTGTTGAGTTATTTTTCAACATATTCTCCACCGGAATTGAGAAATTTCTCATATCGTGGGATCAAGAGAGAGATGCAGACGGCTGTCTCACATTCGTTTCGATCCTAGGGGGCGGACTTCTAAGACACAGGGATACAAAAGTTGATCCCATGGCATGACAAATATCTCAGTACCGGTGGGGAATATGTTGAAAAATAGCTCAACAATATTACTATATCTGTTCCAATAAATCTTTTCATGTTTTTTTTTTCTGTAATCGGCCCCAGACTTACTTTCTGGACGCCCTCGTAATTGTGCTCGAGTGGCCAAAATTTGTATAAGCACTTGTTTTGACATTATTAACATGATGGAAGGAAAGAAAGTAACTTTCTATCTCCCTCCATGAGAATGTTTACTTGTCAGACTTGGAAATCTTGAGGGAGACGCATCTAAAAACAATGAATGTCACATAAATGACACTTACTTTCGCATTACACATTTAACATATTTCGCAACAATTTTAATTTTGCCAATATATTAACATTTAAGTCAAAAGGAAGATGGCAAAGGAAGCTTTTAATAGAAAAAAGAACATCATCTGCCGACCTGCATAAGAGAAAACTAAGGAAGAGAGCAGTGAAGTGCTTAGCGTAACCACCGTATCGATTTTTAAAGCATCTTTTCCTACTTAAGTGCATAAGGACCGAATTAACAATTAATTTTATTTATGCTCGACCATGCCGAAATGTAGTAATTATACACCTGGTAGCAGACCTTTAATGTATGTCATTAAAGTACACCTACTCATTAAAGGTCAGGTCTTTCAGCCAATGACGACTCAGGTTAAAACTGTTCAGCCAATAACAGGTCAGCTTTCTACCGTTATAAAACAGCAATTATCGATTATTCTCGGATATGCAATCGAAAGAGAATTAGCGAAAAGTCACGGAAGCTGGAAATCCAATACTGTCGCAGAAGGTTATGTTCTGTTACTATAATAATTAGCGTTAATTGTAAATAATATTCAAATAAATTCAATTTGTCATCTCGTTTTTCAATGTCTAATTTAATTTTAATATTATCTCTGTAGGTTCTTATGGCCTAGCAAGGTCAATGTGAACATCTGTTCCTCGGAAAAAATCAATACTTTCGCGTCTGCGCACATCTCACAACATACGGGACATTGGCCAAGGTCAGATACAAAGAAAATTAATAATATCAAGTTAGAAATATGGTCGAGCATAAAAAGTCGTATGAAACTCGCTTGCGCTCGTTTCATAAATATCCATACTCGCTTCTTAATTACCTTCATTATAGGCTCGTTGCATAATGTAGTATTAAATTATAGACCTGCATTATAAGTTCCAAAATAATTTTGTCCCTTCAGTAAAATAGTCGTATAAAATTACGTACGATATAGAAAATTAGGCTTTACTTCGTACAATTAATTAATCAAAATAGTCGTGTGCGTGTGACTGAAGCGTATTGAGTATAAAAGTGTTAAATTTAATTTATTGTGTCTCACTGCACGAACCGTTACAGATTAAAGGCTCATTCACAATGAAAATTAAACATAACGTAAGCGTTAACTTAAAAATGTAAACGTTACGGTAAAATCAAGAGCATTCACGATGGGAACATAAACATAACCGCAAGGATACTTGGTAACCATGGAAACATAATAACGACGCCATTTCGTCATATTCTGTCGTATACTTCAGCGCTCCACGATTGTGTACTGTTTGCAAATCACGTAAGCATAAGCATGAAAGTTTGGAGTTTTCAAACTTTCATGTTAACGTCTTACGGTAATGTTTATGTCAATGCTTATGTGAATCATTGTGAATGATCCCATTTGGTAGCCTGGGCGCAAACTTCTGTGTTTATGTTACGGTTATGTTTAATTTTAATTGTGAATGGGCCTTAACAAGTTTTACTTCCGCACGCAAAGACTATACCCTCATTTATCATCATCATCATCATCATCATCATCAACTACAAGGTTTAAGCCGTTTGGCTCATTCCGACCCCTTAAAATTACTGCAACCATTATAATTTCGAATGCCTGACATTTCTTCTTCCTTGTGGGAGATATTGAAATGCTATCTTTGGAAAGCGGTTAGCCTGCATTCCATGCGCATATATGCTATATTAATCTATTTTGATTATCTTCGATACATTGTAGTATTCCCTGGATCTGAAGCTCGACTTCTAATCTCTTCACTTCTTCTGTGTTCTAATATTGAAGTCCGGACACTGATCTCATAAACCTCATCTCAGAGGCTTCTAGACGTTGTTTGGCTCCTTTTGTAAGCGTCCATGTCTCCATAAGAAAATTGGTAGTGCAATTGATTTGTAGAGCTTCATTTGTGTTTCTTTTGACGTTTTATTACCTAACTTCTCATTAAAATTCCACAAATCCATTGGTACTTGTGGAGTTTTTCTTCCACATCATACTCTTTTGTTGAACAATTTTGCATCCTAGATATTTAAAACTGCTCACTTGTTCAATAATTTTTAATCAATAACAATTTTTTATCTTTTATGCTGTGTTCCAATAAATGTCATTTTTTGTCTTAGTTCTTGGTAGTTTTAAATTATATTCCGCGGTTACTTTTTGTAATTACCGAGCAGCCATTTGGAGGTGATCTTCTAAATTTGACAACACGACTTGGTCATCCCCAAATAGAAGCCAGTTCATTTTTATACCATTAACCTTAAAATCATATTTTAAAGTATTCAGTCATTTTCCAATGGCATAGTTAAGATAATATGAAATAACATAAATTAGATGACAATGAACACCGCGGTCTCACTTGTCCATTTATTTCTACAATAATTTCTTTCCCTTTTTCTGGTCCATTTCCCTTGTCAATACATATTTTGCTCCTCTGATATAAGCTACGAATGGCTCTAATTAATTGAAGAGAGTATTTGCTACAGTTTTTATTTATTTAATTATCAAATGCCTTTTCAAAATCGACATACAACGTTTCCAAATTATACAAGTAAATTTCTTCTATATGTAGACCTACTTTATTACAGAAATTCCGTAAGATGAACGAGGTTGTTACAAATATATTTTGCCAATATATTATATTAGCGAAAGAAATATGAATTTTAAACATAACAAATTCTCTAAAACACAAAGCACCACAAATGCGCTTCCTATTTTCTTTATTAAGCTTTATCAGATGCGACCATTTGAGAAACACTGCCATTAAAGATAAGCATCATCATTTACAGCGCGTGGAAAAACACAGACTTCCAAAATTAGTAATTTGTTGTCTTCCAAAAGCACATGGGAAGTAGAGAAGTGTCGAAACAGATTAAGAGCATCTGCCTTGTATAGTCAGCGAAATTTAAAAAGATCATTTTTACAGCCCATGAACATTTTTGTAGTTGGTTATTTAACGACGCTGTATCAACTACTAGATTATTTAGCGTCGATGAGATTGATAACGAAATGGTATTTGGTGAGATGAGACCGAGGATTCGTCATAGATTACCTGACATTTGCTTAACGGTTGGGGAAAACCTCGGAAAAACCCCAACCAGGTAATCAGTCCAAGTGGGAATCGAACCCTCGTTCTAGCGCAACTCTGGATCGGAAGGCAAGCGCCTCAGCCGACTGAGCTACGCCGGTGCTCCCACGGAAATACACAGACGTCCAAAATTAGCATTTCGTTATCTTCCAAGAGAATATGGAAAGCAGAGACTAGAGAAGTGTCGACAAATCAAGAACATATTTTGTGTATTCAATATAATTGAAGAATAATAACAAAACTTGTAACATTATAGTTTACAGAGAATGGAAAAATACAGACGTCTAAAATTAGCATTTGGTTATTTTACAAGAGAATATGGAAAGCACAGATTAGAGAAGTGTCGACAAATCAAGAACATCTGTTTTGTGTAGGCCTATTCATTAAAATTGAAAAACAATAACATAACTTGAAGCATTATAATTTACGGGGAATGGAAAAACACAAGACGTCCAAAATGAGCATATTGTTATTTTCCAAGAGAATATGGAAAGCAGAGACTAGAGAAGTGTCGACAAATCAAGAACATCTGCTTTGTGTATTCAATAAAATTGAAGAAAACTTGAAACATTATAATTTACATCGAATGAAAAATACAGACGTCCAAAATTAGCATTTCGTTATTTTGCAAGATAATATGGAAAGCAGAGACTAGAGAAGTGTCGACAAATAATCATCTGTCTTGTGTAGTTAATGAAACTGAAGAATAATAACAAAACTTGAAACATTATAATTTACAGCGAATGGAAAAACACAGACTTCCAAAATCAGCATTTCGTTATCGTCCGAGAGGACATGGGAAGCAAAATCTAGAGAACCGTCGAGACAAATGAAGAACATGTGTGTTGTGCAGTCAACGAAGTTAATAACAGGCAAACTGGAAACATCATTTACAGCGAATAGAAAAACACTGACTTCCGAAATTAACATTTCGTTGATTTCCAAAAGGACATGGGAAGCAGCGACGACAAAAGTGTCAAAACAAATAAATAACTATTTTCTATTTAACGAAACTGAAGAAAAATAACAAAATCTGAAACCTATTTACAACGCATGGAAATACACAGATTTCCAAAAATTAACATTTCCTTATTTCTCAAGAGGACATGGAGACCAGCGACGACAGAAGTGAAGATGTCCAGATCAGAAACGGAAGATACGACGGAAATTGCAAGGAAATTCATCATTTGTAGTCGAAAAGGTTAAAAAATAACAACAAAATTCATAAGATCATTCATTTGCAGCACATGAAAAAGACCTCAAATACATTTCAATACCTTTTCTGAGAACATAAGAATTTAATTGAAATATATAAAAAGTTTGCTTGCAAGATTCCAATTCACTCACCCATCATATTTGACATGAACTTGCTTCTTTCCGTCGGGGGTATCCACCTGGCTGTCATGGGATGGATTGCCGGCCATGAAGCTCCCTGCAATTACACAAACTGGAATTAGCCTCACCATATCATAGTAACACTCATTAACTAGTAATAAGATTCAGATAACTCTATCTTGTGCGATGTTCCGATGTTTTGCCCACATTATACTTCAACGTACCAGCATTCCTTGCACAGCACTTATTCATATCGTAAGACTTCTATGTGTGATGAAATATCTCGGGAGGTATTTTCTAAAAGCTGAAGAAATGTTTGCTTTGAGAACGGCGCTTTGATTATTCAATCGTTACTAACGGATAGTCTGGTTTCTTTTGTCCGTAAAAGGAACGATAACAAACCCCTGTGTTTTAACATCATATGGAAACTGAAATAACTATTGTATCACTCTTGACAAAGTTTTTGTACTCAAGTGTCTTTGGGTACGTCTCCTTATGGAATATAATAAACGCTGACCATGAAGGACGAAACAGTAGTGGTACAGCTACCTTCGCTTTAATCATCGCGTTTGAATGCCACCATGTTTATATGAAAGTAAGTAAAGTTTTATCTACAACAAGGCGAAGTTAACAATTGGGGAAATATGTAAACTAACCCTAGATAAAAGAAAAAGCTTGCCTTGCATCTTTATTACTGAGGCTGCCGAAGTCGGTGTACACTTTGTGCAGTTAATTTTCCTGGCACTATACGACATTCGTAGAAACCTTAAATGATGGATTTATCTATGTAATGCCTTGAATTATTAGTAGTAACAAGAAGAGAAGTCAAATTAGTAATTATGAAAAGTATTAACATGAAATAATCTCTTCAGGGTTAGAAAAATACGACTACTGAATTGACGCTTTTTTTTTGTTGCCTTTACAGTCAATGATTGGATTTGAATGAACTTATGGGGATCCTGAAGAAGATTGGTGTAGATTGTAAAGAAGGGAGGAGGCTATTATGTAATCTTTACATAAAACAACGAATCAAAGTCAGGATAGAAGTTTATTAGAGAGAAGTGGAATAGGGAGAGAGGTCCTTTATCACATACCATTTTCAACATCTACTTGAAAAAATTTAGTGTTTCTGTAACGTGGGAGGGATGATAATAGGAGGAAGAAGAATAAAGTACTTAAGATATGATGATAATACAACGCGCGATGTTGTTAGAAGAGGTGATACTAAAAGATGTGCTACTGGAGCTAAATGACAGTTGTAAACAGTAGCCTATGTGATGAAGATAAATGCGAACAAGGAGAAGACCATGGTTATCGGAACAAAAATAAAGAAGGTAAACGTGCAAATTCGAAATCAGGTAGTCGAACAAGTGAACAGCTTCAAGTACTTGAGTTGTATTGTAAGTAGTAATATTAGCTGCTGCCAAGAAGTCAAAAGGAGGATAATAATGACAAAGGAAGATTTTAGTAGATAAAGGAGCATTTTCTGCGGAAATTTGGAAAAAAGAACTAAGGAAGAAGACAGAAACATGGGCATTACGAGGAAGTGAAGAGAAACAACTGAATCACCTGAAATGTGGATGTTGAGAAGATTGGAGCTTATGAAATGGACAGAAAAGATAAAAAAGAAAATGAAGCTGTGTTAGAGTGGATGAGAAAGAGCAATGCTGAAACTGATCAAGAAGAGGAAAAGAAATTGGTTGGGTCAGTGGCTAAGAAGATATTGCCTACCGAAGGATGCACTGAAAGGAATGGTGAATGGAAAAAAAGTTTGGTGCAGAAGGTATCAAATGTTAGACAACAATAAGATATATGGATCGTACGCGGAGTCTGAGAAAAAGGCAGAAAAGAGGCAAGGTTGGAGAATGCTGGGTTTGCGATGAAGAACCTGCCCTTGGGCAGAAAACTATGAACAAATAATATACGGTCAATTCCTCTCTTGTCTTTGCCAACCCTGAGCGCTTTTCTCACATAGCTCTACCACTCCTCACGGGATGTAAGTTCAAAGTGGTCTAGTAGCCTCTGTAGCATGTCGTGAGCTTGCTTACCAGCATAAGGCCCAGCAGCACGCGCAGCACGACGACGGCCACATAGCCGATCTGGGCAGAGAGGGGAGTGAGCAGCGTGAGCACGGAGGCGCTGAGCATGGAGTAGCCGAACACGCGGTGGCCGCCGATGATCTCTGCCAGCCGGCCTCCGGGCAGCTCTGTGAGCACGTAGCCCCAGAAGAAGCAGCCCAGGATCATGTTCTGCTCGTATTCGTCCCACTCGAAGCGCACGCCATCCGGGATCTGCAACAAAATTTTATTGTTCACGACTAAAGTTAGTCATTTACGAATTTGGAGTCTATCACAAGAATTGTGCACATACAAGGTGGGTCAAAAGTCGCTTTCCCCAATATTCGTCCTTGGGTTTCATACTTGTACACATATACAAATGTCATAACTTGAACAAACGAGTATCTGGTGTAATAAGTGGTGGGTTGGCAACCATGTTCATGCGTCAACTGTTTTTTTCCGATGTCATGTCTTGAAAGCAGCCCTCGTTTTGCCTATATACAGTTAATATGACAACAGGATGGAGCACCACCTCATTTTGGTGTAGAAGTGATGGACTACTTGAACCAGCAATCCCATGAATGGATTGGCCGTCGTGGCACAACTTAATGGCTACGCAGATCATGCGACCTGGCACCATGTAATTTTTCGCTCTGGGGTATCCTGAAAAATGACGTTTTCGCTCAGAAACCAAAGGATCTGCATCAGTTGGAACAGATGATCGAACAGTCATTAATGAAAATCGTGAGTTATGTTCTGCCATCTATAAATCAGTGTTTAAACGTTGTGAATTGTGTATAGAAAAAATCATGGCCTCCATTTTGAACAAAATCTGTAAAGGAATGTGTAGTCAAATGTAAATTGAATGTAATTAAATGTAAGGCAGTGTTTGGGGAGTGATATTGTTCTTATATTAGTTGAGTGGAAGAGAAGGCTTTATGTATTTAACTTTGCCAGTATAAATAAATAAATAAATAAATAAATAAATAAATACATATGGGGAAGCTACTAGTAAAGTATTATAAAATTTACTCAACAAATAACACAAGTATACGCTGAAGAATTCATTCTGCACCTAATAGCATTGGACTGTAAACTTTTAACACGCTCTTCTGGGAAATTTTGTCAGTGTGGCTTAGAGCTACAGTAGAGCGTCTCGTTTAGACACAATGAAAACGTAAACGAAGTGCAAGTAACGTTTGGGGGAGGTCGAGCCGTACGATAAACACAAGGGATGCACAAGGCTTTACTTACAACATTTATAGCGGAACATTCATTGAAATTATATTTTCAAAAACATGTATGTGTATGTATGTATTTATTCACACTGCAGTGGGTATATACCCGGTGGCAGTGGTAACTAATTACACTCAATAATGACAATAATAAACTTATTAATTAAAAATACAATTAATAATAATACTAATAATTAATACTAACAATAATTAATAATAATGATACTAATAATAATAATAATAATATCAACAACAACAGGAAATCAACAACAGGAAATTCAACAACAACAGGAAATAGCATAAATTGCATAATGTTATCACATACACAATTTAACACATAAGCACTTGTAACGTTGAAATAATAAAATATAAGAAATCAAATTTTGCTACTTATATGATGTTGCTTTCAAGCACCATTTTTAAGGTCATGAATTTCATTCTCCGTATGACTAACATAATATCGCCGTCTCCTGTACTGTACCTGAATAAATTGAACTTTGAGAAGGGATAATTATGTTTAGGAAATAGTGTTGTCACTTCAGTCCAATATACTGTAGTTTTGTTAATTCGGCCTCAAAAGACGATGATATTATGTTAGTCATATAAAGAATGAATTTCATGACCGTAAAAATGCTGCTTGAAAGCGACATCATATAAGCAGCAAATTTTAATTGTTATATTGATTTCAACATTACAATTGTTTGTTTGTTAAAATGTGAATATGATAAAGTTATGCAATTCGTGTTCTTTTGTTTTGTGTGTGTTTTGGAAAATATAATTTCAATTAATGCTCCGCCATAAATGTTGTAACTAAAATCCTGTGCATCCCTCGTGTTTATCGTACGGCTCTTCCTCCCCCACACGTTTATCTGCACTTCGTTTACGTTTTCACTGTGCCTAAACGAGACGCTCTAGTGTATATCATTTTCACCCCCTCAATTGGTAGAGGAGATTTGGTGGGTTATTACTAGAGCCCGGAATTTTAGGTGCTAAAAGTTAAGGATGACACTGAGTGTAGATGAATGGATGTGGTGCCCGTGAGGAAGGTTTCAAGCGTAGTTCACAGGAGTCCGTATGTAATAATAGACAACAGAGTTACAAGGACTAGGTAATGTATCTTGTAAATCGTTCGCTAATTTGTAAGTGCTAGTTAAGAGGATTAAATATATTTAACGGTACCAAAAAGAAAATACTGAATGACAAGAATGACATGTCAAAGAAGTGGGGGCATGGCTTCTATTTTATAAACTATACCGAGGAACAATATTAACTTTTAGCACCTAAAATTCCTGGCTGTAGTTATTACACGATGGCGATATATAACTTAATTGCAACATCATCGCGGAAATATGATACTTTATTTAGCACCAGAAAACGATTTTTTTTTAATGAAACGCGAAATTTTAGGAACATTATTGATAAAATATAAAAACACGGCTCTGAAAATAGGAAAAATTGAAGTATGATGGGTTTGCAGTGAAAGATCTGCCTTCGAGCAGAAAACTGTAAATTAATTAAATAATTTCATGAAATTCGCAATCAAAGTTGTAATAAAAAGTAATTTTTAAACCGTCCATAAGGGAACAAAATACTGTTAAAATTATTTATTCCTTATATTTCCAGGAATAATACCTAAGGGGTGTAGTACTCGTGTGTTACTTTTTTCCTTGTATATTACCAGTTACTTATTTCATATCATTCGCTGAACTTATCAGTATACATAGATACAATACAATTATGTATTTTTGAATATTAATTTTTAACAAATACTTCCTTCCTTACTATTTTAATATTCTTTAGACATATTTCTTGCACTAGTGTACATATTTATTCCACTTATTAAACTTATTAATTGGGATTTTATTTGTGCATTCATTTAGTTGCTCAACAAAAAACCTTAAGAGCTGATTCTATTCACAGTCTGATATTCCAAAACCATTTCCTTTATATGACGTCATTCCATTTTCGACCAATGAAGTGTAATGAAATTTCGCCGACTATTTCCCTGTAAATCTTTGAGCATGAATCCATTGTACTAAATGAAGTGCTAAGTCCTACGTCCACATTTATAGGTTCATCTTCTAATTCAATGTCTATTGTATTTAACCCCTTCAGACCTGAATTTATATTAAAAAGAATGAAAAAAAAAACTGGTCACATAATAATTCTGGGGATCCAAAATTCCCAAATCAATTCTTCACAGAAAATAAAAATTTGGGGAAAATTTTGACTCCTGGGGCCCCCAAATTGTAAATTTTATTTTTAATTCAGGTATGGAAATATTTCAAAAATAATATTCTCCATTTCTATCACATTGAATTTTTCAAAATATTTAAAAGTATCGAAGACATTCCAAAAAAAAGAAAAAAACAATGTACTCTATAATGTACATCAGGCCTGAAGGGGTTAAAGAAAATGACACTTTCATAACAATTGTTCATTTAATTAGTGTGTTAATGAGGCTATTTGCAATCTATACTAATAATAAATCTGTAGCCGAAATTTTTCTGGTAATTTTCGATTTTCCAAAAATAATTGGTCCTAACATATATAATTAACCACCCTGAAACCGAAAATCGCTTTTTTGATATTTTTGTTTGTATGTCTGTCTGTCTGTCTGTCTGTCTGTCTGTCTGTCTGTCTGTCTGTCTGTCTGTATGTTTGTTATCTTTTCACGCGATAATGGCTGAACGGATTTCGATGAAAATTGAAATATAAATTAAGTTCGTTGTAACTTAGATTTTAGGCTATATGGCATTCAAAATACATTATTTAAAAGGGGGGGGTTATAAGGGGACCTGAATTAAATCGAAATATCTCGCTTATTATTGATTTTTGTGAAAAATGTTACACAACAAAAGTTTCTTTAAAAATAATTTGCGATAAGTTTTATTCCTTGAAAAATTTTGATAGGACTGATATTTAATGGGACAAATGAGTTTTAAAAATAAAATGACGCCATCTAAGGCCGTGTAATGAATTAAAAGACAAATGACTTCGTCTATAAGGGGCCTTGGACAGCAACAATCGAAAGCTATGAAAGATAGCCTACAGAGAATGTTTCTGTGTTTGTATGAAGTAATATCGGAAGCTAAATTAACCGATTTGTATAATTAATTATTATTTCACCATTGGAAAGTGTAGTTTCTCTAGATGGACATAATGCTATAATGTTATTACAGTAACTTCTGATATAATATAATATAATATAATATAATATGTAATGTTATATAATATAATTTAAGTTATTTGAAGGGTTCAGAACCATAGTGGGCCAAGCGCCATTTACTGAATACGTAGAAAACAAGGGTTAAAATTAAGTTATTACCATAATTCAATGGAAACATGTAACAAGTAAAATAAAATATACACATTAAATCTAAATGATGTCAATCTTCATTAAACTATGGTTGCATGTAATACAAATTAAGAAACAGGTTAAAGGAATTGTCATTGCACCAAATGAGTGTCTCTGGACCAAAATGATTGCATTTTAATTATTTGGATGCAATTTAAATTAAGTAACATATTAAACGATTTATCCTTCTATCAAACACGAATGTTCCCTGAATCAAATGTGCTATTTTAATTAAGTAATTACCTTATATTTATTTCTAACGGGTGCAGCGGAGCACACGGGTACGGCTAGTTATATTATAAAATGTTTAAATTAAATTATGATTTCAGCAGATAATGAAAATGTGTTATAATAACAAGAGAAAAGCGTAGTACATGTAATTAACATTGTGAAACCTGTATTTCGCTTTTCTCAATTGGCTAAGCTAAGATGGCAATAGTGGATCAATGGTCAAATGAAAGTGGCAGGAACAACTGCTATACTGTCCTTCAGCATCACGTTCTGTCAATTCTGTACTTAAACTAACCGCCGGTAAATAACGAGTTGACAGCCACGTTCAACGAACGCCCACGTGTTTGAACTCACAGTCAGTCACGTTTGATTGGATATCTGCCAAGGACAAAGTGTGCGGGACAAGGACGTCAGAATCGAGACAAAACTGAAAGGGTCGAGTTTACAACTGGATCAAACTGGCTAGCGATGCATTTTAATGCCGGACGTACCAGCGCACATCTGATATGCTCCCCAACTTTTTATATTTTCTGCCCATATTATATGCAATGCTGCACACTTCGCCAAAGCCACAGTCATGAATTCTAATCTCGGGAAGGGCATTGATGTAAAACCAATTTTATATTGTTTTCAATGCCTCCGGATATTATCTCTGACCTTTTTCACCATGTACTAGCCACTTCTCATAGACGACCTCTGTCAAATGTAATTCATTATGCCTGCATGAATCATGGATATATCATTTTATTTTGAATCTTCTATATGGAAACTCGTGTCTTAGAACTCAACAATGCGAACTCCAAGATAAATGACTATTTTTCTCACTCTGATTTTCATTGGTTTGTGAACGAAGTTCCATATTACCAAATAATGTATTTACGGTTGCACGTTCCAATTCCGCCAAGTAAAAAACAAAGTACTGTAATTAAATGGGACGTCAAAGACGTTATTACAGAAGAAAATAATTAAAATATGTCTTCATAAACCTATTGATTTTCCATATCAAAATTTGTTTCTAAACTTTAATGTATTTAACGTAAGACAAATTTATTATATTGTATTAATAAAATTCATACATAAAAATCGAAATTATTTTGAATTGTATTCTCATACAGTAGTTATGAAACAAAAGGTATGAATTCTTTAAGATTGTTTGAACCAAAATGCAACACTGTTACAGTATTTAACCATAGTAGTAATTCAGGCCCAAGAATATATAACAAATTTATATTTAAATATCCCAACATTAGTAGAACCTAAATGTCTCACATCTGCTGGTCTAAAGCATAGCATAAATTTTGGCCCTCGGTTGTACAATGCTTTAACTAAATTACACCCAGAACTTCTAACATGTAACCCACTAACATATAACAAGAAAATTAGAAACGTGTTAATATCTTCAATTTGATTACATAAATTTATAGCCTATGTGTATGAATTAATCAACCTATATTATATTTGTATTCTATAATTTTGAAATATATATTAGTCCTACTTTTCACGTGCGATATTATTCTTCTATAGTGTTAATATTATATTATATAATTCCATTGCCGCTGTAATTATATTTTAGTTTCCTATTTTATTTTACTTATATATTTATATTATTATTATTATTTATTTTAATATTATATCTGAACTGCGACCGAGCACGAGCGCTGCTCATTCGGTCTCAAATTTTGTTAATACTACTGTATCTTCTTTTATATTGCTTGTATTATTTTATTTGTATTTCTCTTTGTTTGTTTTGTAATTATATTTCTTTATTCTGTATATTTGAAATAAATAAATAAATAAACTTATCTTGTCAATTCTAATAGTTCCAGTATTAAATTTAAAAAGTTATGTATGGATTTTATAAAAATTGAAAAATTGTAAATTTAAATTTATATACTATAATTGCACAGTAGACAAAAGACAAATTGTATTGTATAATTATTAATTTCAATTCAGGAATCCGCCCATGAGCACGAGTTCTACTCTTTCAGGGGCGAGCTAAAGTTTTTCTGTATATATTATATTTTATGTTACAATTATTAGCAAAATAATAAATAAATGAATAAATAAATAAATAAATAAAAGAAAATCCAGACGTTGTATTAAAATTCTATGAAACTTAATTAGAAAAATAAAAACACTTTACAAAGATTCTGAGCCACCGGCGAGACTCAGTCGGTTAAGGCGCTTGTCTGCCGGTCTGAAGTTGCGCTCGGGTGCGGGTTCGATCACCGCTTAGGCTAGGGTTACCATGAGAAGAAATTCTATAGGAGGACATGGAATCTAAAATAACAGGACATTGCTGAAAAAAGGAGGACTTTTTAAAAACTGATATGAACAAAAATAAAGATAAAAACAATGGCTCACCTTAGTTTTCGCACTAGTTGCTGGATCCGTATTACATCTGTACCAATTTGTGCACAAGAGCCTGAAGGGACCAACTTATATCTTGTAACAAATACGAGTAACTAAGGAACTGTTCACAGGATATGTCCTTGAAATCATATTTCACCATGATGATACTTCTGACTGTCTCCGTTAGCATGAGATTTCGTTCTTTTGTCAATTGAGCAGATATTAGGGAAAATACTCTCTCAGCACTTCCATTGTGACTTGTATAAATAGAATTGACATATATTTAAGAGTTCTGAGAAAGTTTTAGTGCTCGCAGACGTATTGGAATTGAAGAATTTGCACCATTGTTTATCTAAATTTAAATCTTTGTCCAAATTAACTTGATTGGCATATCTTTGTACATTGCAGAATAAAATTGATACAATAGCTTAGTATAATGAATAGTAACATTTTTAGAGTGTAAGAATTCAATGCATTTCAATAGGTCATCATATTTTGTTTTTTATGTGTTCCAGCTTCAACTGTTGAAAGCAGTTAAATTCTTTCATAGGTTTTCACCATTTGTTTAGATATTCTATGCATAATATCGCACATTATTCAATATTCATATTAATTATAGTTGAAATGCGAAATGCCGGACATTTCAATTTTTTTAAATGCCTGCCGGACAGGATAAAATGATTAAAAAAGAGGACATGTCCTCCTTTTGCCGGACGGATGGTAACCCTAGCTTGGGCTGATTACCTGGTTGGGTTTTTCCGAGGTTTTCCCCAACCGTAAGGTGAATGCCAGGTAATCAATCTATGACAAATCCTCGGCCACATCTCGCTATCACTAATCTCATCGGCGCTAAATAACCTCGTAGTTGATACAGCGTCGTTAAATAACCAACTAAAAAGAAAAAGATTCTGTAAGACTTCTTCGAGACCGCAGAAATTTGTTAAAAGACGCAAAACTGAGTTAACAAAGTCAGATATCTAAGAGGATGAAAAAGAGACGAAGTGCTGACGTAGAAAGAGGCTACTCCAATCCCCACAAAAAATGTGATCTGATGACACAATAGAGGGAAGAAAATAAGTGCACTCTGTAAGAATAGCACCTCACCTGTTAGACCTACTTCAAGCGGGGTTATGGAAAATTTTTTCAGAGATAGACTAAAATGTTACTTCCTTTATTTGTTTAATATCTGTGCTCTTAATTACAAACCACCGCCTGGTGGAATCTTCCTCTTGTAAGCAAGATATTTACGTAGGTAAAGAACGCCCACTTGACTGTCACCTCACCCCACCAACCCCAGTTCCAAGTTGCTACATCTGGTAAACAAACTTCAATTTCAATTATTGGTTGCCTGTCACATCCATCAAATGCTATGACGTCACGTCAGCCGCGCCCCATATAAATTTCATTAATTCCTATACCCATCTCTAGTGGATTATTCCGTTGACAAAAGACAGTGCGCACTTTGTTACGCGGCGACGACCGTCATTTATTAGAAAGAGATAAGACATGCAAATGACGATGGATGGTTGAAACACGGAAACAAGTGACAACCAGATCACCAAGGCAACCGTTATCACTTGTTTAAAACACCAGTAGTTGCTAAAAGACATTAATAAACTGTCAAAGTGAAGAGCAAGCTAGCTGTAATCATATTTTCAATTTGTCCTGAAGATATATGGATAGTCATTGGGTCAAAGAACGCCTGCATGATGATATTTTACGTATTCTTGCAGTGCGATACAAAATCGCGAATTGATTAGATTTTATGACTTATGTGCTAGGAGGGGTGTACGAATAATTCGAGGAGGAGCTTTAACGTTATTTGGACATCAGATCATCATCATCCTTCTTGCATTAAAAGCTACTGAAATTGGTCCATCCATCTTTTGGCTGGTCTTCCAATATCTCTTTTTCCCCGAGGTTTATATTTCCTGTCCTCTTGCATCCTTGAAATGTGAGACATCTATGTATTCCTATATTCTTCTATTTTGTAGTTTAATTCATATATCTCAAGTTCTTCTCTTATTTCTTCGTTTCTTTTATGTTCTATCTTCCTGTAACCTGCTACGCTTCTCAAAAATTTCATCTCATTTGTTTGTAATCTAGAGGCATCTTTCTTTTTCATAACCCATGTTTCGCTTCCATATAGTAAACTGGGCACTGACATCACCTTATAAAATTTTAACGATGTATCTTTTCTAGCTTTTGATTTCAGGGTTCTTCTTATTGATTCATTTATGTAATTAAACTTTTCTATTTTTTATTTTTCATCATAGTCTCCTTTATAAAATAAGGTAATGCCCCAAAATTTATTGAAACAGAATAAAATGAAATGTATTTGATAGGAATATGATGAAGTAGATTTTAACAGAATAGAATGGAATGAATTTTAATAGAAGAGAATGAAATGAGTTCGGATATAATGAAATGAAGAATAAAATTTATTGAAATAGGGTCAAATGTATTTAATTAGAATAAGATGGAATGAATTTGAATAGAACAGAATGGACTGAATGTTATTAGAATACGATAGAATGGAACGAATTTTATTGAAATAGAATGAAATTAAATAAATTGAAAGGGAAGGAATGGATTACAATAAAATAGAATTAATTTAAATGAAACGTAGTGGAATGGATTGGGATGTAATTATTTGATGAACTGGAATAGAATGAAATGCATTGAATTGGAATGAAATAGAATGAAATGGAATATATGTAATGGAACAGATCGTAATACTGCGAAGTACCAGTACCAATTTTTAAACCACCTATAGGGTAAGGTTGCCTATATCGCACCACTTTAGAATTTATAATTTTTATTGAACAATACAGTTTTTATTTTCTCCATTCCTTTACAGAGATACATTCCCGGAACACTTACCTTTGATGCAAAAAAAGAATCCTTGAATTTGGTTTAATATTTTTTAATTAAAATGACATTTTCGAAACACATATCAGTGGTGCCATTTAGGCAACTAGTTTCCTAAATAGCACCTGCGGTTTCTTAAATCACACCTCTTTATCTGAAGGGAACAGGATGAAGGAAAGCTTTTAATATTGAATATATTGAAGAGTATTTGAATGAATAATGTAATAAATGCAAATTACAAGTTTATTGAAATTAATGAAAGAGAGTAACGCATTTTCAAATGAAATTGAAAAAATAGAGCATAAATTACGTAACATTTAAACTTTCTGAAAGTGTTTTTATTGTTATACATTTGCCATGTGCTTCACCAGGCAGTTCAGACTGTAAACTGCGTCACCTTTTCTCCACGATTATCTCGAAGCCACCTAAGAACTGCTTCATGATATAGCTGTCTGAAATGATTTGAAGATAGAAACATCTAAAGGCTGGGCCTATAAGTATTATGACGAGGAAGCTGAAATAGGAGCATACCATTTTCCCGAGATAATCTAGCTTCTAAATTTTTGGAATGGGTCGTATAGGTGGACTTTTTTCTATAGCAGGTTTAAGTGGCAAAAAAAAATGTTTGAGCTATTCGACAAATATTTCACTGTTGACGTAACCTAACTCAGAGCAAACAAATAACGATCCTGGAGGAGCACCAGCTGATAATGAAGGATGCACTGTTTGACGTTTAAAAATTATCACAGGTGGCACAAAATACCTGGTGCGCTTGTACAACACACACTTGTTGTATTAACACCCTTTTTATAACTTGATATTGCACCCACCTGATGCATTCCTAGTTCAGTTAAAATTTTTGGGGCCTTCTTTTGTACAGTTAGAATTGCTACAGTTGCTCATATCGCACTGGTGTGAATTAGGCACCTACAAAGTGGTGCGAATTGAGAAACTACGCCATAAGTTATTTCCTTCATTCTAACCTATAATCACCACATGTTCGAAAATTCTACTAAGTTAAATGTTCTTTAATTCCTCTTTAAACGAATAACATCTTAAGATTATGGATTCCTTTGCATACAAATCCGTTATTTAATTACAAAATGTTAGCTAAATATACATCCGCCTGAGCGATTATATTAAATACTCTATCACCACGCTGCTGACACAAAGAAGTGGCAGGAATCAAGTGACATGGTGGAAGTTCATATGGTAGATTGTAACAATACCACTATATGCCACACTACTACAGTAATTTGTTTTAAACTAGCAGTGGTGCGATTTATGCTACTCTACCCTATAGTCTTGTTATTGACTTCCGTGCCAGCTGCTTCCCCTCCCACCACTAGACAAGGATTCCAAACAGGGAAAGTACGTCTTTTAATATATGCACAAAGTAAACCTTCCGCTGTTGGCATGGTTACAAGTTTTCCTCAAGGTTTAGTGATCAATTGTTTTCCTAGTGACGACAATAGCAGTGACAGCTTGGGAAGAAAAGTCTGATATGTACGCGAGAATACATGTCAAGAACTGGAACTCGGCAGGTGAAATTTCTTTAGCCTATTTATACCTAAGTCAGTTGATTACACCGTTCATCTGAAAGGACTTGGATAACTTTGAAAGGAAAATGTGCACAAAAGGATGTGATGAAGTTCAAGGAGCATAGCTCCCTCACCTGTAAACTGCAAATACGAATTCACAGTTCACATAATTGAAGAGTCCACTGCAAGAATGATGGATGTCACTTTCTTGTCGAAAATGAACCAAGACTGTCAATGCACAGCTTAAGACATATAGAATGTACATAGAGAGTTACATGGCATTAACACTGATAGTCATTGTCCAGTAATGATAGGAAAATCACATTTAAGCTTTGAGCGCCAAGCATTTCAAACTTTCAATTGCTTCTCCTGCAAAATGTATTTCAAATGACATCCACCATTCTTGCAATGGACTCTTCAATTGTAATAGAACAAATATTACGGTCATGAGTAGAGACAGGATTTCCATGCAAATGCATGTATTTATATAAGCTTGCTACAGTTCTCAAACTTTGTAAATATCCGTTTCATGGCTTAGTGATTCGAAATATGTATACTTTTTCCGTGCATATTTGCATGTTTTGGTCTTTTTTAATGGTAAATTCATGCATAATGCATGTTTTTTTTTTTAGATTTTAGGATTAATAATGCATATTTTATATTAAAATATCGCATGATACTGCACTTTCCATGTAATGTGGGTCCCTATCACCACGGCATGGCGCGTTCTCAGGCTGCGGATCGAGGAGACGGCCTCCAGATATGGAGGGTAGCTGTGAATATATTGAATAAGCAGTCGCGGACAGCCGATGAGGGGTGGTCCTCCAGCTTGGGGGTTGGGCGAAGGGCTAACAACCCATCACCGTAAAAAACAGCTTGTTACGAATCCTTCAAATAAGCCTCGGAATGGGACTGATTCTCTGTCACGACCACAGGAAATGCATATAGAGTGTTAGTTGGGAGGCCTGAGGGAAAAAGACCTTTAGGGAGGCCGAGACGTAGATGGGAAGATAATATTAGCATGGATTTGAGGGAGGTGGGATATGAATATAGAGAATGGATTAATCTTGCTCAGGATAGGGACCAATGGCGGGCTTATGTGAGGGCGGCAGTGAACCTCTGGGTTCCTTAAAAGCCAGTAAGTAAGTAAGTAAGATATTGCATTTTATAAAATGTTGCCTCGTAGAGTTTGGTATTTCTGAGCTTACAATATTTGAGTATATGTACTGAAAAATATAAGAGAAATGCTAACGGTTTGCAGGGTTTCTATCTGAGGACTTTGAACCTTACCAGCTAATCCTCTCATAGTATTGTCACACTGAAATTCCACACTCCTGTTCTATACAAGTCTTACCCTGAGGCTAAAATTATTATTAGAAAGATGCCTCTTCTGCTCCCTTCCATACTTCGTAGTTTGGCGACAATAGCACTAACATGGTTCCCCTAATAGGCCTTTAATTTGGACAGGCAGATAGGTAGAAGGTCTGTAGTAGGCTACATGTACAGGTGTTTTGTGAATTAGCTACTATATTTATGTTCTGTGGTGATCTGTAAAGTGTTGTAATGTCCACGATTAAATGTTCGAGAAGAGATCTTGTGTCACAGTGGATCAAGGGAAAAGAATATCTTAGAAATTTGGAAAGACTGTCAGTAGTACATTGTGCCATTTGAAAATAAAATGTAAGTTTCAATTTTGATAGTGCATATCTTCAGTGTTTTTTTCTTCGTTGTACATATTTGGGCATTGATAGTGCATGGATGCATGCATATTTTACGATTTGATAGTGCATGAAAATCCTGTCTCTAGTCATGAGTTTATTTCATTTTCTGTAAGTTATTTTGGTATTTTACTTAATGAAATTTCTACACATTTTGCTGAAGAATGCTGAATACAGAGAAAATATTTCTTCTACAACACAAGAACCGAAACGGTACCAAATTCATGCAAATATCAGATACTAAAATATTTGCAAATGTTTGCCAATATAATATCTGCGAAATATCTATTCCCTTTCGAATAAATCTGAATTTTGAAGAGGGTATCCATCCATTGTATGGCCCTATTTAAAAATAAACATGCAAACAAAACATTTCTGCATCAAAATGTACAAAA
This sequence comes from Periplaneta americana, assembly GCF_040183065.1. Taxonomy (NCBI): domain Eukaryota; kingdom Metazoa; phylum Arthropoda; class Insecta; order Blattodea; family Blattidae; genus Periplaneta; species Periplaneta americana. Next base: position 132,130,154 of record NC_091125.1, read on the forward strand.
ACAAATGCTTCTAATCTAAAATGGTATACCAAGTCATAATATTAAAATAATAACATCACCTTTACGTAACATTTTTTCAGAACATTACAAATATTATGTAACGTACAGGTTGCATGCAATTCCAGGCTATAAGAATTACAATAAGACGTTCTTACAGAATGTAGTACCTAATATTTTCAGACAGTGAGTACTGACGTTCTATTACCACATAACTGAGCCCGTAAAGTGTTGTCATGTCTGACGTTGTGTCATGTTATCTCACATCATGAATGTTACGTATGCTCTGCGGCTTCCGTTTTCAAATCTGCCTTGATAGCAGATAGATGAAGTTCACATGATAAGGAACTGAAAACGATAGGCTAGGCGAATACTTGCTACATCGAAAATGATCTTTGTTATATTGATTGATTGATCTATCGATTCATGATTACTGATTGAATTGATTGGTTTGTTTGTTGGTTATAATCTTTGTTGATTGATTGATTGATTGATTGATTGATTGATTGATTGATTGATTGATTGATTGGTTATTGATTGTTACTTTATTCCTTGATTGATTTCTTGTTTAGTTGCATTTGACTGAGTATTTCTTGCATGATTGTTTTGTTTGGTTGCATTAGATGTGATTGGTCTTATTTAGAAAACTTGGTTAAATTCAGTTTGGTCGCTTTTTTATTTTTTACTTCGTTTGGGTTAAATTGATTAGATTTAGTCTGGATAAGATTGATTGATTTGGTTTTGTTCGGATTGATTCAGGTGGATCGTTGTGTTCGGTTCGGGCGGGCTGATTGAACTGGTTTGGTTCGGTTCGGATTAATTCGGATGGATTAATAGGGTTGGGCTGGTTTGTGTTGGTTTAGTTTAGTTTCATCGGCTCCATTCATTTTGGTTTTGGATCGGTTGAGTTCGGAACGGGTGAGTTAGGCTGGCCAAACAGTTGGAGAGAGGCGCTTTTCTGGTTAGCAATATTGGAACCAGCGGGGTTTAACTTTTTTGATGCAAGAATGATCAGCATGCATGTTCCTAGTTTGCCGCATTAAGACCGGAGTGTTGCTAGATGTGTTCCGATGGGAATGATGGAAAAAAAACAGGGTTTAAGCCACAGTCGCATTTGTCGCATTTTATTACTCAACTTCTAAAAATGCAACAAACTTTCACTGTAACTGTGCAAAAAATGCGACAACCACATTGGACTTCAGAAACGAAGATGATAATGGAGAAAATTAAATCAGAGATGTGTTTGAACTAATCTGAATTTAAATGAAATGCTAATGGCATGGGCAATGTTCAAAAAGATATTGAGTAATAGATGTTCAGGGATTCATTTAAAAAAATTGATGCAATTCATGTAAGTTAAGTGAACAATTTCTTTTAATTGATTTATTTAGGTGGATGAGTCTTGTAACAATTGAAATTAGAAACCGCCTTTGAGTAAATCTTGAAAGGCCGACTAGTAGACCTAAAGAATTTCAATGTTTAGAGTGCCCATAAAACAACGTATTTTAATGTGATGTAAATTCAGCAGTAATTGAATCTAAACTTATCTACGTATAATGATTTACATACATAAATATATGTAGAGTGTGATAAAATGGATTGAAAGTAGTAAAACTCCAAGAAACAAATTACATAACTTTTTGTTTCTGCATACTTTATTAATTTTATGCTCGACCATGCCGAAACGTAGTAATTATACACCTGGTAGCAGACCTTTAATGCATGTCATTAAAGTACACCTACTCATTAAAGGTCAGGTCTTTCAGCCAATGACGACTCAGGTTACAACTGTTCAGCCAATGACAGGTCAGATTTCTACCGTTATAAAACCGCAAGTATCGATTATTCTCGGATATGCAATCGAAAGAGAATTAGCGAAAAGTCACGGAGGCTGGAAATCCAATACTGTCGCAGAAGGTTATGTTCTGTTACTATAATAATTAGCGTTAATTGTAAATAATATTCAAATAAATTCAATTTGTCATCTCGTTTTTCAATGTCTAATTTAATTTCAATGTTATCTCTGTAGGTTCTTATGGCCTCGCAAGGTCAATGTGGATATCAATAATTTCCGCGTCTGCGCACATCTCACAACATACGGAACATTGCTGAAGGTCAGATACAATTAAAATTAATAATATCAAGTTAGAAATATGGTCGAGCATAAAAAGTCGTATGAAACTCGACTATAATGGTAATTAAGAAGCTCGTATGAAAATTATGAAACTCGCTTGCGCTCGTTTCATAAATATCCATACTCACTTCTTAATTACCTTTATTATAGGCTCGTTGCATAATGTACTATTATCTTTCTGCACAATTATTTAAAATATTGTACAAACATTTCGCAATTTGCACAAATATAGTTTTTCATTTGTTGTTTTTTGCGACAATTATTTATCTTATAGCTTAAACCCTGAAAAAAAAACTATAAGTTTCGCCATCTGAAAAGCTTAAGCAGATACCCATTATTTAGGCCTACTAAGTTTGTAAGTTTTATATCACTAATATTATTATGTAAGTATAAAATCGTCTTTTTGTGTAGCCGATTCAGAAGTTTATTCGGGAACAAAGTGGCCATATTAGCCATTTTTGTTCAGCTGGTCAGAGATTAAATATGTCTAAATATTAAATAGAGGGGATGATTATGTTGTCATTGATTTTCAGTTTAATGTTCAACTATTGTATTCGTATGCACATGTTATACCATAACCCTATGTGGTATGCATATTGTGGTTAAACATTTAGTTAAATCGATAGAACACTGTGAGCTCTACCTTTGGAAAATGATGTGAAAAGCACATAATAATAATAATAATAATAATAATAATAATAATAATAATAATAATAATAATAATGGGTACCTGTAACACTGATCGAGCTATGTAATATGAAATGTAGTTCCGATTTTTGCAATAACATTCACTTACAATTTCAATAGTATTTCGACCGTATACATTGAGTTGGAGGTCTTCTAATGTATGTGTCTATGACTGGAACTGTCACTCTTTGGTAATTACTTAGAATTATATTATAATGGTTATTTGGGTTGATTTCGATCAATTTGGTTTTTGTACTTTGTTTAGATTCAGTTGGATTTTGTCGGTATAAATTTTCGATATTTTTGTTTTTCTTTTTTTTTTTTTCTTTGGCTTTAGCGTATTTTATTTTAATTTAAATGACGTGTAAAGGCTGAGTATGTCAAATTATACATAGTGAATCGTAAGTAATGTCATTAATTCAAAAGGGCTATTGTTTCGACCGAACACAACGATTTTTGTTTTGGGAAAGCCATTGATTTAATTCCCAATATGCTCAGTCAATTTAAAAGAGCATTGTATTATGATAATAAATTATTTAAAAAATTTTAGTTTTGTCCTTTAAGGCCCAATTGTATAAACCTCTCTGACTAAAGATCAACTTTAATCGAAGATCGGAAAGTGAAACGAGTTGAGACACTTCTTCTATTCTATAAAACTTTTCCGCGATCAAATTACCTTGGTTCAAATGCAATCCAAGTTCACGTGAAAAGGATTTGGCAACATCGCACAAACACGTACAGTATGTGATGCGCGGACCATGTTGTACAGATTTGTTCAGTGTTGCCAATATAGCGATTTTAACTCTTTTTCAACGACAATTTCTTTTAACTTTTATATTACTTAAATAGAGATTTAGCGACCATTTTAACATCCCATAGTGACAAAATTTAATCTTTCTTTTTGATAATGAGAAATCTAGCGACTTTCCAACTACTTTTTGGCGACTTTCCGTACACTCTGTTGGAGACACTGGTTTGTTTTGTGCTTGTAAATAATGGCGAACAATAAGAAGAAGACTGACCGTTTTCCATATTGTTATCATGTTATGGTGCTTGATACTGCTAAACATAATAAAGCTTTATAAAACGACAATTTTCGTTTAGTAATACAGTTAATTGAAAATTTATGAATGTACCTATCATATCCATTAATAAATTAATGGTTATAAACATAATATAATTATAGGTTAAGTTATTTGATACTGCTGAACAGGATAAAGCCTGATAAAATATAAGAATGTTTGTGTATTAATGCAAGAAATTGAAAATCTATATATACTATTATGTATTAATATTAATAACAATGGTTATTCTATTTGCACAATCTGCCACTCGTATTTTTCAAACAGAAAAGAAATAACTGTACTTGGATCATCTAACTTAATCTGAGAAATTTCTTCAGTCAAAGTTGACTTTAGTTTGAGACAAATTAATCTCAGATCAGACTTTATACAATACAAAATTCCAAATTCAGCTAGAACGAGGATCAATTTAACCTCTGATCTAAAATTAAATGGTTTATACAATCGGCCCTAAATGTGCAGAATTTTGATCCAGACAAAAGCAGCTCCTCGTTCTGCAATGTTACGGTTCAATCTGTATACAACGAACGTTTTTCCTCGGAACTGCACCCACTCTAGGTGTCCGTTGAATTGCCAGGAAACTATGAATAACAAACCATTTTGGGTTCGTGCTCAACAAAGAGATTAAATAAAGAGTTGGCTTGTCTCTCACGAAAGAAATTGTCATTCTGGTAATAATATTTTTCCTCCCTGACGTCTTACCTCTTTCACAGCTGTCCAAAAGTCCCTTTATTCTTCTCTGTTTTTTTTAACGTTATTTGTTATTTTCTTCTGCTATACATTCATTATTTTCACTCTTGACTTAACACTTCCTTCTGTTGGTCTTCTATCCTTCGTGTAGTATTATTTCCGCCAGCACCTTTTTTTTTCCCCACGTCTGTATTTAAAAATAATCTCCTACACAAGGGATAAATAGGAAGCAAGATTGAGTCTTACCCTCTTTCAAAAGGGCTTCAGATAACAGTTAATGAGGCGTACAGTGGACAGAGGGGAGATGTACACAGCTTGGATGCTTTTGCAGTCTCGGTTCTGTTTCTGCCAGGGAAGTCCAGATCCATCTCTCACATGACATGTAATTATCAGTGGCGTAGCGTCAATGTAAGCTAAAAAGCTTAGCTTCCCCAGTTAATAATGATTTCATAATAAACCTGCAGTTTATGGAGAAAATTATTTATCAATTTTAATAGAATTTATATTTACGCTTTAAATGTTGTGATGCGGCAGCTCAGGATGATTTGAGATGCAGCAGTAAACAAGAAGCCTGCACACACCAGCTTCCAAGCAGACCGGTTTCTTCTGTGTAATCAACCCCGCATATTTTCTATCCCTTTTAAACTAACCTAGTCGGAAGGCTCGAAAAGAAGCTAGCTTTAACATTTAAAATAAGTAGTTTCCGAGTTATCCCTATTCGTCAGTTGTGTTCAGTTGAAGTGTTAGTGTGCATTGTGGCTGATATAATAAATAATGAGCGAAATAACAGTTCCTGACACTGATTTACTTGAATTTTTTAGGACAATTGTATTATCAAGACTGACTTACGAACAAAAGTGTGATTTAAAAAACAAATGACCGACTCCCTTGCTGTCAATGAAGGACACAACCAAAAGACAGACGCATACTTACGTAATGATATTAATATTGTGATTTCTCTAAGTATGACAGGGAGTGAGCTAATGTTATACGTATACGTGTCTATTTGTTAAGAGATATGTGTAAACCGTGAAATCACATTTTATTACGTCTCATTTCAGGTCATGCCTTATTGGTGTTACTTACGATGTTCCAACCAATCTTCGACTGCTGACTTGAAATTGACTACTATTTATTTAAGACTGTATTTTTGTAATACGTCTTCTCATATTGCATGAAAGACAACTTTAGTTAGCTTCCCCTGCTCAAAATTTCATGCTACGCCACTGGTAATTATATCGCTTGTCTCTCTATTTTACGCTATGGTGATATGCCATGTTGACCACATGATCACAAAGTCCTACTATTCATGTATATATCTATTACTTCGTAATCCGTTATAAATATGGCGCGAAACGTCTCTGTTCGAAGTAGTAGAAGGGAGAAAAATATAATCGTTTGAAATGAAAAGTTTCCTCTCACATCACTCGTGGTAACATAGAAACAGAAGTGGAAGATCAACTTCAGGCCTTGTGGTTTTCTACGCAATTTATTATTATTATTATTATTATTATTATTATTATTATTATTATTATTATTATTCATTTAGTGTTCTGCCCAAGGGCAGGTCTTTCACTGCAAACCCAGCTTTCTCCAGTCTTTCCTGTTTTCTGCCTTCCTCTTTGTTTCCTCATATAATCCATATATCTTAATGTCGTCTATCATCTGATATCTTCTTCTGCCCCGGACCCTTCTCCCGTTCACCATTCCTTCCAGTGCATCCTTCAGTAGGTAGTTTGTTCTCAGCCAGTGACCCAATTCATTTTTTTCTTCCTGATCAGTTTCAGCATCATTCTTTCTTCACCCATTATTTCCAAACACAGCTTCATTTCTTATTCTGTCTGTCCATTTCACACGCTCCATTCTTCTCCATATCCACATTTCAAATGCTTCTAGTCGCTTCTCTTCACTTCTCGTAATGTCCATGCTTCTGCCCCCATACAATACCACACTCCATACAAAGCACTTCACTAGTCTCTTCCTTAGTTCTTTTTCCAGAGGTCCGCAGAAGATGCTCCCTTTTCTATTAAAAGCTTCCTTGGCCATTGCTATCCTACTTTTGACTTCTTGGCAGCAGTTCATGTTATTATTATTATTATTATTATTATTATTATTATTATTATTATTATTATTATTATTATTATTATTCCAGTATTCTTCTGCACGACACACTGACGTCTGATTGGTGTTATTTCACGTTCAAATGAAATTGAGAGATGGAATAACTTTACAAATATGCTCCCAGCATAAATTAAGCATACAATAGACATATACAGCCTATATATTCAGTATAAACCATGTAATGTCATTAATTTTAGGGGATTATTCTTTGAGATATTTCAAACAAAAAAGTTTCACACAATTTTGCTCGTTTTGGCTTTCTTTTCGAGAAAAAAATATTTTTTATATGCAAAATCTCGTTGCGTGTTTTGGGAGAGCCATTGATTTAATTCCGTCGCCCTCGGTAGCGTAGTTGGTATAGCGCTGGCCTTCTATGCTCGAGGTTGCGGGTTCGATCCGATGCGACAGGCTCATGTCAATAGAATTACTGGCATGTAAAAGAACTTCTGCGGGACAAAAATTCCGACACACCGGCGACGCTGATATAACCTCTGCAGTTGTGAGCGTCGTTAAGTAAACCACAATTTAAAAATTTAATTTTAATGTTTGATTTAATTCCTCTAAAATTCATTCTTAAAATGCAATTGCTTATCTTAAAATTTTGAAAGCCAATATCAAAACTGTCATTTTAAAAAACGTGCTTTTAGGAGTAAAATGTCATAAAAAATGTTTAATGTATCTTTAAAAATGGTTGAGATTTACACATTTTTAATTAATTACGCGTACTATGTCCTGTTTCTTTTTCTTGTTTTTTTCTTTCTTTTTTCTTTTTCTTTTTTTTTTTTTTTTTTTTCAAAAACTAATATAGAATTTAAGTAGCCAGATAGTAGCGTGTTTGCCAGCCGATCCGGACTTGCGTTCGGGCGTGGGTTCAATTAACTCCTAGGCTGATTACTTGGTTGGTTTCTCCTCCCCCCACCCGAGATATTCTTCAACTGTTATGGGAATGTCAGGAAATCTATGGTGTATCCTCGCCCTCATCTCCCCAAATACTATCTCGCTATCACCAATTCCATCGACGCTAAATAACCCAGTAGTTGACACAGCGTCATTAAATAACCAAGTAAAAAAAATAATGTTGTTTATAATTGACCGGAACGTTGAAAGCCATACATGATAAGTACGTTGAAGTCACGTTACCTCTTGTGTTGGTGCAGGCGTCGTCATGGAGCTGTTAACTGGAGTGGGTGCCGGCCCCCCGCACTCCGAGTCGACGACGACGTGGTGCTGGTCCGTCTTGTTGCCGGGCACCACCATGGCCACGATGGCGATGGTGAGGTTCACTCGCAGCATGTAGTTGAACATGAAGCCCAGGATCACCATGATGTTCAACACCTGCCGGCACGTCAGCCGGTCTGCAACACACATAGTTACAACGTCACTACGCGTTCCAGCAAATATGATTTCGTACTCTAGACTAGAGTTACAGAATGATAGGCCTACAATTCCGCAACTTAATAACGCGTTGGGTTATGCTGTGATTCCATATCTTACAATTAGTAACCTATTCGATAATTATAATGAGATTCCGCAACTTAGTAACGTGTTGAGTTATGCTGTGATTCCGTATCTTACAGTTAGTAACCTGCTGAATTATAATGAGATTTCGCATCTTAGTAACGTATTCAGTTGTAATACAATTCCGCATCTTAGTAACGTGTTCAGTTGTAATACAATTCCGCATCTTAGTAACGTGTTCAGTTGTAATGCAATTCCGCATCTTAGTAACGTGTTTAGTTATGCTGTATTTCCGTATCTTACAATTAGTAACCTGCTGAATTATAATGAGATTCCGCTTCTTAGTAACGTGTTCAGTTGTAATACAATTCCGCATCTTAGTAACGTGTTCAGTTGTAATGCAATTCCGCATCTTAGTAACGTGTTTAGTTATGCTGTGATTCCGTATCTTACAATTAGTAACCTGCTGAATTATAATGAGATTCCGCATCTTAGTAAAGTGTTCAGTTGTAATACAATTCCGCATCTTAGTAACGTGTTTAGTTATGCTGTGATTCTGTATCTTACAATTAGTGACCTGCTTAATTATAATGAGATTCCGCTTCTTAGTAACGTGTTCAGTTGTATTACAATTCCGCATCTTAGTAACGTGGTGAGTTATGCTGTGATTCCGTATCTTACAATTAGTAACCTGCTGAATTATAATGAAATTCCGCTTCTTAGTAACGTGTTCAGTTGTAATACAATTCCGCATCTTAGTAACGTGTTGAGTTATGCTGTGATTCCGTATCTTAGGCCTACAATTAGTAACCTGCTGAATTATAATGAGATTCCGCATCTTAGTAACGTGTTCAGTTGTAATACAATTCCGCATCTTAGTAACGTGTTGAATTATGCTGTGATTCCGTATCTTACACTTAGTAACCTGCTGAATTATAATGAGATTCCGTATCTTAGTAACGTGTTGAGTTATGCTGTGAATCCGTATCTTTCAATCAGTAATCTGCTGACTTATAATGAAATTCCGCATCTTAGTAACGTGTTCAGTTGTCATACAATTCCGCATCTTAGTAACGTGTTGAGTTATGCTGTGATTCCGTATCATACAATCAATAATCTGATGACTTATAATGAGATTCCGCATCCCAGTAAAGTGTTCAGTTGTAATACAATTCCGCATCTTAGTAACGTGTTGAGTTATGCTGTGATTTCGTATCTTACAGTCAGTAATCTGCTGACTTATAATGAGATTCCGCATCTCAGTAAAGTTTTCAGTTGTAATACAATTCCGCATCTTATTAACGTGTTGAGTTATGCTGTGATTTCGTATCTTACAATCAGTAATCTGCTGACTTATAATGAGATTCCGCATCTTAGTAACGTGTTCAGTTGTCATACAATTCCGTATCTTAGTAACGTGTTGAGTTATGCTGTGAATGCGTATCTTACAATCAGTAATCTGCTGACTTATAATGAGATTCCGCATCTTAGTAACGTGTTCAGTTGTCATACAATTCCGCATCTTAGTAACGTGTTGAGTTATGCTGTGATTCCGTATCATACAATCAGTAATCTGATGACTTATAATGAGATTCCGCATCTCAGTAAAGTGTTCAGTTGTAATACAATTCCGCATCTTAGTAACGTGTTGAGTTATGCTGTGATTCCGTATCTTACAATCAGTAATCTGCTGACTTATAATGAGATTCCTCATCTTAGTAACGTGTTCAGTTGTCATACAATTCCGCATCTTAGTAACGTGTTGAGTTATGCTGTGATTCCGTATCATACAATCAGTAATCTGATGACTTATAATGAGATTCCGCATCTCAGTAAAGTGTTCAGTTGTAATACAATTCCGCATCTTAGTAACGTGTTGAGTTATGCTGTGATTCCGTATCTTACAATCAGTAATCTGCTGACTTATAATGAGATTCCTCATCTTAGTAACGTGTTGAGTTATGCTGTGATTCCGTATCTTCCAATCAGTAATCTGCTGACTTATAATGAGATTCCGCATCTCAGTAAAGTTTTCAGTTGTAATACAATTCCGCATCTTATTAACGTGTTGAGTTACGCTGTAATTCCGTATCTTACAATCAGTAATCTGCTGACTTATAATGAGATTCCGCATCTCAGTAAAGTGTTCAGTTGTAATACAATTCCGCATCTTAGCAACGTGTTGAGTTATGCTGTGATTCCCTACCTTACAATCAGTAACCTGCTGAATTATAATGGGATTCCGCATCTCAGTAACGTATTCAGTTGTAGGTAACACAATTCCGCACCTTAGTACCGTGTTGAGTTATACGTGCCGTGATTCTGTATCTGAGAGAGAGAAAGTATATTTTTTGAAACCGCTTGAAGAGGTGAGTTTTCACAAGTTTCTCTGATTCTGGAGGCAATGCATAAACATTTGGGGCCTTAAACATTTTCTTCTTCAGGATGACAGTGGAGATATGAGTGTCAAGCGATTATTTTGAAAAAAATATATCTCGGACAGTTGAGTTATACTGTGATTCCGTGCCTTAGTAACGTGTTAATTTTTTCTGAAAAAAATTATGTTTTCAAATGATTGATTCGGTAAGGAAAGTGTCAAAAACCTTCAAACAAAATGACAAAACCCAAGCTACCCTTACAGATTAAGCATAAATCACAATCAGATAATCCGCCCACGGCACCCGAGAGTAAATGTATCGGTATTTTACATGCACATTCATTTTTTAATTAACTAAAGAAATTGGTTGACCTCGCTGTGGGATTTCCAGACAATCATTCTATACAATATTCCACATTGTAATCAAGATTACACATATTTTGTGGAATTCCACACAGTTTGGCAACACTGAAGATAAGTTACATGGCGAAGTCTGGCGGAAAGGAACGCGATTAAATTTTTCAGCCGATCATGTGACGCTGGAAGAGAATTTTTCCAGAATTTACGCTAATTGTGATTATTTTCATTCAAGAATTGGTTCTTTCTTCACTTATTCTATTGAAGTGTTTATAGATTACATACAATTAAAACAAAAGTATAAACGTGTAAGAATATTGGCTTTAATCGCTTACCAAATAAGCAAATGTGGGACAATGTGAACACGTAACGATGACATGTTTCCATAGAAATAAGAACCGCTGGAGAAATTCAAATTAAGAAGAAAGCTGCACTTGCTAGTTGTTCGCCCACAGTTGCGAAACAATCGTTTCATTTCGCCCGTGGGCGCACTGTGGGGCGGGACGGCCTGATTGCAACCGACAGGTTGCAGCTCTTGTCCAACTTGAATTTCGTTGCATTTTAACAACACTCCACAAAGTGTCTAGCAATGAGACAATTCTAAATAATTAATTTACAGCGAGCATGCTTATTCAAGAGTTAAATTTGGTACCCGAAAAGTAAACACAGATTTCAAAATATTTGAACACACTGTCGGTTTACAAACAAAACACATTAAGTAAAAAATGTTACTTCTGAGAAAAAGAGGTTTGAAAGTTCTTGCCAAAACTGCATCCTCAAAATTTTTTAGTAAGTTGTTTCTCTTTATCTGTATTTCATTCCTCAATTCTAAGTTTTTACACGTAAATTAAGTACATTATTATACACCTTTTTCTCAGAAGTAATATTTTGACTCAATGTCTTTTGTTTGTAAACCGACGACATTTATTAACGAATAAGGCTTTTGTCCAAATCAAGCTTTCAGGTATAACTCCCTGTAAAGTTGATTTGAATAATTTCGAGGTAAAAATTGTTCCGGGGCCGGGTACCGAACCCGGGACCTTTGATTAAACGTACCCGGGTAGCTCAGTTGGGAGAGCGTTGGTACGTTTAACCAAAGGTCCCGGGTTCGGTACCCGGCCCCGGAACAATTTTTCCCTCGAAATTATTCAAATCAACTTTACAGGGAGTTATACCTGAAAGCTTGATTTGCATAATATACGTCGCTGTTCGTTAACAGAAAACCACAATTTAAGTCACACAGAGTTAGTGTGCACTCAATGTTGGTTGACGGTTGTCAGCCCACTTTGAGGTCTGTGGATATAGAGGGAAGAATTGGATCGGTGTCTGGTACAGTTCCCGGGTAGCTCAGTTGGGAGAGCGTTGGTACGTTTAACCAAAGGTCCCGGGTTCGGTACCCGGCCCCGGAACAATTTTTCCCTAGAAATTATTCAAGGTTTTTGTCCATCGTCTGTTTCATATGTATATAATTTTACGCATACTTTTATACCTTCTGATTATATGAAATATAAAGAGAAATTATTGAGATGCAGAAAACGAAGCGATTTCAAGATTGCATCGAAAGTAAATATTTCAGCACCTCTTATACCGAGAGTCACTTTCGTCATACTGTCTGTAAGTCGTCTACAACGATTTGAATATATATTCAAACCTTACAAAATTTAAAATATGTTACAGTGTGGGACTGAGCTCACCAGCCCTGGCCGGAGCGGAACATCACAGGGGAAGTTGGGAGTGGAGATGTAGTGGAACTGATAAGAGGTGGTCACAGGTTAAAGGAGTGACCACTCAGCTACCGCAGGAGTTAATACAAATATAGTGATTCGTTAATGTTTTTATGAAACTTGTACTGTGGACGTTATCAGTTCGGAAGCTGGCGAATAGGGGCGTGGTTTCAAGTAGCTTTGGAGTGAGTAACACTTGATGCATTCGTTTTGTATTCTTCACAGACCCGATGAAATGAGTCTCGTATAATAGGTATCGTATCTTATACTTAGAAAGAATGAATTCATATGCAATTCATAAAACGAGAGTCAATCCTATTTGGGAATACATATCATTAATACAAAGTTGTAAGCGGTTTGGTTTACCGATTTATCGACGCACCGGTCCTCGGCGAGGAGTGCAGTTGCGGCCGCCAGGATTAATGCCGTAACAGCGCAATTAAACTACGACACACTTATCTTACAATAAATTCTGAAAATGTCGACCACACAGTGGAATATCGAGTAAATATGTTCCAGTTTACCCTCCTCAGTTTTTCCACTGCAATTCTAGTAATTCCTAACTTAGTATTATCTTTCAGTTTCTGAAGTGTGTTCTATTTGGATTAAACTGACACACCCTATCTTTCACAGTAGCCCGAATATAAGAATCACGTTGTCGGCCTGGGTAGCGTAGTCGGTATAGCGCTGACTTTCTGTGCTCGAGGTTGCGGGTTCGATCGCGGCCCAGGTCGATGGAATTTAAGTATGCTTAAATGCGACAGGCTCATGTCAGTAGATTTACTAGCATGTAAAAGAATTCCTGCGAGACAAAATTCCGGCACACTGGTGACGTTGATATAACCTCGGCAGTTGCGAAGTGTCATTAAATGAAACATAATTAAAAAGATAGAATCACGTTCGACAATAGCGTCAATGTCATCTAATGTAGACTCTGTTTTATTAATTGGTTTGTTTTGTGGCGCTTTATCAACTGCGATGATTATCTAGGATCAGAATTAAATGAAGGTGGTAATGCCGGCGAAATGACTTCAGGATTCACTCCGGCAAAAGCCTCAACATCTTGTCTCAATCAAGATTTGAACCCGAACCCGCTCGTTTCATGGTCAGACAAGCTAACCGTTACTCCAGGCAGTGGACTTCTATTAAAGAGCGAGCCATCCTATGCTGTACCTCACATAAAACTGCACTCATAACAATCTCACAATTGCACAACAAGGATGAGCATCCAACGTGAAAGGGAATCGGGGAGAAGAATGAGCGGCAGACGGTAGACTAGCATACCGTAGGCGGTAAACCAAACTAATAACAACTCCGTATTTGAATAATAGTTCGAGAAAATAAACTATAAACGTGAATGTTAGTCAGAAAGACCTATTGTTTCGCAACAAGTAAAACTACTATAACGAGGAAGTGTATGTCATACTCGTCACGCTTACATTTTTTTTCAGTCAACAACTTGTTCTGTCTTCATTTTAAAACAGGAATATTCCTGGAAGTAGCAGCACTTGGTCGTTATCTTAAAAATAAGAGTTAATAAACACACTGTGTATATAGAAAGATACATTGTTAGTCAGAAGTTTTTATCAGAAGTTTTTATCTTTTGCATAGAAATTTAAAGAATTTTTCCTTGCTTGACAGGCGATTATGTGATACTGTCGACATCCGTGTCCATAAAGGTTACATGTACATTGCTCCGATGTCGTGTGGTATCCTCTTTGCCCACAGATCCTGGTCGTTATCTTGTCACCCCATTGATTGCTAAGGAAAACTGGAATTGTGTTGTCTGCCAGTAGCAGGACAAAGTTATAAATCAGTTAGGCACCATAGATAGCAGTAGTAACCTAACAACATTTCTTCAAAAGAATTTTGACAGCTTCTGTAATCTGTAGGCCTATATTTTACCCTGACTTGCTCAGATCCAGTATTCGGGATAATTTGTCTGCCTCACAGTCGGAGGTAACTGCTCTAACGAGACATATGAATATTTTATTTTAAAATAACAGCTCAATGAGGGACAGTTAGGTAGAAGTGACCGTTTCGGTAGTCTTTACCATATATGTATACAGAGTGTTAAAAAGTGTCTAATATTTTAGGAGGTGCTAGTATGCATCAAAACAAGAAAATAATGTCTAATAAACATAGGTCCTACAACTCATACTTTCTGAGATCTGAACATTTGTTCATAGGAGGTGCTCAATGTGACGTCCATTCATGGCAATGCATTCCTCTGCCCTTCGGCATAAGGAATCACGCACTCTTTCAAATTTGCTTTAATACGTTAATAAAAAAGTCCTGATAACGATCCCCAGTTAATCTCTGTGTATAATATATGGCCCCATTAATCTATCACCAAGCACGCCTGTCCGTAAGTTGATTGAGAATCGGTGCTGATGCCTTGTTTCTTCAACTGCATGGGGATTTTCATCAGCCTACACATGCTGATTACCAAAATTCACAACACCAGCTCTGTTGAACCCCGCTCATATTCGCAATCAGACTTTTGTTTCCAGTATTATCAGTATTCCATGCCAGGAGTGTCAATTACGGTATGATTATCTGGTAGTCTGCTGTATTGTAGGACAGAGAAATGCATTGCCATAAATGGACGTCACATTCAGCACCTACTATGAATAAGTGTTCACATCTCAGAAAGTATGTGTCGTAGGGCTCATGTTTATTAGACATTATTTTCTTGTTTTGATGCATACTATCACCTCCTAAAATATTGGATACTTTTTTAACACTCTATAGATATGTTTATTTGGGGGATATGGCGTTTCTTTCAGCACTTGAGTCCAAAGAGGCTTTTCTTTGTGCATCCGTGATGGAATGAGTTGCGCTTCGATTGTGCTGCTTGGCTAAGTCGGCTCCACCATCTACCACATTATGTATTCCTCTCCAGTCTTCAAAATCTTTATATCATGCCTCAGGTGTTGAGCCAACAATGTTCTTGGTTCTACATATGCATGAGTCGTCATATTTCCGTCAGACATACAGCAAACTGCAGGGCTTCGTGACCTCTTTATACAGAACCATGAGTCATCCAGAAACTATCACCACTGTCACGTATTAATCTTTGTACAAGTCGCGAGGTAATTTATTGTGACTCGGTTTCGACGCCACGCAAACACAGGAGATGTCATATTTTTCAAGACGGATATGATAATAAAAGGGGAATTTTCGAGATTACTGGGAGAATGAGGCAGGAAAAATGGAAAAACCACCACAAATACTACTCCACAATAATTTTCGGTTGTCAAGTTGTCGTAAGTGAGCGTTCTGCCAACTGGTGTGAGTCTACCAAAGCAGTCAGACTTTACCATATTATTTTATCATTTAAACGCTTGCGGTAACAATATTAAGAACAAAATTAATACATTTGTCAGGGAATTTCAATAATATATGTTTGTGAAGTCAATTCGGCAATAATAATAATAATAATAATAATAATAATAATAATAATAATACAGCATAGTAATGTTGGTTAATTCGACATTGGATAATTCGAATAAATGTTTATTCTGCTTGAAATTCCTATTTAAACCAAAGGTTTGAAAAACACATAGGGTAAAAGTTGGTAACATTGTGATACGAGTAATATTGTGATAGTTCTTTTTGAGAATTTATTACAATTTTACTGAGCGAGAGAAGGTCCGGTTTTGTGCAGCAACTTGTCCACGAACATCCCCTTAATACGTTGACGCAAAAAACCGATCTTCTTCTCGCTCAGTAAAATTCTAACAAATTCTCAAAAAGAACTATCACAATATTACTTATATCACAATATTAACAACCATTACCCTATAATTCGAATTTTCGAAGCTTATACAGAGACATCACTTTATTTTTACCAACATTTTTAACATTAACCTGGCTATACTCGGAAACACTGTTGCCCCCTTCCATTACAGGAGTTTGATGTTACTAGTGCAATATGTAAACAAATCATTTTACTAGGTATAGGAGGAGAGAAAAGTAGTGTATCCATTTATGTTGTAGGGAAATACGATATTACGATTTTCAATTTGATCATCACTTTTACGGAATTTATCAAAATACAGTAGAGTAGTAACATTTTTTTTTCAAAAACTCAACTTTTCAGGCGGCTATGTTTGTTATGTAATGTCTACTTTATTTAGCATATTAATTATTGATGTTAACATACAATATAGAGAGTGCATTTAAGTTGAGGGGGTCATAAGTAAAGGGCTGTAAGTGCACTTAAGTTACTTTTGAGAAAATGGGGTTTAAATATTTAAGCTTTCGTAAAATCAGTGAAATTTTTATTTAAATTTTAATGTATGATGCGATTAAAATATCCCTTTGCCACTAAAATTTTAGATACTTTAGCTTACACTGGATGCACTTAACTCATGTTATTACAAATGTCACTAGCATTCCTTTGCTTCTAGCCACCTCAATTCAAAATAAGCTAATCTGAATTTTTAAACAAGTTGCTGAAAATGGTTGCCGTTCATTACAATGCAGGCTTCAATTCTTTACGCATATTATTAAAAACATTTTGAATCATATTCTCTGAAATTGAATTTATCGTTTCTTGAATATAATTTCGTAGTACGATATTATTAATATAGGTTCTTTCTTCTATAGAAAACGCAACCATATTTCTGAAACACGCTATACACTGCAGTGTTTACTTCAGTGCTTGAAGACTTCAAATACAACAGCGGCCGTAAGTTTGTGTGTCTGACGGGAGCAAGGACATTAGTGAAGGGGTGGGAGTGAAGTACATTCAGAAATGCAGGTACAATAAAAATGCAAGTAAAAATAAAATGATGTCCCTGTATTATTTCACATAATTTGAAGGCAGGACTTCATTGATTTCAACGAAAATAGTACGGTATCCAATTTGGCATAAATTCTAAAGAAAATCCGAAAGCGTTTCGTGGAAACCTCTATTATTAATAATTTCAAGAACTGAAATTCTGTGCCTAAACTTCATATTGATCGACAAAGAGTAGTAGAACAGAAAAAGGCCTTTGCTACTGTTAACAGATTTCGTACCGTTATCCAGTGACTGACCGCAGGTAAAATAAACGGGCGGGATGCCCAACACTATGTTTGCAGGTCTGTGTGGCCGACTTCCTTCTTATCTGCCTGTCAATTTGGAAGAGAGAGAATTTCTGTAAATCTTCATTATTGTATGTACGCTACAGTAATCCCTTCTGCATTATTCACAATGCCGAAGCGTGGAGCATACACAAGTTCAACACGAGAAAAAAATTGAAGTGTTTTATTCTATTGCTAGCCTCAGTTTTATCTGAATAGGGACAAAACATTTGAACAACTGAAGACCTCGGTGCAAAAACCAGGCAAGTCTAGAAATTGAAATTCTACAGGAGATAAAGAAACTTTCCACAGAAATTGAATGTGTACTAATTCCAAACTGATTCTTACACGAAAATTTAGGAAATTAGTAGATTTTTATGTTGTTACGAATATTCTTGTTAGTCCTCCTGCGTCCACAGAATTTTCTTAAAAATTGGACTTCATTGGTTTTGTCCCGAAAATACAATACATTTCTTTGTCATGTTTGGACTTCATTTATTTCTTGTTTGAAAACAAATCTCCAGGATAACAGAGAGGGTTTGGAATTGAACGGGTTACATCAGCTGCTTGTCTATGCGGATGACGTGAATATGTTAGGAGAAAATCCACAAACGATTAGGGAAAACACGGGGATTTTACTGGAAGAAGGTAAAGAGATAGGTTTGGAAGTAAATCCTGAAAAGACAAAGTATATGATTATGTCTCGTGACGAGAATATTGTACGAAATGGAAATATAAAAATTGGAAATTTATCTTTCGAAGAGGTGGAGAAGTTCAAATATCTTGGAGCAACCGTAACAAATATAAATGATACTCAGGAGGAAATTAAACACTGAATGCCTGTTATTATTCGGTTGAGAAACTTTTATCATCCAGTCTGCTGTCAAAAAATCTGAAAGATAGAATTTATAAAACAGTTATATTACCGGTTGTTCTTTATGGTTGTGAAACTTGGACTCTCACTTTGAGAGAGGAACATAGGTTAAGGGTTTTTGAGAATAAGGTTCTCAGGAAAATATTTGGGGCTAAGAGGGATGAAGTTACAGCAGAATGGAGAAAGTAACACAACACAGAACTGCACGCATTGTATTCTTCACCTGACATAATTAGGAACATTAAATCCAGACGTTTGAGATGGGCAGGGCATGTAGCACGTATGGGCGAATCCAGAAATGCATGTAGAGTGTTAGTTGGGATGCTGGAGGGAAAAAGACCTCTAGGGAGGCCGAGACGTAGATGGGAAGTTAATATTAAAATGGATTTAAGGGAGGTGGGATATGATTATAGAGAATGGATTAATCTTGCTCAGGATAGGGACCGATGGCGGGCTTATGTGAGGGCGGCAATGAACCTCCGGGTTCCTTAAAAGCCAGTAAGTAAGTAAGTAAGTAAGTTGAAAACAAATCTACGAAACTTACATCAGTCTCAGCTGAGTTCCCAATATAATACAACATGGTCTACCATGTACGTCCAACAAATAAAGAAGACATGAAACAAAGAATTAGAGAAGCCTGCGGGTCTCTCAGCTGTGCTGAAGTGCAATCACGGATGTTAGGAGGTGATCAAAACATTGTTTAGCACATGGTGGCGTACATTTTGAACACTTACTATGAAGAGTATACGAACATTAACAACATACAATATTTCTCAGAAGATACCATTTCTGTGAAATAAGAAAAAAAAGTTTCAGTAAAAGTTGTTTCTTTTTAAAAGTAATTTCCAATGGTACCTTCAATGACCCATATTTTCATTTGAAATTTCGAAGTTCACCACAGGTTACGGGAAACGGTACTACCACCAATCGATTCTTTACAACAAACAATTTTTATGAACAACCAGTATCATATAGTTTTCGAGGAAAAGGGCTGATACGGTGATGCAAGACACGCATAATCCCTTTTCGTGTTATCGCGAAATGAACCTAGGTAGCAGTACACGCTCGAAGTACAGTCTACAACGCTGTTCACGCATGCAACTTTCTTAATTAAGTCCTAGGCGACGTAACTATGACTTCATCAACTAAGCTAATAGCCGTTATATTAAATCGTCAGGTTTCCGCCTTGTGATTAGTCAGCCCACGTTGCACAATATATTACAGCGCTGATGTAACAGGGCCGACAAGTGGGTTAAGGTCTACCTAGGCAGGGATATTGGAGTCGAACTTCGTACTCTGTAAGCAGTAGGTCCACAATCTCGCTTATTCATCATTAAGCTACAGATTCTCATAGAGTGAAAATCGAAAATATCGTTTTTACTTTCTCAGTGAACGATATGTGAAGAGAAACTAATCTGATGATACAAAAATCTAGTTTACGATTTTCTTGACCTGATGCGGAAAAATGGTTTTATACAAGCTGCGTTCTGTTTGTGTAAGTTTCAGCGATTTCTCCTGAATTATTGATCGGATTTTCTCCAGATTCAGTTTTTCATCCCTAAATGGTGCATTATGAAATGTAACAGTTTTTAAAAAAACGTAATTAGGTACAGTATTTAAATAGAAGCAAAATATGGTTATTCCTTTCAAATTGAATATGACTTTCTTCACGTCTTTAAATAGGATGTACTGACAATGATAAATGAAACGATAAGCCTATAGTTTGTATCGATTGAAAAATTTCATTCCAAATGGAAATTAGGTTTTGAAGTGAAATGTTTTTAGGTAGATAGCTTGAGCTTCGAAAAAGGCATATGACTCGGTTAAGAGAGAAGTTTTATATAATATTCTTATTGAATTTGAATTTTTTATTCCCAAGAAATTAGTTCGATTAATTAAAATATGTCTCAGTGAAACATACAGCAGGCCAATTTCTATCTGCTGCTTTTTCAATTCACTGCGGGTTAAAGCAAGGAGATGCACTGTCACCTTTACTTTTTAACTTCGCTCTGGAATATGCCATTAGGAAAGTTCAGGATAACACAGAGGTCTTGGAATTGAACGGGTTACATCAGCTTCTTGTCTATGCGGATGACGTGAATATGTTAGGAGAAAGTTCACAAATGATTAGGAAAACGCGGAAATTTTACTTGAAGCAAGTAAAGAGATACGTTGGAAGTAAATACCGAAAAGACGAAGTATGTGATTATGTCTCGTGACCAGAATATTGTACAAAATGGAGATATAAAAATTTGAGATATATCCTTCGAAGAGGTGGAGAAATTCAGATATCTTGGAGCAACAGTAACAAATATTAATGACACTCAGGAGGTAATTAAACGCAGAATAAATATGGGAAATGCCTGTTATTATTCGGTTGAGAAGCTTTTGTCATCTAGTCTGCTGTCAAAAAATCTGAAAGTTGGAATTTATAAAACAGTTACATTACCGGTTGTTCTGTACGGCTGCGAAACTTGGCCTCCCACTTTGAGAGAGGAATAGAGATTAAGGGTGTTTGAGAATAAGGTTCTTAGGAAAATATTTGGGGCTAAGAGGGATGAAGTTACAGGAGAATGGAGAAAGTTACACAACGCAGAACTGCACGCATTGTATTCTTCACCTGACATAATTAGGAACATTAAATCCAGACGTTTGAGATGGGCAGAGCATGTGGCACGTATGGGCAAATCCAGAAATGCTTATAGTGTGTTAGTTGGGAAGCCGGAGGGAAAAAGATCTTTGGGGAGGCCGAGACGTAAATGGGAGGATAATATTAAAATGAATTTGAGGGAGGTGGGATATGATGATAGAGACTGGATTAATCTTGCACAGGATAGGGTCCAATGGCGGGCTTATGTGAGGGCGACAATGAACCTTCGGGTTCCTTAAAATCCATTTGTAAGTAAGTAAGTAAGTAAGTAAGTAAGTAAGTAAGTAAGCTCGAACTGCGATAACAGGAGTAACATTTAATTTCAAGATGCAGTGCTATCACATTGTACAATTACAAATTCTTCCACGAAATTTTGTCGTTAACATTTTCGTCTCCATTTTTATCCAGGATGTAGTCCGTGAGCGCGAATTTTTCTACACCCTGCATAAATAATTAAAAAGTAAGAGAAACATGTTTAAGACCCTACTGAAGATCAAGCAAGCGGTTTTCAGTGTAACAGACAATGTTGTTCAATGCCCGAAGGAGAAAATAAATTAATTTGTACAAGAAAAATAGAAGAAGAAGTGGTGGAGGAGGGGTAAAGAAGGGAGGACGCGGGGCGCATCAGCCTACACCTAAATATGCGGCACTCCATCGCGCTAGAAATAGAACTTCATTTTTTCCCGCCGTCGTAATTTTATTTCTTCTCTCACTCCGTTCACAAGAAAGAGAAGAACGCTTGCAGTTTTACTCGCAAACAAGTGACTGCAGCTTTGGCGCTATATCTCATCGCTGCTGCATTTTGCAATTCTCTGGCATTGACCTGGTTGCTAGGCTACACCTTCCTAATCTGTGACCTGCACCACACAGAATCCCCGCAGATATTACGGAGGCCTAAAGTATCGTCACGCAACTGTTAAAACACCAGAAATTATACACTGTCCAAGTAACATGATGTTCAGTTTATTCCAGTTACGAAATAATTTTACTGTTCCTTGTGTTATGGTTATGGTGACCAGACGTTCTCTTTTGTCCGGACATGTCCTCCTTTTTAGGCCTTTGTCCGGGGTGCGGGCGGATTTAAAAAAAAATTAAGAAATGTCGTCCTTTTCGTAAATTGTAGGCTATGGCTGATATTTTGAAATTATCTGATTTGACGCCTTTCACAAGTAATTTCCCTATAGGTGACAGCAGCAACGACGAAATATACTCTTTGCCAACGATCATAACTCTCTTTGCTCCTATTTGTTATGGACATTGCTTTCATATGTAGCTAACTGTAAAATAATTTTAGTTTTGTCAAAAAGTATTCTGTAATAAAATCGATACTGACATAATTTTAAGTATAATATAGGCCTAAGCCTAAATCTAAATAGATAGGCCTATTATCTGTACTCTTTACGTAACCTGTAAGTTCTGCGCAAACTACTTCAGTAGCATTTATTACATTAACCAAACTAAAAGTCGATTTATTATTCATTTCTATCCATAAAATATGTGCCTTATTTTATGATTTTTAGCAACAATATGTTATAGGAAAGAGTAAAGAGCACTCTGGTTAAAAAAGTAGCATGTGCGAAAATGTCACAAGTTACGTTTTCGAAATAACCGTTCAATTATATTATAGTTCCCTTGACTTTCATATGTAGCTAACTCTAAAATCATTATTATTATTATTACGTTTTTTCATAATTATTTTGTAATGAAATAGATATTAATATACTTTATGCTCGACCATGCCGAAATGTAGTAATTATACACCTGGTAGCAGACCTTTAATGCATATCATTAAAGTACACCTACTCATTAAAGGTCAGGTCTTTCAGCCAATGACGACTCAGGTTACAACTGTTCAACCAATTACAGGTCAGCTTTCTACCGTTATAAAACCGCAAGTATCGATTATTCTCGGATATGCAATCGAAAGAGAATTAGCGAAAAGTCACGGAGGCTGGAAATCCAATACTGTCGCAGAAGGTTATGTTCTATTACTATAATAATTAGCGTTATTTGTAAATAGTATTCAAATAAATTCAATTTGTCATCTCGTTTTTCAATGTCTAATTTAATTTCAGTGTTATCTCTGTAGGTTCTTATGGCCTAGCAAGGTCAATGTGGACATCTGTTCCTCGGAAAAAATCAATACTTTCGCGTCTGCGCACATCTCACAACATACGGGACATTGCTAAAAAATTAATAATATCAAGTTAGAAATATGGTCGAGCATAAAAAGTCGTATGGAACTCGCTTATAATGGTAATTAAGAAGCTCGTATGAAAATTATGAAACTCGCTTGCGCTCGTTTCATAAATATCCATACTCACTTCTTAATTACCTTCATTATAGGCTCGTTGCATAATGTACTATTTAAGTATGATATAAGCATAAATCTGTACTGCAAATATTTTATAATAAATAGATATTGGCGTAATTTAAAGTATAATAAGTCTAAATCTAAGTACATATTTTCTGTCCTCTTTTTTCGAACAATGTCCTCCTTTTTGAAGCTTTGTGTTCTCTTTTTTATCGCTGCGAATCTGGTTACCCTAGTTACGGTATGAAAAGGCAGAAGACTTTTCAGTACTTTCATTATAATAATAATAATAATAATAATAATAATATTATTATTATTATTATTATTATTATTATTATTATTATTATTATTATTATTGACAATAATAGGATCTTAATTCACGTTTATATTCTAAGATTAAAAGAGAGTTGGAAGAACAGCAATTTGGCTTAAGGGCGGGAAAAGGTACGAGAGATGCAATTGAACTGCCGCGAATATTCCGTGAAAAAACATTAGAGAAAAATAAAGAAGTGTATGTACTATTTGTTAACTTGGAAAAGGCTTTTGACAGAATGGATTGAAATAAACTTACGGGGATTCTGAAGAATAGGCGTATTGTTGTGGATTGGAGAAAGAGCAAGCTAATCTTTACATGAAACGAGTCAAAGTCAGGTTAGGAGAAGAAATGTTAGAGGGAAGTGGAATAGAGAGAGAAGTACGACAAGAATTCCCTTTATTACCTATCCTATTCAACATCTATTTGCAGAATTTAGTGAAGAACTGTTATCAGTACGTGGGAGGAGTGACAGTAGGAGGAAGAAGAATAAAGTGCATAAGATTTGTTGATGATCTGTGTTGTTAGCAGAAGAGATGATACTAAGGAATATGTTACTGGAGCTAAATGACAGCTGTGAGCAGTATGAGATGAAGATAAATGCAAACACCGGAAGAAAAATAAGGAAGGTAAATATACGAATTCGTAATGAGATTGTGGAACAAGTGGACAGCTTCAAATATTTGGGGTGTACTGTAAGTAGTAACATGAACTGCTGCCTGGAAGTCAAAAGAAGGATAGCAATGGCAAAAGAATGATTTAATAGAAAAATGAGTATTTTCTGCGGACATTTTCCAGTCTATCACGAAAACAGTCTATTGTATTTAGTATTTATTTATTTAACCTGGTAGATATAAGGCCATCAGGCCTTCTCTGCCCTTCTACCAGGAGATTCCAACTACAATATGAACAATAAAATTACAATTAGTATTAAATTTACAATTACAATTACAAATAATATTACAATTAGTATTAAATTTACAATTACAATTACAATAAAATCAAAGTACGAAAAGATTACCTGAATAATTAAAGCTAGATAATTTATCATAGAGAAACAAAGAATATTTTATATTTACTGAATTACAAATTAAATCTAGAATAACAAAATTGTATAGTGATGAAATTACTGAATATTGAAATATTTTGTGATAGATTAAAGAAACTATTTACAAGAAATCAATTACTGACCAAGTGCCTAGTAAGTTTTCGTTTGAATTCAATTTCATTTCGACAGTCCCTGATGCTAGCAGGTAGCGAATTCCAGAGTCTTGGCAGGGCTATTGTGAAAGAGGATGAGTATGAGGAGGTGCGATGGGATGGTATTGTTAGTATTGTTTCATGACGAGAGCGTGTGTTCAGATTATGGTGGGAAGAAAGGTAAGTGAAGCGAGACGACAGGTACGAAGGAATAGAAGAGTTCAAGGTTTCGAAGAGAAAGAGAAGTGAATGTAAATTTATTTTCTTATCTAGTTTAAGCCAACCTATTGCTTCCAGGGATGGGGTAATATGATCATATTTACGAACATTGCTTACAAAACGTATACACAAATTATGAGCACCTTGAAGTTTCATTTTGTAGATATGAGCTGGAACAGATCAGTCATGTAACTGTGAAAAATTCAATGAACTACTTCCTTGATATATTGGGACATTGTTTGGCTGTGAATGGTTATAATCTTGAGCATCTGTTGTCAAGTTTGGTTAGTGATGTGTTTTATTTAGTTTTATAGCCAAATCAACATAATTTTACATAATTATTTGTCTCAAGTTAAACAAGTTTAATAAATAGTTAAAAAAAACATTAAATGGGTGAATGGGTAGAATTTCTACACATTCATAAGTAAAATTTAATGGAGATTCGGAATATGTAAACGCTGGTATCATATTGTATGGTTTATCTCCAATAGCTTTTGTATAAAACTTTTTTTTTTTTTTTTTTTTTTTTTTTTTTTTTTTTTTTTTTTTTTTTGTAAAATTAAAACTTAAGAAATTATGAGTAATATTCCATACTTTTAAATACTCTTTATATCACCACATAATATGCTGTCACCTCCATAGTCTTGCGGTTCTATGCTGGCTTTTGTATCCAAAGTTCCCTGTTCAAAACCAACAGGTGGTGATGTATTTTAAAAGACTAAAAAATCCTTAGCATGTTTTTCTCCGGGAAGAAAGTAAAACTGGAGTTACAATGTAGATTTGCAATATTGTAAAAAAGAAACCTAATTCTTGTGGAAAGCCCCAAAATATTTGTGCATCATTTCTAGCTCAAAATGGATTTCGACACTGAATAACCCTTTTTTAATGGGGACATATGGATTTAAGTGAAATTATAGTGGCAGGCAGAATAATTATCTCTTGCCTCCATGTTAATTATTGTACCAGTGCACTTTATTTGATCCAGGTACCCAGTTTTGAAGCAGTTAATCCTGTGGATTCACAATATATTAAGAATAACCTCTTGAAGCCGAAAGAGTAATAGAATTACTACTACTACTACTACTACTACTACTACTACTACTACTACTACTACTACTACTACGTCACGTGATATAGATGTTAATCCACGTACGTATTAGTTCAGCCGTACAGTCACGCACATTAGTAATAGGACTTCGTTTCCAAGGAAACCAATCTGAAATCTGTGTCGTTTCGTGACAGAAATACCCTGCAAACAGCGCCCTTGTACGTCTAGTTCCTAAGCTATGAGGCTTTTATTCTACCGCGAACAAAGAAGCATCGCGTTTGCCAGCTTTATTCAAGGCTTCTGTTATTGGTTCAAGCATTGGATTGTTACGTCAGGTAGGTACTCTTTTCTTATCTAAGCCAGTGACAGAGAACGCCCATTACTGAGGTTATGTTTGTCTTCGCTATGAAGGCCGGCACAATAATGGAGGCGCACGTGGGGGGAGAGTGGAGATGGACAGCCACGGATCCCTGGCAAGCAGTGACCCCGATTTGATTCCCGACTCATTCTGCGGTATCTGTATTATCGCTAATGTTGAACTGACGAGATAAAAGGGTTATTGGCAATGAACTTGAAGTTCTGTACGCAGAATTGTGTACTCTTTTGGCAGCCTGCCCGCCCGTCCGTCCGTCCGGCTACCTGGCTGTCACACCACCAGAGAACTTGGGACTTGACAGTCAAGTGGAGGCACTACAAAAAGAAACACGCACCGTAGTTCATGCTGTAAGATAAAGATCTTTCAGAATACAGAGGAACTGCTGTTATTGAAGGCTCATCCGCTATGCTATATTGTATTGCAAGCTGTAGGTTTACTATGTTGACTTTGGTATTTTATATTGTAATTATACGAGGTTTAAGAGAAAATATCGTGATGCTGCAATTTTTTTCCTAATGGCGGGCACTTGACTGTTCGTCATATGAAGCCAATTGTGTAGACCAGCCGTGGCGAAAATGTGACTCAAGAGCACATTGTGGCTCGCAGTGATAGCTGTGCATTTCTCTTGCTTCTTACTTCCTCCAACCCCCACCCTCTCACTCACTGGAGTCAAACTCCGTTCCATTTGTATTTCTCTGACCTGTGAGAGACGTACCGTCGCAATGTCTATCTCGAAACCATGTACTTCTACAAAAACGAAAGTTTCAAGTAGGATGGGAGGACGCATTTTTTGCTGCCAATATGGTGAGAATATTAAATGTGTGATTTGTTCACAAGTATTACGAGGCATTATACTACATGTCACTAATGAAACATTAAAAGATTTATTATCATTATTATTATTATTATTATTATTATTATTATTATTATTATTATTATTATTATTATCTCGGCGGCCGGGTATCTCAGTTGGTAGAGCAGCTGGCTACAGACTGGAAGGTCCGGGGTTCGATCCCAGGTGGTGACAGGATTTTTCCTCGTTGCCAAACTTTCAGAACGGCCCCGAGGTTCACTCAGCCTCCTATAAAATTGAGTACCGGGTCTTTCCCGGGGGTAAAAGGCGGTCAGAGCGTGGTGCCGACCACACCACCTCATTCTAGTGCCGAGGTCATGGAAAGCATGGGGCTCTACCTCCATGCCCCCCAAGTGCCTTCATGGCATGTTACGGGAATACCTTTTACCTTTTACCTTTATTATTATTATCTCATCTCTGTCCTTCGATCCTTTTTCAGCAGATGTACGAGTAATGCGGTTAGATCTTCAATTTAAACTCACAGATTTACAAAGTGATTTAAATGAAAGTTAGATGTAAGGACTTGACAAATGTTAAACTTATAAAATCTTTGCCAAAAAATAAATATCCGAAGCTTCGTTCTTTCGCTTGCTCTGTTGAAGCCATGTTCGCTACAACTTACGTTTGTGAAAAATTATTTTCAACAATGAAAATAGTAAAAACCAAATTTAGATCACGACTGACAGACAAATACCTTCGTGATCAACTACGACTGGCAGTAAGTGACATTTTTCCTGATTTTGAAACTGTCGCAGAGACTTTCTGAAGACAGTTAAGTGTAGGTTGTGATAATGTGTCTTAAGTTTCCTTATTCATTTCTTCGTTACACGTGCTGAACATTAGTTTGTAACCTTATACTGTATAAAATTATATTTAAGTGCTTGACGTAAGGAAAATGAAAATTCGTTAATAAGTCAGACAATTGCTTCACTTCCTCTTCGGGTGTCCGCCTCCATCCATAGGTGCTATGCACGTTGCAGGTTGCACAGTGGCTCGGAGCACGATTACATTTTCGCCACGGCTGGTGTAGACCAATATTTACTGACAGAGTTCTTAATCAGGGTGCGCCATAGGAGGCTGGTCTACGCTACACTTGAGATGAGATGAGATGAGATGAGATGAGATGAGATGAGATGAGATGAGATGAGATGAGATGAGATGTCACACATAAAACCTTCCCCCTCTCGATTCAGGGGAAAGGTACAACTATTCTTCGGCAGTCGCATAAGTAACAGTAAAAGGCGAAAGCATTTACCTGAGCGAAACCTGTTTTCTGACTAACGCTCCGTAGAATGATTCCACCCACATTGTCAGGCAAATGTCAATACTCAATATTACAGTAGGCCTATATATATTGTAAAATCATTTGGGAATGATAGGCCTACATATGAAGAATATGCCAGAAAAAACTATAATAAAAAATGGCTACTAACTCCAACTAACGAATTGTTTCCCCGTATATTTGCAATGCGGAATGCTTTCCAAACTGAAAAAGTCCAAATGTGTCCCCAAATTAAATTCCATTTTTTAATTAGAGTTTTAATGTAAATAAATTGTTCATTCATGTTGCTTCTTTCCTGAAAACACTATGGCATTCATATAATTTTTAGCCGCTAAAGCTGTCATGGCAACCTTTAATATGCCTTTAATTGTTTCATTATGTTTACCAGACGGCGGTGAAAATATAACAATTGACTAGGTTACAGGAGAATGGAGAATGTTAGACAACGCAGAACTGCACGCAGTCTTTCTTCGCCTGACATAATTAGGAACATTGAATCCAGACGTTTGAGATGTGCAGGGCATGTAGCAAATATGGGTGAATCCAGAAATGCATAGGCTATACCGTAGTGTGTTGGAGGTCGGAGGGAAAAATACCTTTGTACGGGCCGAGACATAGATAGGAGGATAATATTAAAATGGATTTGAGGGAGGTGGGAGGATTAATCTTGCTCAAGATAGGGACCGATGGCGGACTTATGTGAGGGCGGCTTATGCCTAGTCCAAAAACACTGAATTCGTCCGCTAAAACCTCATTTTCCGTAGGTACTTGATACATAAGTAGCTATTAACGTTACATTTAATAAACAACTATATATTTTGTACGCAATTGAGTAGGGGGGATAGGCTGGATCACAATAACAGTTCCAAACTTCAGCCTAATAATATATGGGAGTAAAATTTGGACAGTTCGAAAAAAAGATAGAAACAGATTAACCGCATCAGGAAATAAACCACTAAATGAAAATACCAGGATATAATAGGCCTGCCTGAATAGATCCTAAAAGGAAAACAAAGTACTGTAACAGAAATTACAAATTACACCAATCCTATAAAAAATTTAAAAAGTACAAAACAAATTAGATACAATATAGCTTTAGAATGGCCAAAGACAGATACCCAAGCATAATTCTCTAGTAAAAACCCTAGAGGAAATATAAGACTTCAAGGACTATGGACTATTGAAACGACTTGGATATGAATGTACTTTAAGACCGAAAGAGTCGTGAAAGTAATTATTATTATTATTATTATTATTATTATTATTATTATTATTATTATTATTATTATTATTATTATTATTATTATTATTATTATTATTATTATTATTATTATTATTATTGACTTCTACTGATTCGGTTAAATTGGATATCATCCAAATAAAATTTATGTCCCTATGTGCTTTTAGGTTTTTACCAAATTCATCTGTTTTCAATTATGAGGGTAGGCCTACTTGTAAATATTTTAACTTTTCTAGCCTTTATTCTAGCCGTCTTGAACTTGATTACTTATTCTTTTGTAAGGCCTTAAAGGATGATATTGATTGTGAATCCTTCATAAGAAATATCTACCTTCGGCCCCCTTCGAATGGTTTAAGATTTCAAAAAAATGTTTATACCTATAAGTTGAAATCTCTCTCTCCAGTTGTCAGATGCATGAAAGCTGCCAATTTACATTGTATTAATTAAGATCCGTTTAATGTATAGTTTGTTGTTTGGCTATTCTTATATTAAGCATACTCATCAAAATCACATTCATTTCAACTTCATTCGTTTGTGTTGTTTTTTAGCTTTTTTGTATCATATATTTTGCAGTTATCTGTTCATTTGTCATTATTGTTTATTTGTATTTTTCTCTAATTTTAATAATTATTTCTATGCACTGTTTTTGTAATTCCTTGTTCACTGTAAATCTTGTGCTAACTTTTATCTTGTGCTGAATTGTTATTGGTCCTAGGGTGTTGCACTGCACAATAAATATTAGTAAATAAATAACTAAATAATAATAATAATAATAATAATTATTATTATTATTATTATTATTATTATTATTATTATTATTATATTACTACAGTATTATGTTTCTTCTGACATCCCTCATAATGGAATCGATATGAAACTCCACAAATCCTCATGAAGGTAGTAAAGAACATAACAAATAATGTTCTGATGTAACTATGTTACTTAGCAGCCTAAACAGGAGTATCCAAAATTTATACCAACATGTCACTATCCGTCACAAGAATGGAATGCCCAGTGTGGAAAACGAGTCCACAAGTCAACGGAGAGCGGCGTTTCTTCTTTTATTGCACTGAAGGCCACTGACAGAAAAAACAACCCACTTCCTCAACCGGATTGACAGTCAAGGTGACCCCTCATTTAAAAAATAAGATAAAATATATTATTCATAGGCTAAACGTAAATATCTCCATGCATTTGTATCGTCAAAATTGCTTTCAACCATGGAAAATCGACATTTACACGGAAGCAGGAAAAGAAAGTGTGTCAATGGCAATTGGATGCAGAAATGTCACGTAGTTTACACTAAAATCAATACTAATGTACAACTTTCAATGTGACTATTTATCATTATCATTATCATCGTCGTTTTTTTTTTTTTTTTTTTTTTCGAAATTGAACAGGTCGCGGTCGAGTATCCCCGCTTGGGCTGATTACCTGGTTGGGTTTTTTCCGAGGTTTTCCTCAACCGTAAGGTGAATGCCAGGTAATCTATGGTGAATCCTCGGCTTCATCTCGCCAAATACCATCTCGCTATCACCAATCTCATCGACGCTAAATAACCTAGTAGTTGATACAGCGTCGTTAAATAACCAACTAAATTAAAATTAAACCTTCTATTTCCCCATTGACATTAGGGTGTAGAGCCTTTGGATTATTGTGGTTCAAAACCTCATAATTAAAAATAAAAAATTATACTTGATATTTTTTATGTAAATAGGGCCGCGCCTATGTCGAAGAGTCACTATGCCTAAAAAAATAAGTTTAATAGAAGACGTATTCATGTCAAATTCCGTGAAACGAAGATTCCTTTCTTATTTTCTTAATTTGTTATTTGTTGAAGAATAAATATATTTCGTCTAATATTAACTTTCCTTTATTAAATCAATTTTTTAAAATCCATTATTAATTTTCTTAAACCTAACAGTCCTTTCTAGTTGTGCTCACTAACGGAGTTACATGTCAATAATGTGACGTTGAAACTTGTGTTCAGGTTTCTGCCCAGCGACAGTCCTGAAATACTTCTGTATATAGGGCTATTTTACATTTCTAAAATTTCTTAATAACTCGGCACGTTCGCAATCAAATTTCCAGACTCTAGACAGAGACTCAGAGAATTATCCTTCAAGAAAATTCTCCGAGATCCGAGCCTGGGAACTCCAGATCAGGACGCTGACCACCAGACCTTAAAAATCATTCTGCTATTAGCTTAATAATTTTTCTGATATAATTTTCAATCTTCTATTAATA
Organism: Periplaneta americana; assembly: GCF_040183065.1. Taxonomy (NCBI): domain Eukaryota; kingdom Metazoa; phylum Arthropoda; class Insecta; order Blattodea; family Blattidae; genus Periplaneta; species Periplaneta americana. The sequence continues at coordinate 132,162,470 of NC_091125.1, forward strand.
GTTCTTGCGTATCAGTTACGTATTATCTATCAACGTAAACTGTACAATGTGCCTAAATGAAGTTAATAACCTTACTTTGTTTAGAATAACAAAAATACTGCGAGAATGCGTTTTGTGTGTAATCTGTAAAATGAAGGATCATCTCATTTTGGTAAATATTAAGTTATTTAATTATGTTTATCTTTTGAATAATATTTTAGGTAAATTATACATATTCATAGTGTTCTGCCAAATGGCAGGTCTTTCACTGCAAACCCAGGATTCTCCAATATTTCCTATTTTCTGCCTTCTTCTTAGTCTCCGCATATGATCCATATATCTTACTGTCGTCTGTCATCTGATATTTCTTTCCGGCCCAAATTCTTCTCCCGGTCACCATTCCTTCCAGTGCATCTTTCAGTAGGCAGTTTCTTCTCAGTCAGTGACCCAACCATTTCCTTTTTCTCTTCCTGATCAGTTTCAGCATCGTTCTTTCTTCACCCACTCTTTTCAACATAGCTTCAGTTCTTATTCTGTCTGTCCACTTCACACGTTCCATCCTTCTCCATATCCACATTTCAAATGTTTCTAGTCGCTTCATATCGTCGTAATGCCCATGCTTCTGCCCCATACAATGCCACACTCCACACAAAATACTCCACTAATCTCTTCCTTAGTTCAGTGTTATACACAATGTGATAAAGGTACCGAATTCTTGCGAAAAGCATAAACATGTGCAATGACATTAATTTTTTTATCTTCTTTTACTAGACGCGAGTACAAATTTTCCGCTCTCCATTAACATACGCTTATAGAAGACATATAGGCCTATATTGACTGTTTTAATGATACTGAAATAGATCTAAGTTATATTTTGACATCGTTGGAGAGCTGCCAAGGAAACAGCTGATGCAGAACGATCTCTCCAGAGAAGATACTTCAGTGTGACGCAATTTTTGCACGTCAGAGAATGTTTTTGGTATCAGATCAAGAAATGGCACTAACCAGTCAGTTTATTTATTTATACCGAGTCGTGCACTGCTAGTCTAGTGACTTGCACATCGGTTTCCACACCGGGGACGGAAGTTTAAATCCTGTTCAGTCCAAGTGGGCTATACAGTACATTATGTTGATTGTCTCATCATTCGAAGTATATAAAAGGAAGTACAGTGCATCAGTTATTTATAAATTTCAAAAAGGCATATGACTCGGTTAAGAGAGAAGTTTTACATGCTATTCTTATTGAATTTGGTATTCCCAAGAAACTAATTCGATTAATTAAAATGTGTCTCAGTGAAACGTACAGCAGAGTACGTATAGGTCAGTTTTTGTCAGATACGTTTCCAATTCACTGTGGGCTAGAGCAAGGAGATGCACTATCACCTTTACTTTTTAACTTTGCTCTAGAGTATGCCATTAGGAAAGTCCAAAATAGCAATAAGGGTTTGGAATTGAACTGGTTACATCAGCTACTTGTCTATGAGGATGACGTGAATACGTTAGGAAAAAATCCACAAACGATTAGGGAAAATACGGGACTTTTACTTGAAGCAAGTAAAGAAATAGGTTTGGAAGTAAACCCCGAAAAGACAAATTATATGATTATGTCTCGTGACAAAAATATTGCACGAAATGGAAATATAAAAATTGAAAATTTATCCTTTGAAGATGTGGAAAAATTCAAATACTTAGGAGCAACAGTAACAAATATAAATGATACTCGGGAGGAATGTAAACACAGAATAAATATGGGAAATGCGAGTTGTCATTCGGTTGAGTAGCTTTTGTCATCTAGTTTGCTGTCAAAAAATCTGAAAGTTAGAATTCACAAAACACTTATATTACCGATTGTTCTTTATGGTTGTGAAACTTGGACTCTCACTTTGAGGAGGAACAAAGGTTAAGGGTGTTTGATTGTGGCTAAAAGAGATGAAGTTACAGGAGAATGGAGAAAGTCACACAACGCAGAACTGCACGTATTCTATTCTTCACCTGACATAATTAGGAACATTAAATCCAGACGTTTGAGATGGACAGTGCATGTAACACATATGGGTGAATCCAGAAATGCATAGAGAGTGTTAGTTGGGAGGCCGGAGGGAAAAAAGATCTTTGGAGAGGTCGAGACGTAGATGGGAGGATAATATTGAAATGGATTTGAGGGAGGCGGGATATGATGGCAGAGAATGGATTAATCTTGCTCAGGACAGGGATCGATAGCGGGATTTTGTGAGGACGGCAATGAACCTCTGGGTTTTCTAAAAGCCATTTGTAAGTAAGCAAAAATTAACGAGACTTTAAATGAAGCCAAAATCATACAACAGCCCTGAACTTCAAGAATTATCAGATTATTTCTTTTATGATTTTTTATAATGTATTTAGTAAACTGACAAATGAATAAGGCGAATTGGTGTAAACTGAAAACACTTTTAAAGAAAATTTAATTAATAAACGCGCAATAAGTACCTCCACTCCGGTAAAAGTATTGCCGCAGCGTTTGAAAGTAGTAGAGAATAGCAATGAATGGCGCGGACTTTGTATTCGCTGTGTAATTGACGAGGTTCGCGCCATTCACTATAATTGGCTACAACTTCCGTGACGTTGACTTGTGAGGTGGTTATACGTTATACCGGGAGGTGTTCGCTTTTCAAACACAAGCAGAGTTGCCAGTTAGGGCCTTTTATTGCAATTTAGACTGCATAAGAAGGGCAAACGGTGAGTAATAAAATTTTATTGTCAAGTCGCCGAATCGCACTTTAGGCTACGTACTTCAAGAATCCAAAAGGGGAAATTATGCTACATACTATTTCCTTTTACAGTCATCTTTATTCATACGTTTTCAGACCTTTTTTTTTTTAATCGAAAGTCATTATTGTTCATTCCTGACAGTATCGTTGCAAACATTCTTCGAATTTTCCTCTATATTCTATGACCAATATCTTACATTGTGGCGTAATAATTTAATAAACCGGTTCATTGCTCTACGTAGAGTATTTTTATCAAGTACAATAACCCTGCCCCTCAATGATAGTGCTCGAAGCAAATTTTACTGACATTGTTTCACCTGGGTAAAAATTCACCTCTAATTAGTGATGTGAGAAGGAAAATTTGAAATGGAAAATTTTACTTCATAATTTTTGGGAAATTTTTCTTCCTAACCATATCGTTCCTTCGTTCCCTTGCCTCCAACCTCAAGAGTTGTACATGTACAACTCATTCTCATTGCCAACAGCTTATCAAACTTATGTCGTCTATCCTTCGATGGTTGTCACTACTGTCACTAAAACAGTGCCATTGTCACATTTGCTTTACCATAAAATTCATACTGAGTATACTAAACATGAATTTAATATCATATTTTCTAAAAACTGTACTGGTCTAATCTATATGAGGATGATATAACCCACTTATCATTTGAAATGATTAGTTTGGTTGAGGAAAACATCAGTATGTTCTGTTATTCGTAATTCCCCGACATCGTTATGTCTACAGACTACCCAATTTATTTTTACAACGCATTCACAGCTCACAAGCAAACATTCTTATGAGGACAGAGAAAAAAGTTATTTTTTTCTTCCACCATGTTAATAATGTCAAAACAAATGCTTGTAACATTTTTTTCCACTCGAGCGCAATTACGAGGATCGTAAAAATAAGTTTCTCTGTGGCCGTTTACAAAAAGGAAGCACAATTTGATTGGAAAAAAAATATTGTAACAGATACAGCAATTTCCACTGTAATTTAGACAATTGGCATACCATGAGATCGACAGAGAGGTGCAGACGGCTGTCACACACTGTTGCGATCCCAGGCGGCAGACTTCTACGACACAAGGATACAAAAGTTGATCCCACGATAAGACAAATGTCTCAATTCCTGTGGGAAATATGTTGAAAAATAGCTAAAAAATTGCTGTAGTGTTTGAATAAATCTTTCCATGAAATTGTGTTTTCTTTGTAAACGCTCCCATGAAAACTTAATTTCTTACGGCCCTCAGTTGCGCTCGAGTGGTCAAAATTTGTATAAGCACTTGTTTTGACATTATTAACATGGTGGAAGAAAAAAATAACTTCATCTGCCCCCATGAGAATGTTTGCTTGTCAGTCAGTCATAGCAATTGAAAAGTTCTGCGTTGTATTAGACGTGGTGTATGATTGTAGTTAATTTCCAGAAAATAATTACACTGGATAACAAATTTAAACTTTGTTTCTGTTCTTTAGATGAAACTATTTAATTTCAACTAAATTAGAGATACTGAGTTCATTTCTGAAAACGACAATTTTCTGACACATACCATTATTATGGTACGCGCACTGCACTTATTTACACAAATTTGTTACACTAGCACATAAAGCAACTTTTGTTTGGCCAAAATGCATAAATTAAAATATCTTTTTTTGATCTTTTACGTTTGTCGACAGCTTCTGCAATCTCTCTGATGGGTGACCAGCAATATTCAGCCAGCATACTTGCATCCCACCTTCCACTGGAGTGCTTTGCGAAGGTAGATATTTCTTGATGAAACCTCTCCCCATGTTCATCGCTTACAGCACCAAAGTTTTTTTTTAAAGAAGTCCACGTGACGTCAAGAAAGTGTACTTTCAGTGACATGTTGCATCCCATAAGGTGAAAGTAGTGCAACATTTCATTAACATTAAATAACTTTTTATTTTGGAGAAGTCCACACCTGTGGAGTAACGGTCAGCGCGTCTGGCCGCGAAACCAGGTGGCCCGGGTTCGATTCCCGGTGGGGGCAAGTTACCTGGTTGAGGTTTTTTCCGGGGTTTTCCCTCAACCCAATATGAGCAAATGCTGGGTAACTTTCGGTGCTGGACCCCGGACTCATTTCACCGGCATTATCACCTTCATTTCATTCAGACGCTAAATAACCTAGATGTTGATACAGCGTGATAAAATAACCCAATAAAAAAATTGGAGAAACAGTACGTGCTAGACAAAAGCTAACTGCAGATTCGTTTTTGCTACCACAAAATACATATTTATATAAAAAGGACAAATTTCATGTTGTACAGTGTTATTTTTAGATTCTGATCCGTTTTCAATTCCTCGTGTAGGCAGTTTTCGTGTGATTTGTATAATACACAAAAGAATTTGGGTAAATGATGCCTATTTGAGCAGAAATTATTTCATCTATAGTCAGGATAAAATATTAGCGATAATTATATCAGTAAATTGTAAGAAATAGTAATATCAGAAAGTTTTAAAAAATGGGCTAAAAACGGAAATTTTCAGAAAATTGCAATTTTATTATGAAACCTAGCAATTACCAGCTACAAATAATTGCTTAACAAGGGGAAATAGTACTCAGGAAAATTTATAATTATTACAGTATCTACCAGAGTGCTGCATTGGAGTGAAATCGCTCGCTTGAACTCGGTCGAAAGTCGCACCCTCGAGTGAGATACGATCGGTCGTGATACGCTCGTAATAAATAGAAGCACAGTACAAGGTCATCTCACCGACATGTCTTATCTTGTATGGAAGGCGACAGATAAGATACACATATGTTTTGCTTACACGGTAAAAATAAGGCTTTATTTTCTGCGTTTATGACAAACGTTTAATGGAACAGTCAATGGAACGTACCAAAACAGGAACATGAAGTTATAAATAAAATAGTATGAAAAACTTCGATATACAGTTATTATTGCTAATTAATAATTATTCAATATTTGATTTACCACATATATAATATGATAGGTCCATACATAGTGTTCCGCCTATATACTGCAGCAATGTAGAAACGTTTTACAAAGTATTATTGATACAGCAGTAGATTAATAACAATATTAGTACAGAGATAATGTCACAGAAAATACAATAAAATGAATAATCATGCTGCACAACTGTTACAGACGCAAAGATTGATACACTAATTATTAGAGATTATTATTATTATTATTATTATTATTATTATTATTATTATTATTATTACTAGAAAACTTGATACAGTTCTTGCATTATCGTGATTGTGTTCTCCGTTTATAATAATTACAATTACAACCAATAACATCTATCAGATATGGAAAAAACAAAATCACTCCTGTGTGGGAAGAAAAAAAAAACATTTACGTACAACATTTATATTACATTTTAAAGCAAGTTTTGTAGTTGGACTATGGAGAGGTTAGTTAAACATTGCAAAGTTCTGAAATGATAAACATCTATGATGTTATTACACAGTTCATCACTGTAACAAGAACGAATGTCTAACCCTCGGCTTATACCGTTCGAGGATTTATGGCTCGTGACAATTTTACCCATCATGCATGTGCGCTACCTATCGGATTATGCTATGAACTACTTGGCGCTCGAGCGAAAACGTCCGATGCAGACCTCTGGTATCTACTATTGTAAACTAAACAATCGATAACTTAAAAATAAAAAAGCGCTGTATAAGAAGATTTCCATTACTATCTGTTACCCATCCAACCAAACATATTTCATACAATTAGGCGGCAAATCGATACAAATGACACGCTGTCCCTGGGGACTGAATTCGTCACTCTCACGAGTTAACTATAGTCTATCATAGTATCAATTTCTGCCTCGGTATGAGTACTGCATATCCCAATTATGAATGTTGCAATTCAGAAACACGTTTAGTATAACTATTGTCTATTCCGTTGTTGATAGACTGAAGGTCAGTGCTTCTCTCGTTGTGTAATGCAGGAAACGGTTATCGGGTCTACACTCGACTATGTGACGTCGTCACATCCGTCACTATGGCTCTCTGGTCAATTAAGTGAAGATATCACGAAACCTCGATGACACACTTTGTCGGCAACTCAGGTGAAAATAGCAGCAAGCAGGATTCGATCCCAGAACTACTCCATCAGCAATTATTTAGGTACAAAGAATAAAGAAATACAGTATAAATTACGCTTATCTTCAGATGCCTTACTTTGAACCTCGATTCTCCAGTCCGAAGAGCTGCGTTTAACTTTCTAAGAGTGAAAGTGGAATGTGTGATGTATAAGTGTGGTAGCGAAACTGGTTATTTTCCAGTCTTTTCGATAGAATTCCACCAATTCCACACAATCTTTATCAACCATTTAGTCGGAGACAAATAAAATAAAATAATTAGGTTGACATGCTCATAAAGAATTTACACCTGACTCTTCTGGTTCATTTTATATCATCATCATAGCTAGCTGCTTGGTCGACTGGTTGTTCGATTGGTACGTATGTTTACTTGCTGTTTTGTTTGATAGTTAGTTGCTTGGTTAGATAGTTGATTAATTGATTGGTCTGTTGTTTGATTACTTACTTGGCTGGTTAATTGGATTTCCTGTTTCATTGGTTGATTGGCAACCCACTTAGTTAATTGGTTGGATTATTTATTGGCTGACTGTCTTGGTTGATTTTTATTTTTGGCTGATTGGATCATCGGTTGATTGATTCATTGGTTGACCAGTAAATAGGTTCCCGTTAAAAAAAAAGCTGTTGTTGAAAATTGTGGAAACTTATTTGTATGTCCGCGAATACAGATTCAGTTTTTTTCTGTTATATGTGGTTAAATTTTCCTTGAGTTCTTTAATATACTACAATGAATGTCATTTCTTTTTGTGAAGTGATAAGCAGAAATAAACTTTTTTTATAAATCCGTTGATTTATCTCTGGCTGCTGTTATGTTAACATTTTGGCCTTGCAAACTAAGTACTATTCAAAGTGTTTAGGTGTTAGAAAATATCAGAAAAAAGGCCAATCTGAAAAGCAAAAGGGAATTGGGAAATGGATTTGTATATTCTCATTTGTCGTCTTCCATGTACCGGTACATTAAAAGTTCTACTTTTAACTGTAAAACTCTTTTCACCACGCTACCACATGAAAACTATCTGATTTCCGTGTGAAAAAGAATATTTTCATATAATGAACCTATGTCTTCACAAATTTTGCAAAAAAAAAAAATACTCACAAACGAATTTGCAACGTTCTTCTATTATGGAATTTACCACTTTGTATTAAACTATTACGCAGCACCATTGTGGTAATAATTTGAAGTGCTAGTAGGCCTAATTATGTTTACTTAATATTTCATGTCATTGACACAAGCAACATATAGCTACTTATATTTTGGTCGTCCTTTGGATGAAATCCAATGGTTTTATGTAAAATTATTGTTATTTGCGATTTTATAAGGATTTGCCTTGAATACCGGTACGGTAGTCGGGGGGATGGTCGCAAAAGAAGGTCTCGTTCAGAAGTGGCTCCGCCTTCAAAAAGTTTGGGAACCACCGGTATACAGTATTCTTGCAGACTAGACTTATAGAATAATAGCCTATAATGTTTTAAAAATGAACGGTTGTGGATTATCGTAGTCAATCATATTCTACAACCACAGAGACCAAGAAGCTCGTTCTCTGCCGTCTCTTTTATTACGCAACGATGGTCTTGGAGCTTGTTTGATTCGTCTTAGGGTGTGCTTTTCTGCTGATGTGCTATTTCCCAATTTTTCATTCTCCCAGCGTCTTAATTTCGAGGCATTTCGAAAGTTCACACATATTTCCACAACTACTTTATGAAAGTTAAGGGTCCAATTTATCTCGGATCATTTTTTCTTCGTTTATTTAGTCAATATCGTCGTGCTCGAGCGATCGACACTTCAAACGTCTGGATCGGTTCAGATCTCATGGAGTTATGCGCATAAAATGGCCACAGGAAAGTATTTTTCGAGGCATGTTTTGGTCCACCAGTCTCGCCGACTTTCAGTGTCCAACCGGTTTCGTGCGGATGTTTACAGTTGCGGGACTCCTCTGTCTACACGGTGGTATACTTTTCGTTTCACAATGTTTCAAAGTTATAAGTTTAAAATCGATTATAATGTAATACTTTTTTGGGCATCGTTATCGAGCGGTTGACGACCTACGGCGTCGAATACAAAGACGTAGTTCTACGTCATAAATAATGAATAACCTGCATAATATACTGAAGTGTTCGAAGATAACTGAACATGATTTAAGTGCTTGGAAAAGACTTCAGCATTAAACTAAGAGACATCATAAATAATCCGTACAGTACCCTAATAAATTTTTAAAGAGAACTATAATATCGAATGTAGTGATAACGATGATGAAGTTATCAGATGGGAACACGTTCGTAATCAACACGCGTCGGTTATCTCTTGTTTGCGAAGGGCATTATTGCATGTGAACACGCGATAAGTATTCAGCAGGCGTTAAGCCAACATAACCTGGCTTGTTCTCATGCAGTGTTTGTTCAGGAGGTTAACGATTCAGATTTCATTGTCGAGCAATGACAGATATGTTATCATTGTAATCAGTTTAATCAATTACGTAGAAACAGCAGACAAACATGTTACATCTGTTATACAGTGCTTCTCAAACTTTGCTACAACTCCAGCTGCCCAGAATTAGTTTTTGCTCAGAGTTGAAAAGAAGTATCTCCTTCACAGGGATCGAATATACGTCCCAAAAGAAGCGCCAGTGAAGTAAGAAGAGCAGGGACAATATTATTGAAGTACTCGAAGAAAATATCCATGATATACCAAAAATTGTAACATTTGTGGTTAAAACTTGAAGATAACAATTTTGAATCCTATTGAACATGTATGGAACCGAATAACAGCTGGTAATCATAGCGTTATCCACTATTGCTATACTATTGCTGCGTCACAATTCATAGTGCTTGGCTACTCCTAGTTTTAAATATATCATCATCCTCACCAATACTACTAGAATCATTATACAGTCTTCGGGGTATCACATCTAACGTTGACTGGTGTCTTCATTGCTTTTTTCCCCTCTTGATTTTGGTCAATACTACAAAAATAGTAGTGCTGCTTGTCATTATCACATCATACTTTCTCACTTTGTCCCAGATTATTTTATCTCAAACTCGTTTTATTTTAATTACTCTCTTTTTTTTATAAAAAAAGTTTTCAAGCCAAGAAGTTATATGTGAAATACAAAATCTTCAAAAGGCTAGTGAATTAAATCAAAATAAGAGCATATTATGTAGCATATTTCATGACTGATGTCATTTAATTTATTTTAAAGGCTGCCAAAGAGCATCCTGATGTGATATTTCACTCCTGTTGGTTTTATTTAAAATGCGTTTTTTGTTGTAATTACTAATTTGACTGTTACACTGAATAAATATCAGAATTACATCCTTTCAGAATTTCGTCCCAGTTTTCTTTTTATCGGAGATCCGTATTTGCTACGTCACTTATGTAAAAACGTTTAATTTGTGATCAGTCTTCATTTTACGTAATAAAACAGAGCTTTGTGCTTCAACAATGAGATACATATTTCCATGTTACTTCAAAATGATTCATAGTTCCTTGTGCTTCAAAATTTCTTTTTACCAATTTCAGTAGGTTCAAAGATCTATTTTACTTCAGCAGGAGTCAAGGTTCCATGTAATTTTAATGTTATTCAAAATACCACGTGTTTTCAATTAAATTGAAAGATCCATTTTTGAACAGAATTCAAAGCTATATTTTCAATAGGATTCAAAGTACTTGTAACTTCAACAGGATTCATAGTCCATGTAATTTCAGTAGGATTCAAAGTTCATGTAACTTGAATAGGATTCATAGTCCATGTAACTTCAATAGGATTCAAAGTCCATGTACCTTCAATACGATTCAAAGTCCATGTAAGTTCAATAGGATTCAAACTTCCACGTGATTTTAATAGAATTTAATGTCCGAAGTATTATCAATGGAATTCATTGCTTCATACTAATTCAATAAGATTTTAAATTTCATGTGCCTTCAGGAGGATTAAAAGATTTATGAGATTTCAACAGCGTTACATATTAGCAACCTTCAAATTCTCACAATAGTAACTATATTATTTTTCTTGCAATTACCAGGATGTTATAGCAGGTAGTATTCTACACCTTGAAACGATTTCCTGTAGTACACCGCGGCATCGCACATTTGCTCGGCGTGTTGATGCGTCTCCCTTCCAGGGTCGCGTGCTAGTTGCCGAATTTTTTCCCCGTCTTGATTCGCTACTCTTGCCAATATAAACGAACACTCTTGACCTAGACCCGTAATTCAGTGCACCTCAGACCTCGGCCCACTTGGCTATTCCCAAACGCCAAACTTACTCACTAGGAAGGTTATTGTTCGATTCATTTAGGACCCAGAATCACGTGCTAGCATTAAGAACTTTTCACTCGATATAAAATGAACGAAAGAGAAATTTTTAACGACGATATGAAGAGTGGGATGGAAATGGTACCATAATTTAGGCTAAGTTACGAGGCAAAAAGGACATTTTGAGGGGCCGGAAGAAATATAAAAAAATTTTGTTGTGGCCAACCCTGAAAGTATATTCTTATTCTGATACATAATACAATACCATGTACGCTGATATTTAGCATTGACAGAATTCATGATATCGAAATTATAGCCTATTTAACGAAATTAGTTCGAAAATTCGCTATATAATTATTATTTAAGCCTGACCTTCCGTAAAATTTGGAAAAAAACACGAATAAAAAAATGATATGGGATTTCAGAAAATTACTTATTGCGTCTAATGTCTATACAGGGATCAAGGTAATGGAATTAGAATAAATCAATAAATAAATAATTTTTTATTTTAGTAGGTTATTTTACGACGCTTTATCAACATCTCAGGTTATTTAGCGTCTGAATGATAGGAATGTGATGACGCCGGTGAAATGAGTCCGGGGTCCAGCACCGATACTTATACAGCATTTGCTCATATTGGGTTGAGGGAAAACCCCGGAAAAATCCTCAATCAGATAACTTGCCCCGACCGGGAATCGAACCCGGGCATGATGCATGAAGATTTTGTGTCTACATGGTGCGCCGTTTTGAACATCTCTTCACTGCGTAAATATATTAATTAATATTAAATATCAATCTTGCATTCATTGCTTTAAAGTTGAAAGAAAAGTTTAACCGTGTAGTTGCATCTTAATGTATTCATGATTATCAACTTACGGGGAAACAGTTGGCGACAACGACTAAACAAAAGAACGACCATGCGATAAATTGATAGCGATAAATTTAGCTGCAAAAATTATCGCAAAGTGTGACTGTGATTGGTTGGAATTCAAAATTTCATTACACTTCATTATGGAACTAAAAGATCCGATTTTATACGACTAGAGGAACCAAAGTGTTTCACAAGTACAGCTCTGAGCCATGGTACCTACTTTGGTCCAAGGTTATACAATAAAATAATTCATAAATATCCAGATTTGCAAAATTTTAGTATCAGGAATTTCAAAAATAGCGTTAGGAATTTAATTTTTAAAGAATATATATTGATTTAATATGTATATGTATTTGTATGACTTAAATTGTTAAAATTGAAATTGTATTTTTAAATTTAATTTAATCCTGTAATTTTTTTTCTTGACCCAGTTTGTGTCAAAAAATTATCTTTGTGTTTATCTTTGTGTTTAGATATCTCCCTGAGCACGAGTTGTTTACTCCTTCAGGGAAGAACTAACATTGTATTTCTGTCAATGTTATTTTATTAACAATAAACAACAACAATAAACAACAACTTCATTGGTCGAAAATGGAATGACGTCATATAAACGAAACAGTCTTCGTAAAAACCGAAATCTTGATAATTATTTGTTTTGATGGGAAATGTCTGGTTTCACGGCAAGACGCGCTAACCGTTACTCCACGGGTATGGACTAAATAAGTAAATAAATACAATTAGCTGTAATATTTAAATGTGTTGAACAGAAATAACCTATGAATAACAATCAATCCTACAATAACATTAATGTATTAAAACAAAAAGCACTACTAAAAGAACTAGTTAAGAACTGCTTTTGAATCACAAACAACCAACTACAATGACTGGTAATTGTATACAAGCACATGAGAATATCCTACAAATAGGATTAACGTTATTTATTTATTTGTGTGTGAGCGTTGGCGGGCATTTTTCCCAATAACAACTTTCCCAAAATAAAATTTTCCCAAAGACATATTCCGTTAAAAGCATTATCCCAATTTATTAATCTCCCAACTACAAAGTGAGTGAGGTTTAGAAAGACAAGTTGTAGCTTATTGATTTCAAGTATATATTAAAATATTCATCTCCTGTCGAGAATAGAGCTCATAGAGACCTTATACTGGACTGATTAGTAAACTGAAATAGCCCGTTGAATGACTACAAAGAGTAAACAGGTACAAATCTTTCTTCCTTCTTTAACGGAGCAGTTCCAACCTTCAATCTCGTGTCCTTCAGACTGGAAGTAAATTCTATTTGAAGGGCAGCTCATAATTGCTTCTTCCCTTCAAAATAAAGTAACATTCGTGTCTAAACTCTTGAGAGACTCAAGAGGTGTGGTAACCCTCTTGTCTGCAATTAGATCCACTTCGCCTCAATGAAATAATTCGAAGAGGGTGGAGTGAACATCCCGTCCAGTCAAGGTCTCCTGCATGTTGCGTAACGGGGAAATTTGCAAATATATCGAACTGACAACTTGCTCACATAACATGTAAATTGGAGTATAACATGAGTAGACTCAAGAGCAAGGTCGCGTTGCGCAATAATCATGTCTGCTGACATGCGGACAGCGACGCACTTTTGTTACGGTGCATGAACCGTTGGCGCCTGGTCACAACTACCATCGTCGTCGTTCTCATAACATTATAATTATCTTCGTAAAAACCGAAATCGTGATAATTATTTGTTTTGATGGGAAATGCCTGTTATTATTCGATTGAGGAGCTTTTGTCATCTAGTCTACTGTCAACAAATCTGAAAGTTAGAATTTATAAAACAGTTATATTACCGGTTGTTCTGTATGGGTGTGAAACTTGGACTCTCACTTTGAGAGAGAGAACAATTTTTCCTTGAAATTATCCAAATCTGCTTTACAGGGAGCTACTACCTGAAAGCCAGATTTGTATAGGCCTAATACATTCGTTACTGGAGGTACGTTAACAGAAAGCCACAAATTAAGTCACACAGTATTGTGTGCACTCATAGTTGAGTTCTGGCGTCTTGTCAGCTCATTTGAGTTGTGTGGATATAAAAAGTAAAATTGTGACGGTGTCGTGTATAGTTCCTGGGGTAGCTCAGTCGGTAGAGCGTTCGCGCGCTAAGCGAAGGGTCCCGGGATCGATACCCGGCTCCGGAACAATTTTTCCTCGAATTATTCAGAGATTAAGGGTGTTTGAGAATAAGATTCTTGGGAAAATATTTGGGGCTAAAAGGGATGAAGTTACAGGAGAATGGAGAAAGTTACACAACGCAGAACTACATGCATTATATTCTTTACCTGACATAATTAGGAACATTAAATCCAGACGTTTGAGATGGGCAGGGCATGTAGCACATATAGGCGAATCCAGAAATGCATATAGAGTGTTAGTTGGGAGGCCGGAGGGAAAAAGATCTTTGGGGAGGCCGAGACGTAGATGGGAGGATAATATTAAAATAGATTTGAGGGAGGTGGGATATGATGGTAGAGACTGGATTAATCTTGCTGAGGATAGGGACCGATGGCGGGCTTATGTGAGGGCGGCAATGAACCTCCGGGTTCCTTAAAAGCTATTGCAAGTAGTAAGTTTGATTCTATCTTTTCAACTACTGTAAGACACAATTTTCATATTATCACCGCATAATCGTTGGTATTGTGTGGAGTGTAGCATTGTAAGGGACAGAAACATGGACATTACGACGAAGTGAAGAGAAGCGACTAGAAGCATTTGAAATGTGGATATGGAGAAGGATGGAGCGTGTGAAATGGACAGACAGGATAAGATACGAAGCTGTGTTGGAAAGAGCGGGTGAAGAAAGAATGATGCTGAAACTGTTCAGAAAGAGGAAAAGGAATTGGCTGGGTCACTAGTTGATAAGAAACGGCCTACTGAAGGATGCACTGGAAGGAATGGTGAACGGGAGAAGAGTTCGGGGCAGAAGCAGATCTCAGATGATAGACGACATTAAGATAATATGGGTCATATGAAGAGACAAAGAGGAAGGCAGAAAATAGGAAAGACTGGAGAATGTTAGGTTTGCAGTGAAAGACCTGCTCTTGGGCAGAACACTATGAATGAATGAATCGTTGATGTCATATACAAATAACATAGAAAAGTGTTCAGCAGCAAGTGAAGGACAAGCTTCTGTGTTCAGTTAAGAGTTAGTGGGAGGGGTAGAATTCACACATCGAGAGAGGAAATGCTCATCTCTATAGTATGCCCTACCTGGTTCACTGACAAAAAGATTGATTGATCGATTGATTACTTGTATCGTTTGTTGGACTATTTGAGGCCTATTGGTTGAATAGTTCACTGTATTACAACAGTGGATGATCGCATGACTCGGTTTCAATGTATTGATTTTTTGTGCTGGTTGATTGGTTGTACAGTATTATGTAATTGGTTGTTTCAATAATTGAGTGTGTTATTTGGCTGAATAATGTATTGGTTGATCGAATTATTGACTGATTGGTTTATTCTTTCATTTATGACGGGTTTCTCGAACCAATATTTAAGTGTTAATTAAAGTTATTCAGACTGTAAGTATTATAAATTATTTCTTTATATGTCTGATTGAGGTTCTGACTAATATACTATTATCAGGCAGTAGATCTCACTTGACAATGTGTCAGAGGGGGAAAAGGAATTGGTCACCCTACGTACTATCTCCTGTCTTCTCATGAATGATGTCTTATTGGTGTCACCACTTATGAGTAGGCCTGAAATAAATATTGGTTATAGGCTACGCTGCATCGTACGTAGAGCTCTGTGTTTACAAAATGCTTGTGTGCACGCTCGACTAGTTACTGTAGAGGCTGCTTGTACAGTCCGCTCCGTATGAATTAACTCATAATAGATTTTACATTTACAGGATTACTTGTGTTTCAAATTAATTTACTCGGAACAAATATCAAATTTGCAAAAAATATAATTATCAATTAAGTCAAACACAATTTCCCCACGCTCTTCTGAATTCAGTTGTCCTTATTATCTATTCTTTGTTAGATTTTTGTTTTCGGAATTTTGGTACAACCTCACGCCACTTAAGCAGGTCTACTATTGAGAAGAGTCGGATGTTCACTCTCTCTGCTCCTTACAGACAGTAGAGACACGCGACGCATTTTGTAAACTACGAGTATGTAGCCTATATATAAATTATTTACCACCCTGATATCAACACTTTCTTCTGCCCTAATGTATATATTAATTGCTTACTGTTCGGATTGCGGACTAAAAATAAATGGAACCCTTTTTAATAATAATAATAATAATAATAATAATAATAATAATAATAATAATAATAGTAACGGAACTAAACATAACTAAAACGAAAGTTAATGAAAACACTTCTAAATGTCTAATACAAGCATGTCAGAAATCAGACACTGGAAGTGCAGTGTATGTGCGCGGAACGCCGGTCTGTGCAGATTGCGTCATTCATATGTTGCTCTTACCAGTTCTTAGCGGGAGGGATGTACAAGAATCTGTTCTGCACTTCTAGTGTTCAATTAAATTGACATTTGGACATTATAAACATACTTAGCAGAAGGAAAAAACACAATTATTGTCAGTGTCTTATATTTGACAATAATTGTAACACAAGAAACAATAGACTTACTCAGTTACAATTCACAAAGCAGTCGTTTGTAAAGAATAATTTATTTACATGATTTGTATACAGTATTTGAAGAAAATATAAATATTGCAGTAATTTCGAAACAACAAAAAACGAACACAGTATTTCATTTTACGCAGTAGGTACTGATTATTTCAAAGTAATACTCTTTCACTGTTCCAGCAATATTGGGACCATTGGTGCACAAATGTTAAACAAATATTTTACTCCCAATTAGGGCCTACATGCAATAGAACATTGTGAGGCTTTTACACTGGAATCATTTCCTTGCTGTATATTAATATAAATTCACATTATTATTATTATTATTATTATTATTATTATTATTATTATTATTATTAATAAATTGGATAAATTAAGCTTGAATTTAAATTTACATACAGTTTATTTGGAAAACGTTGAGAGCATGTAGGCGATCAGCAAGTTGGGAGCGTTACTGAATTGAGTTAAAAGAGTACTTCACAAGCTGTGAAGCGAGGACATTTTCTTTATGTCAGGTTTAAAGATTTATTAATGTAAGTATATTAAGATAATATAGTAACGTGACATGGAAAATTCGCCATAATATATTATATTTCCAGAAAATTTTTCCGCCTTACAAATAGTTGCTTTCTTCCTTCCCTTATAACCTCTAGACCCTCACATGTATTCCTCACTATATTCTCATCACTTATCAGCTTATCAAATAAAAATTGTAAGTCGTCTAACCATTGATGGCTGTGTTAGTACAGACTCCAAAACAACATCATTGTCATGTTTGTTTTGCCGTGAGAGTACTGATTAAGAAATAAGAGCTGGCGAATATCATATTTTGAGAACTTTACTAATCTGATTTAAATTCTCACATCACTATTAGGTCCACATGATATGATGAAAGCCTTTCATTTTAAAATAATTACTGTTGGCTGAGGAAAACATTATAATAATTATGTTATGATTCATGATTTGTCTTCTTCGTTATATCTGTGGACTCCTCACTTTATTTCCATAACGCATTCACAATCACAGCTCAATGAGCACACCCTTACTGATCTGTGTTACTGAAACCAAAGCTGTTCTGCTATTGCAGGTAATGTACAGCCCTGTCGCGTTCCCCTCCAAGCCGATTCTCTCCCTCCAGGTAGGGGAATAGGAACTGCACTTTGCACAGAGACAAGTGCACAATGTGCAGGGTTTTGACATGCCTGGTCTAATGTTATCGTGTCACTGCAGAAGAACTGAAGTTATGAGCTAATTATTACTAGTGACTCGCGCATTATGCAAGAAAGTTGGTAGGTCTGTAATTTAACAACAAACCTACAGCAGCGACCTGCTTCCGATACAGCTCGTCCCTTGGTCACATCGTACAGCACTATGAAATCGCGCCCACTGTGTCATTTCAAGTGGGATTCGAACTCACATCTCTTTACGAGTTCGCTCGCTAATCTATAAACTACGCCACTGTCCCATCAATCTTCGTAATAACCAACTTAACTCTGTTAACACAACGAACCAAAATCCTTCACCAATAAATTCAACCTCTGTGTCGGCGTTCATTTGTTTATCTAGCAGGATTTCTTGTTTGTCTCATTAGGTATACGAGAGCATTCAAATGTTTGTTTGCTTATCTGTAAGATCAGTGACAAAGTTCAACTGATCTATTCATTGTTAAACTGATTACTTCACCCACATGTTTATTAAGCCATCTCCTTTAATTGTTTTGTTTATTTCCTCGCACTGTTACATCGGGCCAGTCTTCGCGGTGATATCATTGGTCAGAATCGTTTCTATGGTGATTGTGTTTACTAAGAGTTGACTGCAATGGATTGATTTGTGGACATAGGAATAAAGTAGTATAACATAACAAACAATACTATGAAATTACACAAACTCCGGCTTGTAAGTGTACGCCGTCATTCTTTATTTGAACAGTGGTTATCGCTCTGCCACTGAATCAAAGTATCGTGGATTCAAACCTTACCGACTACGATTAATTTTTCTGACAAAACAAAAAACTGCCGAACAAGGTGATCTTAGGCCAACAGAATAGGCCTCCCCTCTGGTCTACCTATTTGCTCTGATGATGGAATCTTCATGTTGTTTCAAAACGTTGAAAGTGTTAAGTTCCAGGACAGAGTGAAATACTCAAAAGTCTATTTCTGATTAGCCTATATTAAGGAACCTTAACGGAATTGAGGGATTAATTTCGTAAACAAAATTCTCAAAACGACTAAAGCGCCCTTACAATTTTATTCTACTTTGAAATGTTGGTAACTATCCAACTGACCTACAATGATATTCTCTGAGGCGAAAATGCAGGAACAATATGGAAATATTCAAATGATCCTTCGAAACTATAGTTTACGTGAGATTTACATCCTTGAAAAATGTTTATAGAGATCGTGAACTTCGGGTATGCAAAGAAAGTAATCATTTTACATAAATTTGAGTAGAATTGTGCAGCTATTCAGTGTAACGAACTTTATAACATTGAATAACATTGTTTGTGGCAAATAGTCGTACCCACAGAATAATTTTCACTCTTTCCTTCACCGCGGTAGCAGTACAATGACCCACCCTTCGCATTGGTATTTGTTCCTACTTTACCGTTACTTCTTAAGGGATACACAAAATGTTAGCATGACAGAGGGATGTCAATTTTTTTGACAATACGTTATGATATTGAATTCTTAAATTACTTTTATGTATTAGAAACCAAGGGACAAGCTTTATAAACAATTTTAAAACGTATAACTTTTGTATATATATATATATATATATATATATATATATATATATATATATATATATATTATTTTAATGTACCGAAGTACATATGATATTTCCATGCAAATATTCTGCGTCATCATACAATGAAAGAGTAATGGAATATCTGCATGGAAATATCATATGTACTTCGGTACATTAAAATAATATATGATATGCGTAAATCACTTCGTGATTTAAGACGGCGCTTATTCCGTCGGATCCCGGCCAACTGGTCACTCATAACGAGTGCACCTCAGCACATGTGTGGACTTCGGTCCTACGTTCATAGACATCTATGACGTAGTGCAGAGGGCGGCCACTAGAGGGAACCCAAGAGTTGGAGCTTAATCTGAGACGATTCTATTCGGCGCCGGGGTTGTATCCGGTGTGGCTTAGTGGATAAAGCATCAGCACGTAGAGCTGAAAACCCGGGTTCAAATCCCGGCGCCGGAGAGAATTTTTCTCCGTTCCATTACTCTTTCATCGTATAACTTTTGATTTAAGTCGAGGGAAAATAGGTAAAAAAAAAAGTGTATTCTTTCAAAATATACAATATCTTTCAAAATACGTAATCTATGACAAAATATTTATTATGCACCAGAATATGTAAAAATATGTAACTTAAAACTCGTTGCTTATAAGCTCACCCCCCGTTTGTGCTGCATAGGGCTATGTCTCGATACTGTGAATTTTCTCTCTTCAATTCAATTCACGAATTTTTCCTATGAAACTTGGCAACTGCTGATTGTTGCTCAATTTAGATTATAGACTGATTTGTTACGAATCGTTTAACACCACTGCAAACGTTCTATCGCTTTGCATTCTCGAGTTACAATGCCTCAACTGACAGACGACCCACCAATTCGTGTCTCAAATTCCCCCTCTCGCGTATCCTACATGACGTACCAGCTCTAACTCAAGGTCATGTTGGATGCATAGTTCCTTCGTCTGTCGATCGCCGTTTACTTCGCTGTTAAGGTAAACGTCAGCAGTGACAACATCTCTCTTTTCCAGATTAGGCCTACTCTGAAAACCCGGCATATCTTGGCTGTGCTGAGAATCCTGGGAGTAGCCATGTTGTTTGCACTGAGAGTAAACATGTCGGTTGCTCTATTAATCAACGTGCTCGATACTTTGCTATCCGTTGCTTATACGACCGCTCCCATTTGCGCTGCAAATGTTGAAATTTTTAATTTTCTCACTTTACTCAACTTCACTCACGAATTTTTCCAATATAACTTATCAATTGCTGATTGTTACCCAATTTAGATTATAGCCCTATTCGCTAAGAATCGTTTGACACTACTGTGAACGTTCTATCGCTTCGCATTCTCGAATTACACTGTGTCGGCTGACGCACGACTCGCTAATTCGTGCCTCAAATTCTCCCCTCCTACGTATTGCTACATGACGTCATCTATTTCAACTCAAGGTCATGTTGGATACATTGATCCCTCATCTGTCGATCGTCGATTACTTCATTGAATTATGTCATGTAGTTTAGAAACTATAGGCGTGACAAAACTGGCTCGAAAATGTGCCTGTCGACTTTCTGAGATGGCGCCCCAGTACAAGACCGAACTTCTTGAAGTTTTATCGTCAATATTTTAAGATCTAAACTACTGTATTATGCGAAATAATTCATATCAAAAATGTTTTCGTTGAGAATTACAAGTCGTAGCTATGATAACCGGAGTCGAATTCTTCTTCGAAGGTATGTTAATATTTCTTTAGGGGAAAGTATTGTGAAATATTGGTGAAAAATTAAGGAAATCCACTTTTTTGTTTTATGTTCGTAATTATATTTGAACATTCTACTTTCATAATATGGTTTCATTTCCTATTTGAGAGTCCTCCAAACTGTGTTACGTGATGTTTATTTAGGATCTATATTGTAATAGAAAAAAAAAAAAAAGAAATTGAAAAAATATATATAAAATTCCCTCTGTGGCTATAACAGGCGAACTCTGTTGTAATCCAAAATCTTCACCGTTCTAAGGTACCATCCCACATAATCAAATGAGGCTGAACATACTGTACGTAGCGTGGGTGATTTGAGAGGAATGTTCTTTTCTTTTTAATGCTGTTTTCTCGGATTTAAAATTTTAAGCAGTTTCTTGAATGAAAAAGCTCCATGAACAACAGTTATTGTCAGATTAATCTGAAACTTCTCACAGAGGTAAATTTAATGTTGATAAATAAAATTTAATTAGCGTTTGTATGAAAAATGAAGTTCTTTCGAGGCCTATTCATATTGCACTTAGATTAATTGTAATGGTAAATTCATGAAATTAAAAAAATATATATATATTGTGGCTCTCTATTTAGATTGAGCTCAAAAGGTAATTAATTGAGCTGAAATTTTTGAAAACAATGTAGCAAAAAGCCTTTTCGTGGACGTCAATATAAAATATATTTTAAAAATATAATTAAAAAAATTCTAGCCCTAATGGCACCAAATTAAATTAAAAAAATATTATGAGACTCTATTCAGACTGAGCTCAAAAGCTAATTAATTGAGCTGAAAATTTTGAAAACATTGTAGCAAGAAGTATTTTAGTGGACGTCAATATAAAATATATTTTAAAAACATAATTTTAAAAATTCTAGTTCTAATGGCACCAAATGAAATTTAAAAAAAATATTATGACTCTCTATTTAGACTGAGCTCAAAAGCTAATTAATTGAGCTGAAAATTTTGAAAACATTGTAGCAAGAAGTATTTTAGTGGACGTCAATATAAAATATATTTTAAAAACATAATTTTAAAAATTCTAGTTCTAATGGCACCAAATGAAATTAAAAAAAATATTATGACTCTCTATTTAGACTGAGCTCAAAAGCTAATTAATTGAGCTGAAAATTTTGAAAACATTGTAGCAAGAAGTATTTTAGTGGACGTCAATATAAAATATATTTTAAAAACATAATTTTAAAAATTCTAGTTCTAATGGCACCAAATGAAATTAAAAAAAAATATTATGACTCTCTATTTAGACTGAGCTCAAAAGCTAATTAATTGAGCTGAAAATTTTGAAAACATTGTAGCAAGAAGTATTTTAGTGGACGTCAATATAAAATATATTTTAAAAATATAATTTAAAAGATTCTAGCCCTAATGGCACCAAATGAAATTAAAAAAAATATTATGACTCTCTATTTAGACTGAGCTCAAAAGCTAATTAATTGAGCTGAAAATTTTGAAAACATTGTAGCAAGAAGTATTTTAGTGGACGTCAATATAAAATATATTTTAAAAATATAATTTCAAAAATTCTAGCCCTAATGGCACCAAATGAAATTTAAAAAAAAAATATTATGACTCTCTATTCAGACTGAGCTCAAAAGCTAATTAAGTGAGCTGAAAATTTTGAACATAGTAGCAAGAAGTATTTTAGTGGACGTCAATATAAAATATATTTTAAAAATATAATTTAAAAAATTCTAGTCCTAATGGCACCAAATGAAATTAAAAAAATATTATGACTCTCTATTTAGACTGAGCTCAAAAGCTAATTAATTGAGCTGAAAATTTTGAAAACATTGTAGCAAGAAGTATTTTAGTGGACGTCAATATAAAATATATTTTAAAAATATAATTTCAAAAATTCTAGCCCTAATGGAACCAAATTTTGTACAGATGTTAGTACTGTAAGCATGTTAATGTAATTAGTTTAAAATTCATAAATTTTGAATGAAAATTGTAGTTGCCGAATCGACGACAAAAGACTGCGCCACTTTGTCGCATTATCACGGTGTCCTCTCCGGTTGCTTTGACCCGCACGCTCTGTGATTTGCGACCTTCTGAAAGGAAGTCTTGAGATAAGAGTCGAGGTTCTCTCGTCCTGTCATTCATAGGCCAAAACAGAAGGCTCGACCGCACCTATCTGTCAGGATCACTTCACTTCCATCACGCACCATATTTGGAATCATTATCAGCCATTCATCACGAGCTCTGTCATTAGTCAGTTACTGCTTATAAATCATCTTACACTAATTAGCTGCCAATTCACGGACATCTAAAGTTATAAAGATGTCGACTTTATCACCTTCGTGTTACGTCTCTTCTGTATGTATTGCATAAGAAAAATCTAGAGAATTCAGAAGCATCTCAAATTGGATAAGATAAAATGCTTTATTACATGATGAAATAAATGTTATTACTTGCTTGTAGTATAGAGAACAATCAAACGTGTAGCTGTTTTATAAACATGATGAAAAGAATCTCGTAGGAAAAATACTACTGGCTTGTAGTGTATGGAACAATCAAAAGTGTAGCTGTTTTATAAACATGATTAAATGAATGTCGTAAAAAATACTGCTTGCTTGTAATGTATGAAACAATCAAAAGTGTAGCTGTTTTATATACATGATGAAATTAATGTCGTAGGAAAAATATTACTTGCTTGTAGTGTACAGAACAATCAAAAGTGTAGCCGTTTTATATCCATGATGAAATTAATGTCGCAGGAAAAATACTACTTGCTTGTAGTGTACGGAACAATCAAAAGTGTACCCGTTTTATATCCATGATGAAATGAATGTCGTAGGAAAAATACTACTTGCTTGTAGTGTACGGAACAATTAAAAGTGTAGCTGTTTTATGTACATGATGAAATGAATGTAGTAGGAAAAATACTACTATGTCGTAGAAAAAAATACTACTTGCTTGTAGTGTGTGGAGCAATTAAAAGTGTAGCTGTTTTATATACATGATGAAATGAATGTCGTAGAAAAAAATACTACTATGTCGTAGAAAAAAATACTACTTGCTTGTAGTGTACGGAACAATCAAAACTGTAGCTGTTTTATATACATGATGAAATGAATGTAGTAGAAAAAATACTACTATGTCGTAGAAAAAATACTACTTGCTTGTAGTGTGTGGAACAATTAAAAGTGTAGCTGTTTTATATACATGATGAAACGAATGTCGTAGAAAAAAATACTACTATGTCGTAGAAAAAATACTACTTGCTTGTAGTGTACGGAACAACTAAAATTGTAGCTGTTTTATATACCCGGGTACATGATGAAATGAATGTCTGTAGAAAAAAATACTACTATGTCGTAGAAAAAAATACTACTTGCTTGTAGTGTACGGAACAACTAAAATTGTAGCTGTGTTTTATACATGATGAAATGAATGTCGTAGAAAAAAAATAGTACTTGCTTGTAGTGTACGAAACAATTAAAAGTGTAGCTGTTTTATGTACATGATGAAATGAATGTCGTAGGAAAAAAGACTACTTGTTTGTAATGCACGGAACAATCAATAGTGTAGTTGATGATGGAAGAGTGGAACAGAGAAAAATTCTCTCCGGTACCGGGATTTGAAGCCGGGTTTTCAGCTCTACGTGTTGCCGGATCGAATCCTCTCAGTATAAGTTCCACTTCTTGGGTTCCCTCTAGTGGCCTACCCTCATGCACTGCGTCATAGATGTATGACAGTTGGCACAATGTCCACACATGTGCAGAGGTGCACTCGTTATGAGTGACTAAATGGCCGGGATCCGACGGAATAAGCTAGCCCTCTCCTGAATGAGTAAGACTCGTGCTCAGGAGGGGAATCCAATACAGACAAAACTAAAATTAAAATTGAGAGTCAATACAGATTAAGAAGTATTTAAATGTTTAAACCAAAACTGTAAATCCAATACAAATATTTATTTTATTCTATTATTTTAATATCTCGGAATTAGGATATCTCTCACGGAATTAGGAAACCACTATCACGGAATTTGGATCCCTGTCACGGATTTAGGAGCCACTGTATAACAATGAAGAATCATATATTATATACCAAACTTGTGAAACTGTTGACACTGAATGTTGTAAAAATTGTAGCTAAAGGTCCAAATAACGTCATTTAGGATTTATTTGAAAATTTTATTACAATTTTGACATAAATATAGACTTTATTAAATATGTCACGGAATTAGGCAACTCGTGAGTCAGTTTCTAATCTTTTAACTCTAAATAAGATTAAAAACATTCATTATCCGAAATTTCCCTTATCCGAAATGTGGTCAGCCTCCTTCATTTCGATTAGCAGAGGTTTTAGTGTACATGTATAAATC
This sequence comes from Periplaneta americana, assembly GCF_040183065.1. Taxonomy (NCBI): domain Eukaryota; kingdom Metazoa; phylum Arthropoda; class Insecta; order Blattodea; family Blattidae; genus Periplaneta; species Periplaneta americana. The sequence goes on from NC_091125.1 coordinate 132,187,896, forward strand.
ATAAAAAAATAACCAAATGGACTGAGCGAGTTTTGGGATCACACTTTTCAATGGAACACTTAAATAAATAATCAGGAATATTAACACAGAAAATTATACTCTACATTAAAATTTGAATTGCTTTAACAATACATAGACCTATATTAACCTCCTCAGCCCTGTGGAAAATTTTGGAATTCAGAAATCTATGAAATTTTAATATAGTGTTGCAAATGAATTGTGTATTGATGAAAAATTTACGAAAAAAATAAATCATGAAATTAACTCAAAACTGATGTATCCTATAGGAGACCTTGGGACTCAATGTATTGTAAATTAATTACATTAACTCAGATTGAATATTCAGTTTATTTCATAATATGTGATACAACATCTTCACCTGACATAATTAGTAACATTAAATCCAGACGTTTGAGATGAGCAGGGCATGTAGCATGTATCGGCGAATCCAGAAATGCATATAGAGTGTTAGTTGGGAGACCGGAGGGAAAAAGACCTTTAGGGAGGCCGAGACGTAGATGGGAGGATAATATTAAAATGGATTTGAGAGAGGTGGAATATGATGATAGAGACTGGATTAATCTTGCACAGGATAGGGACCGATGGCGGGCTTATGTGAGGGCGGCAATGAATCTTCGGGTTCCTTAAAAGCCATTTGTAAGTAAGTAAGTGATACAACAATAACAATTTTTACTTCAAAATCTAGAAGCCTAACGTCTCTCATAGGAGACACAATGTATATCTCAATTTTAGTAATATGTAGGCTACAAATTTTAAGGCACGAATCTGATTATGCCATCAAACAGAACAATGTTTTATTTAACCCATTCGGTACAATATGTATTTAGTTTTTTAATATTACCAACAATCCAGTGATATGCATACGTTTCATCGCCTTCTTTCCAGAAACAGCCATCTTGAGCGTGTGTGGCTGGTATGTACGTTACAAGAGCGGTATGTTGACATTTTCATGGTCGAGGAAAAGATTGAAAAAGCGAAACGTAGTTGAGTTTTTTTAATTCCCGAGAACATGAAAACAAACATACCGCTCGTGTATCGTACATTATTTTGTGCGAAGATCGTTTATTACATACCTGAAAGACGAATTTCTAATTAGTTGCAATGAAATCTCCATGTTGGTTTCTGTTTAATGACGGCAACTTCGGAAAACCAAAATATCTTTCTTCAACATTGTTGCTATAAAATGTTTTCTGTGTTTACTATACTCCAGCAAGCCGTGATATACGTCAGTCTTTTTTCCCCCTAGTCTATAAATGCGAACTTAAAGCAAACGGTAAGGTTATGTAATGATTTATTTTTCATTTTAATATTTTAACAATATTATTTATATAACATATTGCAGTAATAACATCCGCATCTGGAATCTTGTTGATTTTTTCACGACTTCCTTAATGTTACTTGTATCAGGAATGCAATAAGTTTCGTGGAGTAGTAGACTTTACTTAATTTTTGCAAATATTTAAAAACGATAATTAACATTGCAATTTCGGTGAAATTGCATTGGTAAGTTTCCAATTTATAATTATTACTATGTTAAAAGTCTCTAAAAATAATATGTTAAAAGCCTAAAGCAGTAAAATGAATGTCGCGCTTAAGCGGTAAGAAGAGGGAAATTGTTATGTGTGTTACGTTGGGAATACTGAATGTGGTATTTCACACTTACCGCGTATTGGTTCTGTGCGGAAAACAAGCAAATACGCACGATCTCGCACAAATTAATTTATTTGGTTGAATTCATATCTAAGTGGCGCTGCCGTCTCTTCTAAATTAATATCCTCAACTAGTTTCACGAAATTGTAAAACATTCTTCTTGAGAATGCGGGATTAAAAAAAAAAAGTACTGTTTAATGTATCCCATAAGAGACGCTAGGACTGAGGAGGTTAAATGTATTTTGATCTTGTAGTTAGGAGTAAAATTCATTATGGCTCGAGTGTACATCCTTTCCCTACCCCTCCCCCTGAATTTGAAAGAAAGATTTTGGAGAAATCGCGACTCGCCCATAAAAAGAGTAAGACAATTTCGCTCCAAAATTGAAAACATAAAAAACATATACCCTACCGCCCACATTGAAATAAAGCAGCTAAAAATCCCACTGCCATGGCAACTCGATTAAATTTCTGTCCGCTGTTTGTGCATAAAAAACTACATCTAGCTGGAAAACGGCCAATTGGCAACACTGTAGGACATACAGTACCGGTAGGACATTGTTGTTATGTATTTTCTGTCAGTTGGAAGAGTGTGAACACTTGTTGTTTCAGGTGGAGAATGAACGTCGTAGCACCTTAATTATCATAGGAGTTACAGTGTGATTATATTAGTGACAGGTCGAAAACACTCAAAACGACCTTCATCCTAAACCTCGACAGATATATGAAACTTTTCAAGCGATAGACAGAAGAAATGAACTGTTGTCTATGATAGCAAAGTCACAGTAAATGCATGCATTGGTGAGTTCTCAAATTTCAGAAGTGAGAGAAAGAAACCAGGATTCTTTGTTATGAATTCTGAAACTTCACGAACTTCATATTACGGAATAATATTGTAGCAATAAATGTGAAATACATTTCGTTGCAAGCAGAAAAAATCGTTTTGGAATCACAATTATAGATATCTCATGAATTCAAAATTATCTACGAAAGTGACATCTTAATAATAATAATAATAATAATAATAATAATAATAATAATCCGTGGCGCTACAGACCGTGAAGGGCCTAGACCGACCAGCCGGCTGCTGGCCTCACGCCCACATGCCGAAGCAGAGGTGGACGATCATCCAACGAGAATGGAGGTATCGTGTGGTTAGCACGATGATCCCCCCAGCCGTTATAGCTGGCATTCGCAACCGTATTTAGCTACCTATCGTAGCTCCCCAAGTGCATCACGATGCTGGGTGGGCACCGGTCCCATACACTGGCCGAAATTTCATGAGAAAATTTCTTCTCCCACGAGGACTCGAACCAGCGCGCATTCCGTAACGCGAGTCCTAGGCAGGATGCCTTAGACCGCGACGCCACGGCGCGGGACAAGTGACATCTTAGAAAATAATAAAAACCTTACGAAGCTCGTTCTTCATTAGAAAATGTAAAAAAAAAAACTATGGAAAATAAATTCTACGACAGGCAGGATTGGTGCACCCTATCAACTAATTAGAATCGATCGAGACGGACTGTGTAATATGACGTAATTAAAGAAGAGAAAATGGGAGGAGAAATAATCAAAAGGTACGCGATCGCGCGTCCTTCCAAGGGAATTTTGGACTGTGAGGAAGAATTTATGAGAGCTCCAAGCCTGCAGGCCACTTGTCTCACTCCTGTTTTCACAGAAGGAACTTAAGAGAATTTGGAATTAATTAATTAGGAGTAAAGAGGAAGAGTAAGCTAAAAATACAGAAGTGCATATCCTTGCAAGGATTCTTGGAACTCATATTAACATTTATGTGACCTCCTAACCTAAAGGTCACTTGTCTCACTTCGTTCATGCAGCCCCACTTAAAGGACTTAGTGAATTTTGCATGGGGGAAAAGCCGAAAACCCGTAAAATATTTAGAACATCCCAGTCCCCGCAACAGCATAGACAGCGAGTCCCGCCGCAATCCAGTGAGTGAGTGGAAGGAAGAACAAAAGATACGCGAGAACTCCACGCATATCAAACAGAGGATGAAAGGAGACGGACAGCGTGGAAAGCCATGAGGCACGAAATTAACCTCACATGTCTCTTTCCGTGATACCACGGGTGACGTAAGAGTAAACCTTTCATGTGAAATCGTTAAATTTGTTCTCCCCTTGTAGGTCGAATATAGAAGTTTCAACTCAAAAAGATACAAATTCATTCCTACTTCAGTAAGTAGACATATGCTTAAAAACCAAACATGAAAACACAATACATTTCATTCTGAGCTAGAAAATCTGAAAAACCTCGTAAATTTAATCGTACTTTAAAACGTAACACTTAAAAACCAAGATATCATTCTGAGTCAGAAATTATGGAAGATCTCGTAAATTTAGTTCTAATTTAGAAAGTAACCGTTACCCTTACACTAGATGGATTATAGTTTAACTCTGCTGTGGCATTTGGACGTGAAACAAGAAATTGATTCGTAGACCCCGTGATCTTAACACTTAAAAACTGAATATGAAAAGCTTAAAAAGTGTAGTTCTTCTGAAAGTAATATTTAAAAACCAAATATGAAAAACGTCATAAATTTAATTTAAAATTACAAAATATGAAGAATCCCACAAATTTAGTCTACTTTAATGGAATATTTAAAATAAAAAGTGTAGTTCTTCTGTAAATAATACTTAAAAACCAAATATAAAAACGTCATAAATTTAATTTAAAATTACAAAATATGAAGAACCCCACAAATTTAGTCTACTTTAATGGAATATTTAAAATAAGAAATGTAGTTCTTCTGAAAATAATATTTAAAAACCAAATATGAAAAACGTCATAAATTTAATTTAAAATTACAAAATATGAAGAATCCCACAAATTTAGTCTACTTTAAAGGAATATTTAAAATAAAAAATGTAGTTCTTCTGAAATACTTAAAAACCAAATATGGAAAACGTCATAAATTTAATCTAAAATTACGAAATATGAAGAACCCCACAAATTTAGTCTACTTTAATGGAATATTTAAAATAAAAATTGTAGTTCTTCCGAAAGTAACACTTAAAAACCAAATATGAAAAACGTCATAAATTTAATTCAAAATTACAAAATATGAAGAACCCCACAAATTTAGTCTACTTTAATGGAATATTTAAAATAAAAAATGTAGTTCTTCTGAAAGTAATATTTGAAAACCAAAAATAAAAAACGACATGAATTTAATTTAAACTTATAAGATATAGCTAAAGAACCCCACAAATTTAGTCTATTTTAATGGAATATTTAAAATAATAGATATAAAAAAGCCATAACTTTTGTTTAAAGTAACAAATATTAAGAATGTCAAAATTTAATTCTGATTTAGAAAAAAAATAATAACGCTTTAGAACTAAATCTAAAAAATGTTCTATATTACAAACCGGAAGTAATACGTTACAATAAAAGACTCAAAATCCTTCTCAGAATTCCAACGCCGACTTCATCTTCTTATAGAACAGGAGATCTCATAATAAATTATTAGTCTACATTCTTGAATGACTTGAGCAGCGAATGCTGTAGTTATTTTCTTGCATTAGCTACGATATTCAAGTTCAAGTTTTTTCTTTTATGATTATGCTAATAAGGTTTTCATCAAGCGGTGACCTACGGTTTTGAAATCACACAACTACTTAAACGATTCACGCAGTTACGACCCCTGTCACGTTTTTTCGTTAATTTTCAAAAGCCGTAATATTTAAAATCAATTTGTGCACGTTCACTGATCTCTATCAAATTAAAACTTAGGCCTATATCAAATTATGATACTTTACTGCATCTCTACTTCGTTAGAGTTTATGGAAATAAATAAATATACAGAATTATAATAATCATCTGCTTTTAAAGAAATAAGGTTGATATTTCTGTTACATTTTTCTTTTCAGAAAATGTAATAGTAGTAAATCAGTGCAATATCATATGACGTTTCTTTAATGTAGGTATCACTCTATTGATAGTTTCCTTGGCAATTTTCAAACTTAATGACACTTTGAATAAAATTGTAAAATTATAGATAACAAAATAGTAACCAATTACCTGTTATGTTTCTTGGAAAACTCTTCTTTCCACTCGTCGTTGCCATGTTGAATAAGCTTGTTCAAGTTCACTGCAATAAAAAGAGATTTTTTTTAGATTAATGGACTACAAAATCAACTGTGTAATAACGTTTTTAATATTTCTCACGTCTGTAGTCTCGTCTAATTTGTCTGTTCGTCCATCTATGAGTCCGTTCGTCTCTAATTTTTATCCATTTGCATTTTACAATAAAATAAATGTTTTTTTTAATTAAATGAAAAGGTTAACATATATTGTTACTTTATACCTTCAGAAAGTCTGGCAACCCTATTGGAGTGACTAAGGGAAGGAACTCAGCAGTTCATACCGAGTGAGTATGTGCTTTCGTACGTGAGCTGCGTCGCGCTGTTGCCAAACTATGCAGACTTTCAGTCTAATTTTCTAATTAATCATGCACTTAACTAAGAAATCGCATAAGAGGTTGTTTATTTATTTTAATATATTTTATTGTTCCCTTCAATCTGCGCAGTTATATCATTTCGCTCTGTGTACAGAGCGAATTGTAAGTAATGCCATTAATTTCAAGGAGGTTATTCTTTGAAATATTTCAAACAAAAAGTTTAATACAATTTTCTTCGTTTTTGCTTCCTTTCCGAGACAAAAGTTTCTTTACTTCATTTCATTACTCTTCAATGTATTTTCATCTCATGTTTCTCCGAAATCAAATTGTACTTTATTTTTAAATTTATCATTGTTCCGTATTCTCTCCGCAATCATATTGTATTTTTAATTTAACCTCTGCTTTATATTCTGGATCGTAGTGGTCAGCCGTAGATTTCGGCCAGATGTCCCAAATTGTGGAATTTGTGTGATAGCGTGTTTTGAAAAAGCTATTGATTTAATTCCCAACACACTCAGAGTCAATTTAAGAGAGCAGTGTATTATGGCAATAAAAGATTGAAAAATATTTTAGTTTTGTCCTTCAAATATGCAGGAATTTGATCCAAATAAATCTAACTTTTCGTTCTGAAAAGCAATTTTAAAATGTTACATTTGTTCGGAACGAATTTCTGCATATTTAAAGGTCAAAACTAAGATTCTTTTAATAGTTTATTATCATAATACTCTGCTCTCTTAAATTGACTGAGTATATTGGGAATTAAATCAATGGCTCTCAGAAAGCACGCTATGAAATGTTTCATAGGAAACCATTTTTTCTCGGAAAGGAAGAAAACGAGCAAAATTATATTATTTTTCTTTCTTTGAAATATGTCAAAGAATAATCCACTGAAATTAATGACATTACTTACATAAATATATATATATATATATATATATATATATATATATATACCCAAATCGTATCTACTCGTACATCAATGTGTCGTAATATGATATTTGAATACGCTAATACGATGTAGGCTATTCATATTTTAGCACGAAAAATTTGAAAATTTATTGTGTTGGTCAAGATTTGATTTTCTTGTTCCCTTCAGTTCTCTCATCGCTGAGACATTTTCTGAAAGAGTTGCATGGAAGAGGCGGCGGCATGTCAGGTTTTCCTCGAGTTCTTCGTGTCCTCTGCCATTTCCTTTTTTGCCATTGGTCTGTATTGATTGTGTAATTTATTGCGAGTCGCTTACGCATTTTTTTTAAAGTAGCGTTAATAAATAAATAAAATTTTCTAAGACTGTTTGTGGTGCAGAAATCGGCACTTTCTTAATACATCAATTACTTACGAAATCTGGTCTTACCCTCCACAAACGCCACATTGTTAAGCGGTTTCCTAGAGCGGAAGATATAAGGAAACGCTGGTCTTCAACGTGTACAGTATTTGTTCAGTAATATAATTTTATTTTTCCGCTCTTGCATTTCCTGCAGATGCGGTTTTTTTCCCTGTACTAGCCTATTATCTTCTCGAAGTCAATAGTAGGTTCTATGTACTGGCGACTTCGACGTGACACTCACCGCGTGTGTTTTTACATATGCAATATCGGTATATGTTTAATAGGTTATTCACTTTATAGTTATATATTTGTCTACATTATATAAATATATACTATACATATATACATAGTATAGTAGTAACAAGTTGTCTAATTGTCCTCTAAACATTAATCTATTGTACAATTATCAAAGTTAAATATTTAGGGACCATAGCTGATAAACATCTAAAATGGAACAATCATATCAATTATCGTTGGAACAAATTATGTAAAATTGTATATTGTGATGAATAACTATAATACTTATGAAACTAAATTCACCAACGTTTGATCACTGGTAGGCCTATGTCTGGTTAATAATGACAAATTAACAAAATTTCATCAGCCTATGTTAGGTGATTTGAGTTTTATTAACATTTTATTAAAATACTGAACCGCTATATATAAAAAGTCCCTTGCGTCACAAATTACATTATTCTTAACCAATATTCACTTATATGGATCCTTACAAACATAGGATCATAACTTACTATAGGCTTTTTTCTGTAAAATTAATCAGTAAATTGCTAGAATTTGTTATTATAAAAGAATAAATATATTAATAATCATTCAAAATTCCTAGTAATTCACCGATTCACTGCACAGGAAAATCCAATAGTAATATTTGTTCCAATGTTTATAAAGAATCATATAAGTGAATATCGATTAAAAATAATGTAACTCGTGGAGCAAATTACTTTTCACATTGGCTAAAGCGATACAATATTTTATTAAAATATTAATAAAATGCAAACCACTTATTATAGAGGAATGAAATTTTGTACACGTATTATTATTATTATTATTATTATTATTATTATTATTATTATTATTATTATTATTATTATTATTATTATTATTATTATTATTATTATGCAGATACACCAGTGATGAAAGTTTTGTGAATTCAGCTTTAAAAACATGAAAGTTAGTAATTTCAGTATAGTGCCCCATTAATTTTATTATGTATTGAATCCTCCTCTGAACAGGAGGGGAGTGCTGGAATAAAATTTTTGTATATCTTATAATTGAGGAGTTTGCCGGAAAAAGGGCATATACGTCAATATGGCGAATTGAGATACATGCAATCTAAGATTTTAAAACGCACCTGAATAAAATGTTATACACACACGCAGCCCTGTCCTGCAGGTATGTACAGTACAATCAAAACAAAATTTCGCTACTATAATTATTCACTACATTTTTCCCGAAGAAGGGCGTATAGGTCTATCCGCCTTTCTTCCGGCGAAGCCCTCAATTTTTCTTTTTATAGGCTATTTATCTATCAATAAACTGATTTATTTATTTATTTATTTATTTATTTATTTATTTATTTATTTATTTATTTATTTATTTATTTATTTATTTATTTATTTATTTATTTATTTATTTATTTATTTATTTATTTATTTATTTATTTATTTATTTATTTATTTATTTATTTATTTATTTAATTTTCATACACATTGCAAGAAGAATATTAATTTTTGTTTAACGATTATACCAATAGTAAAGCTTATTCGTTGTGTTAGGCAAAAGATTTAATTTTGTCTACAAATAGATATACGATCGCGAACGCGATTGAATTTATCCTAATAAAGACCTTGTGTGATATTTAATAGGACATTTTGAGGAATAGAATAATAAATCATAAATTAATGAAATTAAAACATCGTATATTATTTATATGCCTCGTATCATATTTCATTCAAATTCCTGAAGAAAGAATGAAATGCTATTTGCAAATATGGCTAGAGCCATCCAGCGTTATCTTCTCAAATAATAATAATAATCCGTGGCGCTACAGCCCGTGGAGGGCCTAGACCGACCAACCGGCTGCTGGCCTCACGCCCACATGACGAAGCAGAGGTGGACGATCATCCAACCAGAATGATGGTATCGTGTGGTTAGCACGATGATCCTCCCAGCCGTTATAGCTGGCATTCGCAACCGGATTTCGCTACTTATCGTAGCTCCCCAAGTGCATCACGATGCTGGGTTGGCACCGGTCCCATACACTGGGCGAAATTTCATGAGAAAATTTCTTCCCCCATGAGGACTAGAACCAGCGCGCATTCCGTAACGCGAGTCCTAGGCAGGATGCCTTAGACCACGACGCCACGGCGCGGGACGTTATCTTCTCTAACTACATTGAAATAATGGGAATTTTCATTTTTATTACAAACAGAATAGTACATTATGCAACGAGCCTATAATGGTAGTAATTAAGATGCGAGTATGTTTATGAAACGAGCGCAAGCGAGTTTCATAATTTTCATACGAGCGTCTTAATTACCATTATAGGCAAGTTTCATACGACTTTTTATGCTCGACCATATTTCTAACTTGAAATTATTCATAACTATGCATGTTATTGTTATCTGACTGGGGAGCGGAACTGACCTTGTGCAATATCTCGTAAATTGTGAGATGTGCGCAGACGCGAAAGTATTGATTTTTTCCGAGACACAAATGTCATTGAACTTGATATAATCTAGAGAGTAAAATAAACATTAATCTTGATATAACCTTGAAATTGATTTAGACATTGAAAAACGAGATGACGAATTGAATTTATTTAAATATTATTTACAATTAACGTTAATTATTATAGTAACAGAACATAACCTTCTGCGACAGTATTGGATTTCCAGCCTCCGTGACGTTTCGCTAGTTGTCTTTCGATTGCATATCCGAGAATAATCGATACTTGCGCTTTCATATTGCTACAATGGTGTTTTCTGATTGGTGGAACACCTGAACTTTAATGAATAGGTGTACTTTAATGAGGTGCATTAAAGGGCTGCTACCAGGTGTATAATTATTACATTTCGACATGGTCGAGCATAAAGATTTTTAAAAACTGAAAATTTAATTAAATTTAGTATATTATGATAGTGATATTCCGTAAGAGTAAATTGGTTGATTGATTGATTGATTGATTGATTGATTGATTGATTGATTGATTGATTGATTGATTGATTGATTGATTGAGTGAGTGATTGATTTATTGATTGACTGACTGACTGACTGACTGTACTTGATGCAGAGGAAGTTGATGTTCATTCATTGTTTGAGATTATTGGTAAATAGGTTATGATATTACTCAGGGACGGGAAACAGCTTAGCTTCTCCCGCTACTGTTGGTGCTGTACGTAGATACTCATGCTTACAGCTCTGTTTACAATACGAGTTTCCCACCCCTGATGTTACTGGTCTGGAAATAATTACGAATTATCAGCAACAAAACAAAGCAACAACATGGAATCGACAGTGTATTGCAATAACAGATAGCTTTGATTGGTTGAAATTCAACAGATTCTTTACACTTCATTAGTGAATGGATACATGAGCGAAATAGGGGAAAAATTACGTAGTATTCAATGATAAATCAAAGACTACGAAGATATCCCAAACGAAGCAGTCGAGAATGATTCACGGCGTTCCAAAATTTCCCTTCTGAGGAAATCCATAGAACAGTACCTATGAACCAACAGGATCTCGGATACAGAACCCAGAGTGCAGAACATTGAAACAGCCAATCCTGTACTTACATTGTGAAATGTAAATCAGGGCATAGAGAGATAAGCGAAACAAAAGACTGTTTTCCTTATAACCATGACAACTCCAAAAAAAGACTTGCCATACTTGCCTTTATCAGCTTCTAGTAGCTTTTATCTAAATCGGTGCAGCACAGAGCGGCCAAGTGAGCCAAGTGAAGGTGCAGATAACATGCAACACCTTACTTAACAAATGAATCACGAGTCTAGTCTATTACATGAAGGCGAAAAGGACGTCATTTGTTTTTAGGTTAACTACAGCAGCGGTCTCAAAACACTGTCTGTCGAAAGAAAACGGTGAAGTACATAGATGGGTATGTAGGAAGGCGAGTCAAGGCTGGTACACAATAAATCAGGAACGGAAACAACAACGATAACGAGAACGGAATTTTTTTAATAAATGTATTTAAATTTGAGCATTCACAATTAACGAGAAGCTTGCCGGAGCCCGGGAACGGGAACAAGAGAGTTGGCCAAGTTTTAACTTTGCCGTTCTCGTTTCCGATCATAGCCTACTAGATTAATTCTGTTGTCATAAAAAAAACTATTTGGTCGTCGTATTTTTGTAGCAAGGAGGTCGTGACAAAATATCTTGTCCATTCATTGCTTGTAACTAACGCAGAAATTTAATAGAATCACTTTCCATATATGATAAGTGTATATGTGACCTGACTACCAACGTGAATTGAATTCTTAAATATTCCATGTCTTAAATTTCGAAGTTGGTTAACCTGTGTTTATGTTAGCTGGCTTGTACTCATGAGAGAACCCTGTTGGTCAATTATACAGAATGAGTAATATCGACTTTACATATCGTTATTGACATTCATATCGATATGCATAGCCGTTTCCGTTTTCGGTTTATTGAGAATCAAAAATCTTCTCGTTCACGTTATTTGCTTCCCGTTCTCGTTCCCGGTTTATTGTGGACCAGCCTTTATTCACTTTGGAGACTAATTAGAAGTACAGGAATTTTATTATTCAGAGTCTATAATATGTGATAATAGTGGAGCTTTGATAGAATTAGTTGCTTAGGAGACACAAGTATTATACTTTCAACAAACGTTTTCTTCACAAAAAAATCTAAAATGTCCCTATTGCTCTTGACACGCGAGTCAACCCCCTAATAAACAAGCAAGGCGGAGAGGTAAGACATGATATCCCTCCCCTTAGCCATCACTTGCTCATTTAACGTTAAGCAGTTCGGGTGTTCTTTCCCTCCTTCTTTGCACTTTGCTCTGTATTGCAGACTGCATTTTATATGACGTAATATTTGTCGATCACTGGCTCAGATGATGAGAAGAGATTGAAATAATTCGGTTTATAAAACAAAGTTTAAAATTATACCTTTTCAATTTCAAACTCTATTATTGCTCTGCTATCATTACATCATTGAGCTTGTTCGTGTATGTCTTTAATAAAAATAAAATATTAATAAAATCGATACACTTTAATGTTAATACAATATGAAACGTAACTCTATATATATATATATATATATATATATATATATATATATATATATATATATATATATAATCGATTGCAACAATGACAGCATCCAGAATCCAGCAAAAGGAAGTCTGTGGAATACCATATAGGCCTAAACTGCAGTTTCACTATTTTCGTGTAGCATTCTTATTAATGTTTTAAAATAAAATTATATGAATAATTTAAAATCAGTTCATATTAAATAATAACGTGAACATGTAATAAATGTCGTATTTACATATTTTTAGAAAACTAATCTCTTTTCACCTCGGCATGTTTACTAAAGTCCTTGGAAAACTATATAATTTCGTATCGGCATTTCTTTTGCAGTCCAGTGTACATGTCATATTTTTTTTATTTGCTAGAGCTTCCTCAAATTAGAGGCTGCCATTAGACAAAGCATACTAAACAATACAAGAACAAATAGATGATGAAAGCTAACAGAGTAAGGAAAAAAGTAAACAAGTACACAAACAAACAAACAAACAATGGCAGTTTACAGAATAAAAAGAAGTTACAAGTAAAGAAGCGATGAAAGCTAACAAGAGAAAGAAAAATGATAATGGTGCGTCAGTTTTTTCAGTACACTGAAGTAGAGTCCATATAGGTGGTTCCGTAAAAGTTTGACTGACTCTCTAATTATGAGGAGGGCCAGTTCATTCAGAAACGATTTGTGCAGTCCTAGGGTCTTACAGAATTGAGAAGAGAAGTTGGGTATCGTTCCTCTTGCTCCAAACATCAATCCCGTAACACTGATATCGTGAAGTTGGTATTTATCTTTATAATACGGGATGGTTGGAACGGAGATTGATCGTTTCTCCTCATGTACGTCTTCAGGCTGTCCTTTATACGTTCAAACCTGATGGTGGGATCGGTTATCATACCCTGAGACAGGGATTCGCTAATGGCGATTATGTCAATTCGTCTGTTACTGCCATTGTCAGCAGTTCCGTGGACTTCTTCATAGACGGTGTATTTTAGTTTTCTAAGGGCATCGGCCAGTTTAGTTCTAATTACATGGTGCCTCTGTATACGCAATGTTTCGCCATAAGAGCAGGCCCCCAGGACATGTCCAAGGGTTTCTATCCCACTGAGGCATCACCTGCAGTGGTTGTCTTGAGACCTACAGGGTATGGCTCTTACAGCACTTACGTTGGCAGTTATCTCGATAGCCTCCTTCCATTCACCGCTAGTCAATACATCGGGCTTAGTTATCCACTTGTTAGAGGAAGTGAATTCACTGTACAGAATAACGCCTTTTCCCTTTTGAGGTAAGTTGCACCATACGTTGTACTCTCGCTGGCGTAATTCGGTCCTAATTTTTCTGGTGTTTATTACTCCTCTCGTAGAAGTTAGGTGTTCAGTTCCATCGATTTGAACGTTGTTCAAATAATGTTTAGCTTCCTCCATTAGACATCTAGTGTTGTTTATGTACATATTATTACACAGCTGCTTTTGTTTCTGTTTCCATAGCAACATTCGCTAGCAGTAAAAAATTATTAATCTTTCCTTTCACTTCCATGTGCTTTTTCTTCCGGCGTAACTAAAGTGGTAGCGTGTTTCCCTGCTGATCCGGAGCTGCGCTCGAGCATGGGTTCAATACCCGCTTGGGCTGATTATCTGGTTGGAATTTTTCCTAGGTTTTCCTCAATCGTAAGGCGAATGTCAGATAATCTACTGTATGGCGAATCCTCGGCCCTAGCTCACCAAATACCATCTCTCTAACACCATTTCCATCGACGCTAAATAATTAGTTGATACAGTGTCGTTAAATGGTTAACTGCAAAAAGTTTTCATACGAAGTAGAGCGCGCGGCATCGCAGGTAAGGTGTTACGCTGCAAGCCGGAAGATCGCGAGATCGTTTCCCAATAGAATCATGGAATTTCTCCATGATCTAGTCCTTCAGACAGCACTATGGCCCTAAGGTTCATTCAGCCTCTAATTCTCTAATAGAAATGGGTAGGGGTATTTCCTTGAACGTAAAAACGGCAAACATGTAGAATTCACATCGCTAGTACTAAACTTAGTATTACTAATATCAATGTCTAGGAAAAGATATGGGTCTATAAGAGAAATAGATCTACCTTTAACTTTATTAATATGAAGTGTTTTCATGCTGCAAAAATATTATTTCGAGAATTTTGACTGAAATCACGTTTTCGTCTTCATTGACAACAAATTGTTTTGACACGCCACCTTCTATCTGTGTACAGTGATTCTTTCTGAATTTATGGTCGGTGTTTGTTCATATTGAGAAGCTATGATTTATTATTATTATTATTATTATTATTATTATTATTATTATTATTATTATTATTATTATTTTATTATTATTATTCCTCGGCACTAAGAATATCGAGAGGTATGCAAAGGACTCGACAGACAGGTACTAGCAGCAATAGAAAGTTGCGAAGTTTATTTGAGACGTTCAGTGACGTCTGGGAAGAAGCTGTACAAGAGATTTCCTCACTTGCAGGGGAAAAGTCACGCCTTGAGCATGTGCCACCCTCACAACTCGACCTTACTACAGAACAATAAACTGAGTGTAGAGAAATTACACGAAACGTCGTCGTCGTGTCCTCCCCCATCTCCTCCTTCTCTTCCTCCTCCTCATCGTCATCGTCATCATCATCATCATCATTAACATCGTCGTCGTCATCATTAACATCGTCATGAGAATGTGGATGTTCATGCACCTGCCAATGAAGTCCAAGTTTTTCCGTAAATGCGTACCTATTTTAGCTTTCACATTATACGAAGTACAAACGGAAGCATTACAATATAAAAGTTCAATTCGATATTTTCTATAACATACACGTTTCTAGCAGTCTTGATAACGAAGAAGTGGATTATGGACATAGGCCTATCCTTCTTTGTACGATAGCTTCCCCTGAAGTATTCGTCGAATTTTGTTTATACTCAGTACCAGAGCAATGGAAGGAGTCCATAATCGTACCTATCTTTAAGTAGGGGGACAACACTAACTGTAGTAACTTTCGAGGAATATCACTTTTGTTGACGTCGTACAAAATTTTGTCCAATATTATTTTGAGAACATTAACTCCATATGTAGATGAAATTATTGGGGATCATCAGTGTGGTTTTAGGCGTAATAGATATACTATTGATCAGATATTTTGTATTCGACAGATAATGGAGAAAAAATGGGAGTATAAGGGTACAGTGCATCAATTATTCATAGATTTCAAAAAGGCATATGACTCGGTTAAGAGGGAAGTTTTATATGATATTCTTATTGAATTTGGTATTCCCAAGAAACTAGTTCCATTAATTAAAATGTGTCTCAGTGAAACATACAGCAGAGTCCGTATAGGTCAGTTTCTGTCAGATGCGTTTCCAATTCCCTGCGGGTTAAAGCAAGGAGATGCACTATCAACTTTACTTTTTAACTTTGCTCTAGAGTATGCCATTAGGAAAGTCCAGGAAAACAGAGAGGGTTTGGAATTGAACGGGTTACATCAGCTGCTTGTCTATGCGGATGACGTGAATATGTTAGGAGAAAATCCACAAACGATTAGGGAAAACACGCGAATTTTACTGGAAGCAAGTAAAGAGATAGGTTTGGAAGTAAATCCCGAAAAGACAAAGTATATGAATATGTCTCGAGACGAGAATATTGTACGAAATGGAAATATAAAAATTGGAAATTTATTCTTTGAAGAGGTGGAAAAATTCAAATACCTGGGAGCAACAAATATAAATGACACTCGGGAGGAAATTCAACACAGAATAAATATGGGAAATGCCTGTTATTATTCGGTTGAGAAGCTTTTATCATCCAGTCTGCTGTCAAAAAATCTGAAAGTTAGAATTTATAAAACAGTGATATTACCGGTCGTTCTTTATGGCTGTGAAACTTGGACTCTCACTTTGAGAGAGGAACATAGGTTAAGGGTGTTTGAGAATAAGATGCTTAGTAAAATATTTGGGGCTAAGAGGGATGAAGCTACAGGAGAATGGAGAAAGTTACACAACGCAGAACTGCATGCATTGTATTCTTCACCAGACATAATTAAGAACATTAAATCCAGACGTTTGAGCTGGGAGGACATGTAACACGTATGGTCGAATCCAGAAATGCATATAGAGTGTTAGTTGGGAAGCCGGAGGGAAAAAGACCTTTAGGGAGGCCGAGACGTAGATGGGAAGATAATATTAAAATGGATTTGACGGAGGTGGGATATGATGATAGAGACTGGATTAATCTTGCTCAGGATAGGGGCCTATGGCGGGCGTATGTGAGGGCGGCAATGAACCTGCGGGTTCCTAAAAAGCCAGTAAATAAGTAAGTATTTAGGCCTACGATATTTTATCAGGTCATTACGTCTAAGGACAGCAGGTCTAATGGACTGTAGGTCTAATAAAACATGAAGTCTAATTAAAAAAAGTCCAATAATAACTCAGGTCTAAAAGAAAAATGTCTACTGTCTAAATGTCTAAATAAAATTCACGTCTAATAAGTATGTAAATGTCTAAATAAAATTTACTTCCGTATAAATTTCTAAATGAAATGTGTGTATAAATCTCAAATAATTTTAACTATATTTACTAAAAAGTTGATATTGTTACGATAATGAACATACGTTTCTTTAGTAAGACGGTACCTTGTCAGATTCAGAAATTTTTTAGCAAAATGGATACATATACTATTAATTCGCATAAATGTAAAAAAAAATTATTGTTCATAATAACTTCGACTACAACTTAAGATTGAGAAGTAGAACCAGCAATAGGATCTACTGGAGATGGTCACTCAAAGACGCTTGCAATGCTAGTGTCACCAATGAGAACTTGGATAACATTCAAGTCTACAAAGTGTGTAATGTGTTTAATCTTGTATTAAATGGACTTCAAAGAACTATAAATAGTGTTGAAGGATGGCACTTGAAATTCCGAAAAATTATTATATCTCATCATACATCCATATGGAACTTTTTAGAATATACAGTGTCCTGGCAGGACATGAAAGAGTTCAGCATCCCGTAAAGAAATCGTACCAAATTAATCAAAGCCAAGTAGAGAGAATGGTAACACGTTAACAGAAGTATAAAGATCGTTGAGAAATTGATTTGTACTTGAGAACTTTAAGGTACAGGCTGAAATTCCAAGCTGTACCGGAGGATGAAAATGAAGATTAATCTATATTTTCATTGCTCAACTATTTCAACATTAGGCCTAATGTATTTTACTCCTGAGTTATGTAATAAACAATAATATACAGGAAACAGATGTATTATTGTTATAATTTACGCATAATAGTATTAGAGGTCATTGCAAGTTAGACTATGTAGTAGGTAGACATTTTTGTAAATTGGAGTAGGTTGTATTAGACTTGGTTCCAAAGACAAAATGTCATTACTTACTTACATACTTACTTACTTACGTACTTACTTACTTACTTATTGGCTTTTAAGGAACCCGGAGGTTCATTGCCACCCTCACATAAGCCTGCCATTGGTCCCTATCCTGAGCAAGATTAATCCAGTCTCTATCATCATATCCCACCTCCCTCAAATCCATTTTAATATTATCCTCCCAGCTACGTCTCGGCCTCCCTTAAGGTCTTTTTCTCTCCGGCCTCCCAAGTAACACTCTATATGCATTTCTGGATTCGCCCATACGTGCTACATGCTCTGCTCATCTCAAACGTCTGGATTTAATGTTCCTAATTATGTGAGGTGAAGAATACAATTCGTGCAATTCTACGTTGTGTAACTTTCTCCATTCTCCTGTAACTTCATCCCTCTTAGCCCCAAATATTTTCCTAAGCACCTTATTCTCAAACACCCTTAACCTATGTTCCTCTCTCAAGGTGAGAGTCCAAGTTTCACAACCATAAAGAACTACCGGTAATATAACTGTTTTATAAATTCTAACTTTCGACAAAATGTCATTAGACTTACAAAATCAGACCTCCTGTCATTAGACTTAAAATCCTTAGACCTACTGACCTCTAACTCTGGAGTGATGCACATGAAATATAATAATTGTGAATAAATTATTAATGGCTCTTCCTTTAAAATTAAAAGAAAACATAATGGCGATTTAGTTTGAATCAAATCAACAGATTTTCTACCTGTTTAACAGGAGGTTAACCACGGTAATCTATAACCGGTCGAAACTACAACAATTTCAATAGATTACTCGCTATCTTGTGAATGCGGGCGTGGCATGTGCAGTGGCTCATTTCGGGGACTTTGATTATTCCGTCGGTCCGTTTTTTTTGCCACTACTGTACATTATGTAAATGTATAAACTTGAAATTAGAAAATGAAATACAGTAGCTTTTTATGTTAATTTGTTGAAATTAGTAGTGACAAACATCTACTTAACCTACTTAACAATAGAATTCATTGTTTCAATCAAACATGTTACTTTTTGAGTGGTTAAGAATACATTTTATATTCAAAGCAAACTAGGAATGTTAATCTTTTTATTCGGGTTCATCACAGATGGTTTTATTTATGAGTGTCTTTTAAATAATAGTGTAGTAAAATAAACTATATCGTATATCAGCACCGTAATGATAAATGGACGCAATAGTTGCGACACGCGTAAAGCATTTAATGAAAAGATAATTATTGTAAATTATTGTTTGTCACTTTAGTGACAATATATTTGTGCGCTTTGGAGCTGCAGTAGTGGCAGATTTATACACATGTTAGATGTAAACTGTCATAATAATTACTAGTTATTTCAAAAGTACAAACTGGAAAATTTTTGCATATGAATAATGTTTTGCTTACAGAATTTTCTTGAAGTCTTGGCGTGTTACACATTCAAATAGTTGGATAAGTGAAAACTTGAGTTATTATAAAAAATACTTTGTAAATATTTAGGTAGACCTATATTCACTGATCAAAACTTAAAATTAAATTTTTATATTAATTGCTTATATCTCAAATTACGTAAACCTCGGTACAAATTTAATTCCGTCGTTTTATGCCAGTAACATTATTGAGAATATTTTTAGCCTTAGCTCAGTCTGACTTAATATATTTCATCATCATCATCATCATCATCATCATCATCCTGTCAAGTACTAGTCCCAAAAGAACTGTTACGGCCTGAAAAATCGATTTTCTTGCCATCTTTTAATGGGTCCACCAAGTGACCGTTTCCCACTTGGACGATGCTTCATTATTGCCTTAGAGATCCTGGATGAAACTATTCTTGAGACGTGTTTAACTGATATCTGGAGATATAGTCCAGTACTGATGACACATTAAGTTCTTGAAAGATATCTTCATTTTTCTTTCGATTCCATTTAGTATATCCAGCTTTCGGCGCATGAATCTCATCTCGCAAGCTGATAGTCTGCTTTCATCTTTTGTCCTTATAGTCCACGCTTCACTCCCATAACATAAGACTGGTCGAGCTATTATTTGATAAAGACGAGTACGAGTTGATTTTTCTACTAATGAAGGTTTTAAAACTCTATTAATGATGCCCATTGATTTGTTGAATTTTACAATTTTCTCTGATAAATCCAAATTTTGAACAAAAGAAAGTTTATATCCTAAATAATTAAACTCATTAACTCTTTCCAAAATTGTGTTATTTAAACAAATTTTGCTTGGTATTGGGTATTTACCACAAAAGGCCATTACTTTTGTTCTGTTAATGGATATTTCCATTGAATATCTTTGAGCTATTAAATTTAAATTATGCACTGACCATTGCAAATCATCTTCAGATGTTCTTAATATATTTTAAAATAAGAAAATATAGTGCATATCTTTTTTTTTTTTTTTTTTTTTTTTTTTTGCATATCCGTTACTCCCACATTCTTTCTTCTAAGGCGGCTCAATTAGGCTTATTTCTTCCACTTGTAGGCCTATAGTGAGAGATAAATAAGGTTGTGATTGACATTACGTTGGCGAACTCACATGTGTAGAGGCTCGACATTATCTTTCCCAATAACATTTCATGATCCCCTTACGTCACTCCTGGGTCATGAATTGTTACTGCGCGAGATAATGCCAAGCCTCCACACATGTGAGATCGCCCATACATTGCCAATCACAATCTTATTTACCTCCCACTGTATATATTCCAATTTTTCCTTTCCTATTCAACATCCAAATTTCCCAGACTTGGAACTGCAATTGTTATGAAGCTTTCATTTCGTAACCTTTCTCATTTTACGTTGTAGGAATCTTTCATTAATTTCAGAATTTTCTTTTCATGATTCTATTGAAGTGTTATGCTACTGATGACTGACTTATTATCACTGAACTGCGTCACATGTATCAATACATAATAACTCTCCTATCATAAGTGGTCCCCAAATAGGTTTCCATGGTGATTAACGTGCTCAGATAAAAGCGAAACATCTTTATCGTAGGCATGACCTTGCATTTTGTTTCTAAATATGGACCGGAGTAATATCGCCGTAAAGTTAATGAAATACCACTAGTGGATTGTATATCTATCGATTAGAAGCTTTTAGTAGATAATGGTATATGTTCAGAAATCTTGCTTTTCCATTTATAAACAAGTTTCTGTGAGAATTGCAAGCATACACAATGCAAACTTAAATGTAAATCTAAAGGCGCGTCTCCACTATTAAACATTTAACAACAACATGTTAAATATAACATGTTGAATTTAACATGTATATGGATATTTCAAGTCTCAATTGACTTAACATGTTAACCAAGTATGTTGAATTTAACACTTTAACATGTTGGCGTGTTTTCCTGCAGAAATGGAAAACATGTCAAGTCAATTCATTTGCTCGTGCAGCGTCGGTACAGTTCGGCAAAGTTCGTACAGTTTCCATAGCAACAACTATAAGTTCCGATTTTGTGGCGCGTATCTTGATCATTTTTATACAATCATGGGTCCTTGGTGTTGGCTGTAAGTTGTTCGAAGTAATGCAGTGAACGAAAGAAAATACATTAGAATAAAATGAATGCACTGATGGAAAGACCTTGTTTGTGGGATGTGTCTACAAAAGAATACACTGGGAAAACTAAGAAGGCCGACTGTTTTAGAGAACTGGAATTATTACTTAATTGTTCTCGAGATTACAATAGAGAGTTTTCGCACTCTCGTCGTACGCTAAACGTTAATGCTATGTTGATGTCAGTAATGGTCGTATTTGGTGACGTATGTTAACGTACGTAAAAGTTCGGAAAGAATAATTATACGATATTACCCACTCCTTTAACATCTATCATGTCGTAGGTCCTATGATAATCAATTGCGCTGTAATTTTTTTAATTGAGATGAAGTGGCTGCTCTTAAATTGTGTATTTCTCTGATGTAACAGGAAGTATTTTTGCAGCACTATATTAAAAGCGTGTTCTGAGATTCTCAGCAAGTTTTTGAATCCAGATCGATACTGTATTCAACTTTAAGCTCGTTTAGAATGTATCCTGCATAGTGTCTTTTACTAAGATATTGCCGCATCCACATTCTCATTTTCTTCCTTTTCAAAGCCTTGTAACAAGCAATAGAGGCAATTACAAAAGTCAGATCATCATCTGAGTCCATTGTCCAAGGTTTGAAAATAAAACACTATCTATATTAAAATCTCATAGGCTGTTTATAGTGGACTACGCAAAGAAAGTCAAGTTTAACATGCTTAACAGTGTGGACAAAGTCTTAGATGAAATTAGCATTAACATGTTCAGTCAACATGTTGGGATGTTAACGGTAAACAGTTTAACATTTAAATTGATTTGATTTGCAGTAAATTTATATTTTCTGTTGTTGATTTCAAATAGGGGCCCATATTCTTTTTTACGGTCAATCAAGGATAAAGTGATTCGTAGATACTGAATACAAACAAAATCCGACCAGTAGTTCAGGCGAAGTCGCTGTACACAGACATACGGTATAGTCTATTCATAAAGACTGATCCACACCTGTGGAGTAACGGTTAGCACGTCTGGCCGCGAACCCAGGTGGTCCGGGTTCGATTCGAGGTTGGGACAAGTTACCTGGTTGAGATTTTTTCCGGGGTTTTCCCTCAACCCAATATGAGCAAATGCTGGGTAACTTTCGGTGTTGGATCCCGGATTCATTTCATCGGCATTATCACCTTCATCTCATTCAGACGCTAAATAATCTAAGATGTTGATAAAGCGTCGTAAAATAACCTATTAACTTCATTAAAAGTGAAGACGATTTTTGCAGTATCGCAATATTTTCCCTTCATACTGCTTCGTGTAAATGGGAAGTCAAATAATCATATACTATTTTGCTGAAAACGTTTTCGTTTTCTGAAGATAAAGCGAGAGAAAAGCGCTTTATTTATGGTTGAATTCTTTCTAAAACATACTGTACTTTACTGATATTATCTACCGCATGTTGGGAGGACATTTAATTTTGTGTGAGATCGTGCGTATTTGCTTGGTTTCTGCATAAAACCAATCCGCGGAAAGTCTAAAATTCCACATTCAGTATTCCCAACCTAACACACATAACAATTTCCCTCTTCTTACCGCTTAAGTGACATATTGATTTTACTGCTTTAGGCTTTTAACATATTATTTTTAGAGACGTTCAATATAGTAATAATTATAAATTGGAAACTTACCACTGCAATTTCACCTAAATTGCACTGTTAATTATTGTTTTTAAATATTTGCAAAAATTAAGTAAACTATACCACTCCACTAAAGTTACTGCATTCGTGATGCAAGTAACATTAAGGAAGCCGTGAAAAAATCAACAAGATTCCAGACTCATCATAGACTGGGGGGGGGGGGAAAGACAGACGTATATCACGGCCTGCTGAAGTATAGTAAACACAGAAAACATTTTAAAGCAATAATGTTGAAGATAGATATTTTTGTTTTGCAAATTTGCCGTCATTGAACAGAAACCAAGATGGAGATTTCATTGCAACTAATTAGAAATTCCTCTTTCAGGTATGTAATAAACGATCTTCGCACAAAATAATGTACGATACACGAGCGGTATGTTTTCTTTCAATTCTCGGAAATTAAAAAAGCTCAACTACGTTTCGCTTTTTCAAACTTTTCCTCGAATATGAAAACTTCAACATACCGCTCTTGTAACGCATATTACTATTTTCAGGCATTTAAGTTCATGTTCGAAAGAAATTGAATGATGCTTTTTAAAAATCCCTTAATTTGTTTATATCTGCCACTAGTTTCACTTGTTTTTCATCAGTTGGAGTTCAGTTTCTCTCAAAAGAAATATGTTGTATCCTATAAAAAAATAAGTGTACGGTGCATTTAAGAACATATGCCTAAATGAATATACATTTAAACCTACAGGTTGAAAGGGGATTAAATAAGGTCCTTTTGAGAAATGAATCAGGACAGTGAGTTAAACATAAACGTCTAATATCATTGTGGTCTTTTTCGAATAGGTTTTGTGAAAAGCAGCAATTTTAGTTGAATTCTGAAATGAGTATTTCAGGAAGACGGAGATGTTGGAGAGGTGATGTTGGGGGATTTTGTAGAGCAAATGCGGTTTGTTAAAGATCGGTAACAAAATGTGTGACAGGAAGACACGGCAACTGTGCATTCAATGACGGTATAAGCAAGTAGGAAGCAAGACTAGAGCGGGAAGAGGAAATGCACAGTCATCAATACCCCTCTGTGACGCGTTAGGTTACTGAACCTTTCGTGCAGTAACGTACATAATTTTGCGACTCAACCGCCACTGTTACGTGAATACTTGTCCCAATGCTACCACCTGTTCGCTTTTATTTGTATGAATATCTTAAAAGCCGTTCACAAACGACCACAATGATGATATACAGTGCGTTCGTAGCTCGACCGGACCGTTCCGCGGCGGCCTTGGACTGGGTGAAGATTGGCGCGCCTGCCGCCAGAGTTACACGTAAACGACCGGCGAGTCATGGGTACGGAACACTAACTACTCTTTATACCATTAAATACGAGAAAAATTCGTACCGGCACCGGGAGTGAGTCGGGTCCCGGCATAGCTCAGTTGGTTAGAGAGCACTCAGCGCGCACAGCTGAGAGGTCCTGGGTTCGATTCCCGGTGCCGGTACGAATTTTTCTCGTACTTAATGGTATAAAAACAAACTGACTAGTCATACTAGTCGAGCAAAATATAATGAGGTGGGCGAGACCTCATTCATATTTGATACATATATGATGTTAACAGTTTAAAGAAACTGTTGTTGAATATGGCCATAAAGTCATGTAATATGCGCTCCTGTACATATATGACGTGTATCGTCTCAAGTGCAGGCAGTAAGGCCGTAACACGATACTACGAGAGGAGTTCGGCCGGCGTCGTGAGTCGGGTCCCGGCATAGCTCAGCTGGTTAGAGAGCACTCAGCGCGCACAGCTGAGAGGTCCTGGGTTCGATTCCCGGTGCCGGTACGAATTTTTCTCGTACTTAATGGTATAAAAACAAACTGACTAGTCATCGACTAATTATTGTCACCAAACACACTCCGCAATTCATGCATAGAATTCGCAGCGGTGTGCGCTATAGCTGAATCCTGCTGAAACCAGCCACTCAATCGTTCATTTCTTCTTAGTTACGGAAAAAAAATTATTCAAAATTGAAGTTACATAAACGTGTGAATAAACTGTTGTGTCGAAAAATATGGGACCGATAATTCTACTCGCACACACTGCACACCAAACCCCAACCTTTGCAAAGTGGTGAGGAAATACATGAATAATATGGGGATTTTCGTAGCCCAATATCAATTGTTCTGAGTAGAAACGTGACCGTGAAGATGAAACAACGCTTCATTAGTGAAGAACGTTAAAAGTGGGTCCACGTCGCCATTATGAACGGACTGCAAAAATCAATTGCAATAATTAACCTTACTTACAGGATCTTGTGATTGTAAAGCATGAACTACAGTTACCCTGTACGGCTTAAGTTTCAGAAGTTTCGTTGCCACAAAAGCTGACGTCTTGGAAATGTTAACCTCTTGTGCTAAACGTCGCAGTGATTTGCGGAGTGAGTGCTCTAACCGGGCCCCTACTTCATCAAGCTTCTCTTCTGTCAGTACACGGCGTTGTTGAACACGTTTCTTGTTCAAAAAGATCCTGTACGTCTGACAATGTCATGAATAGTTGACCTGCTAGGAATTCGAACACCTGCAAACCGATGTTCAAATTCTCGTCGACACCTTCTTGCAGAAGAATATCTCACATACGCATTTTAGGGAAAAATACGCTGTTTTAAAGTGTACTTAACCATTATTAATAGACACTTTATCACCACGAGACAACCCAATTTTACTCACAACACGCCCACAGACGTCTTTCCCTCACGACAGATCCAACTCGACGGACTGGCGCGTCAGCGGTAGCTACAGCGCTACTCTGGCGGCAGGCGCGCCAATCTTCACCCAGTCCAGGGTCGCCGTGGAACGGTCCGGCCGAGCTACGAACGCACTGTAGTTTTGTTTGACTGCGCTCCCTGTTTCATCTGTCAGGACAATAGTTAGTGCCCTTCCACTCGGCACAGTATTTTGTAATGTGTAACATACCTTTGAAATATCAGATGGAGTTACAATAACATCATTTGGACATAATTTCTTACAGAATGATTCTTGAGCATTCTTTTTTTTTTTTTTTTTTTTTTTTTTTTCGTGAACTCATCCCACTCCTCTATAGCGTATATCGCGCACAGGTTTCCTTCATATATGTAACTATAGTAGCAAGAACGGAATCGAATACTTCCTCAATTTCTGTACATAGTCCAACTGAACTCCCTGTACAGAAATGGTAGTTGCCTATACCAAAAGTTTGTTATCAGAGTATGAGAAAGCATAATAATGAGTATATGTTGTAATATGATATAGAGAATAATGTCTTTTTTCCTCTGCTGTACCTTTCTCGATTGTAATGAGGACATGCTGTAATGTTGGTGGGTTTCCCCCAAGTTCTTAGAAGCCAAGAGCGACGTCATAGCATTTCTATTCCGATAAAGCCATTATCCTTTCTTGGTATTGGGACTGGCAGCAGTGGACGGTTTTCGCCGTCCCTGTCAATAACTCTTGAGTGATTTAGGGCCAACTGATGAACACGCGGTGATCTGATAAAGAACACCTGTCAGCCCACGTATCTGTATACAACGGGACTCCCACGTTACAAATTCTATTAATTTAATGGGGTGGTGATGATGGAGAATTGGTGCAAGAAGTATGATAAGGGGAAACCAAAGTACTCGGAGAAACCGTTCCCAATCACTTTGGTCGTACTCGTTCATGAAGTTGTTTGCGTCCAGTCATCCCCTACAGCGCATCACGCCATCGCAAGCAAAAGGCCAGTTTACTTCATAAAGTACCTGGTTGGGGTTTTTTCAGGGATTTTCTCCAACTGTAAGGCGAATGTCAGGTAATCTACACTCCGCTTATAGAATCTGTACAGTAAGTCGACGCGTTTTGGTGGAGCCAATGTCAAGCGAATTGGCGGAGCGTATCGGTGCGGGAGTGTGTTGCGGATTGCATCGGCTCACGGCCGCTAAGGGGTAAAATGCGCGCGACAGAAGGTGGTAGGTATGGTGGCATTTTAGACTCTCGTCTTCAAGTACTGTTTTCTCCCAGAGCTGCACCCCCCCAACTCACCACTTGCACAAAGGACTTATTTCGTCTCCTATACTCTACAGAGTCCAGAAACGGAGTATAGGTAAATCCTCAGCCTCATCTCACCAAAATACCATCTCTCTATCATCAATTTCACAGTCGCTAATTTATCCAGTAGTTGATACCAAGTCTTTAAACAACGGACTAAAATGTATATTTGCTTTATATTAATGGAAACTTATCCATATATTACAGTACAGTATTTAGAAGAAATGTGCAAAATTCGAAAACAGTATCTTTAACAATGTTTGAGAAAAACGAATAGGCCTATAGGTACTTATGTTTCTAAAAATGATATGAAAAGAAATTGCAATTACAAATTTCTTAAATGGCATGTAAATATGCGTGCGACCCATAGCAAAGACAATTTTAGGCCCTAAAAATAACTTACTTGTTTATAATATAAACTCCTATATATTTTAATCTACAGAGAATATTCAAATTTGTAAGACCAAAAACTGAAAACGCGATTTCCGGTTAAATAAACCTATGATACTTAAGCGGGGGTCGAGCCTTCTAGAAATCCTCAGAGTAGTTAATGGGGGGCCGCGAACAAAACAATAATAATAATAATAATAATAATAATAACATACATCTTACACGAGAGTGCCGCACAAGCATTAGGAGGAAAAGGGGGGGGGGGCTCATCTTAGGTTGCTATTACACTATCAAAGTTCTTTGACAAAGCTCTTTTATAAAATATATATTATAAAATATATGACAGTGTAATGAAGAAATGAGTTTCTTTGATAAAATATATTTTATGAAATGTAAGTGCAGCTAGTTATCTTTGATAAAAGATTTCTATACCTTGAAACAACTATGGCAGAATGTAAATATAACTGGACTGTTGCTACTACAAAAATTCTGATATGAAGGAAACGAAATGTTGTAAATAAATAATTTGTATAATAAAATATTAATATTATATAATTAATAATTTGTATAACTTTGCAAGTCCTCACATTGCAGCTCTTTCAATAAGTGCTGATGTACCTCTCTTATCACGTCTTGCAATCCATGGTTTAACCCAAAGGCGTTTCTTTTTCTGTTTTTTTTTTTAGAAACATGCATATTGTAATAATTGAACTAATTGTAGCTAAACAAGCATAATATTGTTCTTTATTGATGGTGTTATAAACTTAACGCGTAAATATTAGTATCAACAAATCCTCGGAACACGTGTTGAATGTTGTAGAACAAGTATGAGAGCTTTCATTCCTAATTTTGGGTTATCTTGTACAAAACCCCAAATTCTGTATTTTATCAAATATCTTTGATAAAATATTTCATCACATTCTTTGTCAAAGAAATCTGATAGTGTAATAATAATAATAATAATAATAATAATAATAATAACAACAACAATAATAATCCGTGGCGCTACAGCCCGTGAAGGGCCTAGACCGACCAGCCGGCTGCTGGCCTCACGCCCACATGCTGAAGCAGAGGTGGACGATCATCCAACCAGATTGGAGGTATCGTGTGGTTAGCACGATGATCCCCCCAGCCGTTATAGCTGGTATTCGCAACCGGATTTCGCTACCTATCGTAGCTCCCCAAGTGCATCACGATGCTGGGTGGGCACCGGTCCCATACACTGGCCGAAATTTCATGAAAAAATTTCTTCCCCCATAAGGAATCGAACCAGCGCGCATTCCGTAACGCGAGTCCTAAGTGGGATGCGACGCCACGGCGCGGGACCTGATAGTGTAATAGCAGCCTTAAAAAAGGTTGAGACATACTGAAGTTAACTATTATTCAGTGCCCTTAAAGAAGAGAAATACAATAACAAAATAATAAAAATAATGGAGGAAAAAGAAGAAATACAGGAAAATGGAGAAGAAAACTAAAGAAAATGTAAAAGTAGAAAGGACACAATAAAACACGCAAGAAAACGAACTAAAACGAACGGTTAAGTAGCCTAAAAGCAAAGAGAAGAATAAAAAAAAAATGTTAAACACAAGTTGAGGACGATTTATTAGAAGATATAAAAAACTGAAAGATTTAAATTTGGAAGGTACGACGTGGAGTGAGAGAGAGTGGGTAGAAAGATCCAGAGAGTTCTATTTTCTAATAGATTGACTCCACATGCCAGGTGTCACACAGCTCCGTGGATGTTTGTGCGGTTCGAGTAGGGGAAGTATCGCGTCGATAGTCACGGCTATACCAGCTACCTGCGCTCATTGCGATTCCTAGAAAAATAAACATGCTTAGCTCAGGCAGTCAGCCTGGAAGCCACACTTGATTGCAATAGAAAGACGCTCTGGTATCAGATTGCGCATTGCATGGCATTAAACCACGTCTCTTACCTCCAATGAATGATTTATAAAATCTAAAAATTTGATCTATGTGTCTCAGTGAAACATACAGCAGAGTCCGTATAGGCTAGTTTCTAGCTTATGGTTTTCCAATTCACTGCGGGCTAAAGCAAGGAGATGCACTAACACCTTTACTTTTAAACTTTGCTCTAGAATGTACCATTAGGAAAGTTCAGGATAACACAGAGGGTTTGGAATTGAACGGGTTACATCAGATGCTTGGTTATGCGGATGAGGTGAATATGTTATGAGAAAATTCACAATCAATTAGGGAAAACACGGATATTTTACTTTAAGCAAGTAAAAGAGAGGTTTGGAAGTAAATCTCGAAAAGTCAAAGTATATGATTATGTCTCGTGACCAGAATATTGTACGAAATGGAAATATAAAAATTGGAAATTTATCCTTTGAAAAGTTGGAAAAGTTCAAATACCCTGGAGCAACAGTAACAAATATAAATGACACTCGGGAGGAAATTAAACGCTGAATGAGTAGCCTATGGGAAATGCTTGTTATTATTCGGTTGAGAAGCTTTTCTCATCTAGTCTGCTGTCGAAAGATCTGAAAGTTAGAATGTATAAAAAAGTTACATTACCGGTTGTTCTGTATGGTTGTGAAACTTGCACTCTCACTTTGAGAGAGGAACAGAGACTAAGAGTGTCCGAGAATAAGGTGCTTAGGAAAATATTTGGGGCTAAGAGGGATGAAGTTACAGGAGTATGAAGAAAATTACACAACGTAGAACTACATGCATTGTATTCTTCACCTGACATAATTAGGAATATTAAATCCAGATTTTTGAGATGCGCAAGGCATGTAGCACGCATATAGAGTGTTAGTTAGGAGACCGGAGGGAAAAAGATCTTTGGGGAGGACGAGACGTAGATGAAAAGATAATATAAAAATGGATTTGAGGAGCTCAGAATAGGGACCGATGGCGGGCTTATGTGAGGGCGGCGATGAACCTCCGAGTTCCTTAAAAGCTATTTGTAAGTAAGTAAGAAATTTTATCTTGAACGGTTGACCGTAATAGATATAATAGCTTTAAAGGAATCTACAAGATCTGGATACATAATTGATCCCACTGTGCGTTTCGAAACGGATAAGGAACAGCCAGCAGAAGTGGATAATGAAAAAAAGAATATCTACAATCCTACCATTCCCTATTACCTCAAAAAATACCAGCTAAAAGAGCTTGAAGTAATCGGACTTCTGGTTGGAGCAAGAGGTACCACTACTCTCTTCATGAAAGATGTGTTTAAGAGGCTTGGAATACCTACATCTATTATTCCGATTGTAACCTTAGCTGCATTGAAAGGGTCAATTTCTCTCCTGAAGAATCACCTATATTCGAAATCAAACTAAGTTCAGTAGTATTCTTTACTTTTTTTGTAACACTTACCTTTCTAAAAATAGGTATATTTTCACTAATCTCAAAAAAAATTATTTGCAAGAAATTATTTGTAGGAATTTCATTGTTAAAACAAAATCAATGGTTTTTCATGAACTTGTAAAAATTTCTATGGTTAAGTACTCTTTGTCCCTTGTGGCAGCTCACGAATGGTGAGAAGATATATAAATTAGATTAAAGTTAACATATTTCTACAAACGTGCTTAAGCGCGAATGGTTCATGTTGTTTTGGGCGACTAAAAAACCGCTATCTGCATAAACTACATCGTTTGAAAAGGGGTATAATAACTCTGAAAAACTACAATGAAGCAAAAATTAATGACACAGACTTTCAGGACGAAGTAAAATGGATCTCTAAATTCATGGAGTAAACGTGTCCACAACAATCTCCTTTTACAAATTTCCAGAAAAGTAACGGTCACCAGATAATGATAGAATATTAAAACTATATACAAGCTGTTGTAAGTTATAATAATAATATTTGTAATGTTATAGTTACGAAAGTTTAGTTATAGGACTGCAGTGAATAGCTTCGCTAAAGAATTAACATAATTACCAATTAGCAATATATTCATGTCGTGTCTACATATTTCCGCGTCAACGGCGTATCTAGTCGGCTAAGGCGCTTGCCTGGCAATCCGGATTTGCGCTCGGCCACAGGTTCTACTCTGGTTTGGGCTGATAACCTAGTTGGGTTTTTTCCGAGGTTTTCCCCAACCGCAAGGTGAATGTCAGGTAATCTATGGCGAATCCTCGGTCTCATCTCGTCAAATACCATCTCGTTATCACCAATCCCATCGAAGCTAACCTAATATTTGATACAGCGTCGTTAAATAACCAATTAAAAATAATTTTCGTAGTTAAATAATTATAATATTATTAAATCTGAAATTTCATTTGAGTTTCTTTTCTAGTTTATCTTCCTAAAGTTCTTCCAATTGTTCCAAATATCATCTGAAATCTATTAACTTTCTTCTCAATATCTTTCTCATAATTAAAACTAATATCACATCCTAGATAATTGAAGTGGGGTATTTGTTCTAAAATGTTTCCATTTACTAGTATCTTAGATCTAACAGGATTTTTCCCTTTAAAAGCCATTATCTTTGTTTTGTTTGCAGATATAGTTAGATTGTAAAATATTGCATTTTGGCTTAATCTATACACTGCTCTTTGTAGGTTATCTTTTGTTTCCTGGATAACTATTTGATCATCAGCGTATAGTAAAGTATTTAAAGGTGTGTTAGGTTCTATTTTAATCGCAGTCTGTATTATAAAGTTATGGCTGTACCTACTCTTATATATGGCTCTGAATCATGGACAGTAACAAAAAAAGAAGAATCACGTATACAATCAGCAGAGATGAAATTTATGAGATACGTAAGAAGATGCACTAAAGCCGATAAAATAAAAAATGAAACAATAAGATCAGACCTTAATATTTTCTCAGTACACGACATGGTAGAAGAAAATGAAACAAAATGGAAAGATCATGTTGACAGAATGGCAGAGAATAGATTACCAAAGAAGATAATGAATTATCGCCCGATCGGGAAAAGGGATCTGGGTAGACCCCGCAAGTGGTGGCTGAACGATAGAGACCGGAACAGGCGATATCACCTAATCCTTGAAGGGAGAAGAAGAAGAAGAAGAAGAAGAAGAAGAAGAAGAAGATTAAATCTGAAATAAAGAATTACAGTACAATATCATCTCATCGTCCCTGAGGAGAGTTAGTTTTTATATGACGTTAAATGAAAATTACGATTATAATTAGGTATCTTATCATCTCTGAAGAGCCTTAAATTTTAGAAATGTGACGTTAAATAAATAATTACATTTCACCTATAATATTTTCGTCTCTTAATAAACCGTGCAGTTTGAATGTGAAAGTCGATAAAAAATTAAAATTATCATAGCTTCTCTGGAGTTCAATAAAAAAATCATATTGCTTCTTTTTTTCCGCGGGCGTCGGCTGAAATGTACGTGAGTAGTTCCAGATAGAATGTTCTAGAGATGTTCTTGTCCAGAAATGTTTTTAACTTATGATGTTAATATATTTCTCAAGATTTTACTTGTGACCGCGACATTATGATCAAGTCATACACCAGTATCAATTGATTGTTGTACAACGAATCATCACAGCAATACGAGATCGACCACAACAACTTAATATTATCCATCGTAAGAAGTTGACTTTATTACTATTACAATAATGCATATTTAAAACATTCTGGTTTAACAGATTATCATGACATCAATTTAGTTTATACAAACATCCATGTTATATTCTCAAAACCTTCGTCGCCAATCCTAAGTCCTTCTTTATTTAGGCCTACACCATTTTTCCACAACAGTCAAATAGAATCCCATAAACCCTTTCCCCCCCCCTTGATTTCAACACATTGAAGATGCTTTTAAATTATATATGTAATATGTTCTGTGTCATACCATGTTAAAATATGCACATTTAATTTAAGAGACTTATCTTTCAACAAGCATTTATTTGAGTCATTACCAGGGAACGGATTTATATGGACTAAAAATATATGAAATATGTAAATATATATGTAGTTATTTTTACCAAAATATGGAATTAAATATGGATTTTTACCAAAATATGGAATTAAATATGGACTTAAAATTATAAAAAAATGACTATGTACGTTAAATATTGGTACATTTTAATCAAACTAAACAAAAAATATAATGGACGTACCTTATCTTCCAATGTAGTTTCAACAAAACACAATTTTTATTGTCTGTTACCATAACAATAGGTTACAAACATTTCTTTCAAGTGCTGAAAAGTGAATCTTCTTCTATTGTCTCTGAGGATAGATTTATACTGACTAAAAGAGCGTTCGACGTCACAAGAAGTAACTGGTACATAATTCAATTTCACAATGTCTGCTGGGGATAAGTCCAAGTTAATCTTCACTGTTGATTCACCACTCATCACAGCAACAACCTTTTGTAGTTCTTCATATCCAGGGTTTTTTGAAAGTACAGTGTCCACCTTAGCTCTTACTGCATCTGCAACTTTACCTCTACCACGATTCAGTTGTTCCACAGTACTATTTATAATTTCAAAACTTTCAGATAGTGAAAGGTGCCTATTTTGGAGACTTTTGAGCGTTTTTATGATGCATGAAAATGTATGCTGAATGTGAGCTAAGTCATTCTTCACACTTATGTCACAGGTAACTGTTTTCGCAGTATCAATTGAGACTGCATCTTCAGAGTCCAATGCAAGGAGAACATTGTTAATAGAGTCTATATGTTCGGCATAATATTCAACTGCTTCTAGCCATGTACCCCATCTAGTTAAAATTGGCTTTGGTGGCAATGGAATTTCAGGGTACATTTCTTTCAACACGTTAACTCTACTGGGAGCTTTGAGAAATACTTTTTTCACTGATGAAATCAACAAATCTACTTTAGGGAAATTGTCTCTGACCACTTCTGCCACACGATGAAATGCATGCGCCACACAAGTAAAATGAGTCAATTTAGGATATACAACAGATAATGCTTGTCCAGCTTTGACCATATAAGGGGCAGCATCGCTAATAAAGAATAACACATTATCGTACATAATACCCTTTGGCCACAGGATACCCATAGCTTCGTTGAACAGTTTAACTATAGTTTTGTTATTGCACTTTTCTAGAACATCACAATGTAAAAGAATTCGTTCAGAATATTGTTCACTTAACAAACCGATAACTACATTACCAACAAGTCTACCTTCTTTGTCGGGAGTCTCATCAATGGAAACCCAAATTGAACTATCTTTAATTTCATCTCTTATCTTCTGTATTGTCTCATCGTAGATGGATGGAGCATACGTCTTCCTAAGTGTTGACTCATCCGGGATTGTATGTTGAGTATATTTTTCAAGGAATTCCCTGAAGACCTTATTCTTTAGTTTGTAGAGAGGAATATCAGCAGAGATGAGAGAACGGCACAGGTCGATGTTAAACTCAGATCTTACATTCGATGTTGTTGGTTGTGTTAAAAACAATTGTCTCTGCTTGGAATTTAGTTGTTTGTTGGCCTGATGTTTACTAGTTGTAATGTGTTGTTGCACCAGGAACTTTTGTGTAGATGATACTGCACACTGACACAAATTACAAAATAATATTTTATTGTCAGTTGATAAACCATCTTCTTTAAATTCTGAAATGTAACTTGTTAGTTTTGATTTTAAATTGACTGAATGACGTACTTTTGGCATATTTACCGTCTTTATAGTATGATTTACAAAACTGAACCTATGTGTACTCTGACTGGCATTTAACTGTTGAGCTGCACAACTGAAGTCTGTTAAAAATTTTAAATTAAATTAATACAGTTTTGTAACTTACTTTCCCATTGTTGATAGGACTGCTAATTTTCAAATAACTCTGATGTTAAAGGGATTACTGAACATGTGTTTAAATCTCTATTGTTGAAATGTATTTTTAAAAGTTAATGGAATTTTGTTTTGTTTTATTGTTAAACCTAATATAATATGGACTGTTTTATATGAAATATGGAAAATATATGGAAATTAACGAAAATATGTACTAAACTCTAAAATATGGAAAAATATGGAAAATAAAAGTAGGATTTTTCAACCCTACACATTGTGAAACATAAAGATAATGCAAAATATAAATTATATTAGCTTTATAAGTAAATATGTATTTACATATAAATCCTTTCCCTGGTCATTACATATTTTAATCTAATACAATAACTTGGTCACAATCTCCAGCTAACATGAAGAATATGACATTAAATATGCATATTTATTACATAATTTGTTGCTGTGTTTTAGTATACTTTTTAGAAAATATTTTTAAATGTATTCATATATTCTAACTAATTAATTTGTGTACCTTAACATATATTATGCAATTTAGATACAAATATCTTTGTCTGAAGATGCCCACAATAGGGCGAAAACGTTCATAAGAAAAATAAATGTGTTAACAAAATATTTTTAAGTTAACATCGTAATAAGTCAAGACGGAAAATAAACAAAAAACTATATTATCTCTTTATCATAAAATTCATATTGCTTTCTTTTTTCGTGGGCGTTCGGCTGAAATGTACGTGAATAGTTCCAGATAGAATGTTCTAGAGATGTTCTTGTTCAGAAATGTCATGACATCTGTCCGTAATATTGAACTTGAGGTTCACGTGATGATATGACCAATGATTGAGCAATATCTGGCTTCAGTATGGCGGCAGGAATATCAGGAGTTTTCCGACAAGAACTTGTTAAACCTTTCTTGTCTTTTACGAATTCAATTGTTGATTTGCTAGAGTATGAATCCAGTTATTCTCCGTTGAAATTTAATGCAAGAAATATTCAACTCGGATTTGACTGTATTTAGATTTGAAACACAACCGAAGTTCGAAGAACGTTCTACATGCGATATTGACATACACGTGAATACGGCATTGTGAAACGTAGTTTCGTTATCTTCATAAGTGTCTGTGCAACGACGTTTGAAGCAATAATATTAAGATTACCATATCTTGTTATGTACAGTAAAGTTATTTATTATATTACGCAATAAAACATAAAATAACACATTATGAACGTTTAATGTTCAATAACTTCTCACTTCAAGAGAAACAAAACTTACGTAACAACAGAATTTGTACATTTTCTGATAACAAATCGACTTCTTCATCCTACAGTTGTCGCAACCAAAAAATCGACTTCTGACAGCTGTGTAATGTCTGTTTTTGGACTCCCTTCTGCCCGCTAATTGCACGGGTTAGCCAATAGAATCGTCATCCGCTTTTCCGGCGCCAAGGCGGGTGAAGATGGCGTTGCCACATAATATCATTTGCTCAGCTGTCATCGTATCACAAACACTTCTACGCCTTCATAAATACAAAATATCTGCCCGCCTGCTTTCTGCCTCCGGGGTAAAGGGAGGGAGGATGCTGCTAGTTTTAACGCCGCGCTCTGGCCCTGTACCTTCCACGTGTTTCGCTAGAGATGTCAGAAATGTTGAAGTTTCAATTTAGTACTTCACGTTACTTCGAACTGACTAGTAAAGGCCATTTCTGCAGCTAGGATTTAGTTTCCGCTTAAGTTTTTTCCCAGAATTTTTAACATGACTTGCCTTTACAAATGATTTCGTTGTTTAGATTTATTATTAATAATCCGTGGCGCTACAGCCGAAGCAGAGGTGGACGATCATCTAACCAGAATGGAGATATCGTGTGGTTAGCATGATGAGCCCCCCAGCCGTTATAGATAGTTTGCGTAACCGGATTTCGCTACCTATCGTAGCTCCCCAAGTGCATCATGATGCTGGGTGGGCACCGGTCCCATACTCTGGCCGAAATTTCATGAGAAAATTTCTTTCCCCATAAGGAATCGAACCAGCGCGTATTCCGTAACGCGAGTCCTAGGCAGGATGCCTTAGACAACGACGCCACGGCGCGGGACAGATTTATTATTATCCACCATTATTCACTGAAAAATTATATTCAGTTCATATAATTTCTAGCAAATTCCAAGCACATGATCTTACCAGTAAAATTATTTGCCACTTCACTAAAAGAATTTAGGAAGATGCACTGTTACCTTTACTTTTTAACTTTGCTCTAGAATATGCCATTAGGAAACTTCAGGATAGGCCTAACAGAAAGGCCTAACGGAATTGAACGGGTTACATCAGCTTCTTGTCTATGCGGATGACGTGAATATGTTAGAAGAAACTCCACAAACTATTAGGACAAACACGGTAATTTTACTTGAAGAATTTGATATTCCCAAGAAACTAGTTCGATTAATTAAAATATGTCTCAGTGAAACGTACAACAGAGTCCGTATAGGACAGTTTCTATCTGATGCTTTTCCAATTCACTGCGGGCTAAAGCAAGGAGATGCTTATCACCTTTACTTTTAACTTTGCTCTAGAATATGCCATTAGGAAAGTCCAGGATAACAGACAGGGTTTGGAATTGAACGCGTTACATCAGCTGGTTGTCATGCGGATGAAGTGAATGTGTTCGGAGAAACTCCACAAACTATTAGGAAAAACACAGAAATTTTACTTGAAGAATTTGGTGTTCCCAAGAAACTAGTTCGACTAATTAAAATGTGCCTCAGTGAAACTTACAGCAGAGTCCGTATAGGCGAGTTTCTATTTGATGCTTTTCCAATTCACTGCGGGCTAAAGCAAGGAGATGCACTATCACCTTTGCTTTTTAACTTCTCTCTAGAATATGCCATTAGGAAAGTTCAGGATAACAGACAGGGTTTGGAATAGAACGGGTTACATTAGCGTCTTGTCTACGCGGATGACGTGAATATGTTAGGAGAATATCCACAAAAGATTAGGGAAAAAAACAGAAATTATACTTGAAGCAAGTAAAGCGATAGGTTGGGAAGGAAATCCCGAAAAGGCTAAGTATATGATTATGTCTTGTGACCAGAATATTGTACGAAATGGAAATATAAAAATTGGAGATTTATCCTTCGAAGAGGTGAAAAAATTAAAATATCTTGGAGCAACAGTAATAAATATAAATAACACTCGGGGGAAATTAAACGCAGAATGAATATGGGAAATGCGTGTTATTATTCGGTTGAGAAGCTTTTGTCATCTAGTCTTCTGTCAAAAAATCT
Organism: Periplaneta americana; assembly: GCF_040183065.1. NCBI lineage: Eukaryota > Metazoa > Arthropoda > Insecta > Blattodea > Blattidae > Periplaneta > Periplaneta americana. The sequence continues at coordinate 132,226,583 of NC_091125.1, forward strand.
GAAAGTTAGAATTTATAAAACAGTTATATTACCGGTTGTTCTTTATGGTTGTGAAACTTGGACTCTCGCTTTGAGAGAGGAACAGAGATTAAGGGTGTTTGAGAATAAGGAAGAAAATATTTGGGGCTAAGAGGGATGAAGTTACAGGAGAATGGAGAAAGTTATACAACGCAGAACTGCACGCATTGTATTCTTCACTTGACATAATTAGGAGCATTAAATCCAGACGTTTGAGAGGGGCAGGGTATACAGCACGTATGGGCGAATCCAGAAATACATATAGAGTGTTAGTTGGGAGACCGGAAGGAAGGAGACCTTTCGGGAGCCCGAGACGTAGTTAAGAGGATAATATTAAAATGGATTTGAGGGAGGTGGGATATGATGGTAGAGACTGGATTAATCTGGCACAGGATAGGGATCGATGGCGGGCTTATGTGAGGGCGGCAATGAACCTCCGGGTTCCTTAAAAGCTATTTGTAAGTAAGTAAGCAAGTAACGAGATAGGTTTGGAAGTAAATTCCGAAAAAATAATGTAAGTATATGATTATGTCACGTCACCAGAACATATGTACTACGAAATGAAAATATAAAAATTGGAAATTTATCTTTTGAAAAGGTGAAAAAATTCAAATATCCTGAAAAAACAGTAACAAATATAAATAACACTCGGGAAGAAATTAAACGCAGAATATGGGAAATGTCTGTTATTATTCGGTTGAGAAGATTTTGTACTCCAGCCTGCTCTCAAAAAAACTCAAAGCTAGAATTTATAAAACAGTTATATTACCGGTCGTTCTATATGGTTGTTAAACTTGAACTCACGCTTTGAGAGAGGAACAGAGATGAAGGGTGTTTGAGAATAAGGAAGAAAATATTTGGGGCTAAGAGGGATGAAGTTACAGGAGAATGGAGAAAGTTACACAACGCAGAGTTGCACGCATTGTATTCTTCACCTGACATAATTAGGAATATTAAAGCGAGACGTTTGAAATGGGCAGGGCATGTATGGGCGAATGCAGAAATGCCTATAGAGTGTTAGTTGGGAGACCGGAGGGAAAAAGACTTTTGGGGAGGCCGAGACGTATATGGGAGGATAATATTAAAATGGATTTGATGGAGGTGGGATATGATGGTAGAGACTGGATTAATCTTGCACAGGATAGGGATCGATGGCGGGCTTATACGAGGGCGGCAATGAACCTCCGGATTCCTTAAAAGCTATTTATAGTAAGTAAGCAAGTAAAGAGATAGGTTTGGAAGTAAATTCCGAAAAAATAAAGTAGGTATATGATTGTGTCTAGTGACCAGAACATATGTAGTACGAAATGAAAATATAAAAATTGGAAATTTATCTTTTGAAGAGGTTAAAAATTCAAATATTTGAAATAACAGTAACAAATATAAATAACACTCGGGAGGAAATGAAACGCAGAATATGGGAAATATATGTTATTATTCGGTTGAGAAGCTTTTGTACTCCAGCCTGCTCTCAAAAACAACCCAAAGCTACAATTTATAAAATAGTTACATTACCGGTCGTTCTATACGATTGTTATACTTGGACTCTCGCTTTGAGAGAGAAACAGAGATTAAGGATGTTTGAGAATAAGGAAGAAAATATTTGGGGCTAAGAGGAATGAAGTTACAGGAGAATGGAGAAAGTTACACAATGCAGAACTGCACGCATTGTATTCTTCACCTGACATAATTCGGAGCATTAAATCTAGACGTTTGAGATGTGCAGGGTATGTAGCACGCAAGGATGGGCGAATCTAGAAATGCATATAGAGTGTTAGTTGGGAGGCCGGAGGGAGAGAGACCTTTCGGGGGGCCGAGACGTAGATAAAAGGATACTATTAAAATGGATTTGAGGGAGGTGGGATATGATGGTAGAGACTGGATTAATCTTACTCATGATAGGGTGTAATGAACCTCCGGGTTCTCTAAAAGCCTTAAGTAAGGATATAAAAACCAATTTTTACATTATTCCGGTACATTCAAGGTAGCTAATTGCGCTTCAACTATTTAACTATAGTCAACTTAGTTGACGGACAGAATTCACATCTTCAAATCTGACCATCGATGTGACGAATGTCGGAGTTACGAATATTTACTTCCTTACTTACTTACTTACTTACGTACTTACTTACTTACTTACTTACTTACTTACTGGGTTTTAAGGAACCCGGAGGTTCATTGCCGCCCTCACATAAGCCCGCCATTGGTCCCTATCCTGAGCAAGATTAATCCAGTCTCTATCATTATATCCCACCTCCCTCAGATCCATTTTAATATTATCTTCCCATCTACGTCTTGGCCTCCCCAAAGGTCTTTTCCCCTCTGACCTCCCAACTAACACTCTATATGCATTTCTGGATTCGTCCATACGTGCTACATGCCCTGCCCATCTCAAACGTCTGGATTTAATGTTCCTAATTATGTCAGGTGAAGGATACAATGCGTGCAGCTCTGCGTTGTGTAACTTTCTCCATTCTCCTGCCCTTTTAGCCCCAAATATTTTCCTAAGAACCTTATTCTGAAAAACCCTCAATCTCTGTTTCTCTCTCAAAGTGAGAGTCCAAGTTTCACAGCCATAGAGAACAACCGGTAATATAACTGTTTTATAAATTCTAACTTTCAGATTTTTTGACAGCAGACTAGATGACGAAAGTTTCTGAACCGAATAATAACAGGCATTTCCCATATTTATTCTGCGTATAATTTCCTCCCGAGTGTCATTTATATTTGTTACTGTTGCTCCAAGATATTTGAATTTTTCCACCTCTACGAAGGATAAATCTCCAACTTTTATAGTTCCATTTCGTACAATATTCTGATCAGTTACGAATATTTATGAAATTAAAATAAGCTTTTCCACAATATCGTTAAATATTTGACATTCACAAACTTAACTTGATTTTGAAATCGGTTAGTGTAACCAGCCGTAATTCCACAAATGGAATCACTTCGGTGCTAGGAATGTTTTAGTATCCAGTAATCTATAGACTGGACAAGAATGTTCAAGCAAACTCTCAGCTCCTGTGTTTTTTGTGACGCTATATCAGTAAAAATTCGTATTTTACAGCTTGTTGTCCACAATGACCCAAGCTTTTAGTGAATGGGCCTGCGGACCCATTGACCTGACCACTCGCAACAAGTGTTTGCTGACGACACAGCAGAACAGGTTGCCAGACAGTTGATTTCACCACGACGCAGCTCAACGAATTGCAAATCACCTGCTGGAAGGTGTGTACCTCTCTGGCGCCTCTAATTGGCTGTTGTGTGATTTGTATTCATAGCGCAGACGCCCAGATCTTATCGCCACAGTTTTTACATAATGATGCCATCATATAAGTCGTACTTAAATGCACAGAAACTCAAGAACATTGTAACGAATAAGTGTAATATGCAGTTCAATATGATATAATATATCTTTGGTCTATCTTGTGGTTTCATATGATTATTCAATTTAGGCTACATAAACTATTGCTAAAGTTAGACACATTATGACTCGTGGTTTCCCTTTCTACTATGTCTTATATAGTGTTTTATGACATTGTTGCTAAATATAAACTTTGTCTCGTGGATTTTTTTGTTTCTATCAAGTCTTTGGAAGCACTATGATATACAGTAGTTGTTAAAGATGAGCCCCGGCTTGTGGTATCCTATGCCTATAACATCTATGTAAACATTATAGCACTGTTGCCTAAGATACACCCCGTCTCATCGTTTTCTATTTCTGTCACGTATAGGGAGCTTTTTTGTTATTGTTGCTGAAAATAAACCTCACCTCGTCATTTCTTATATCCTTCACATCTATGAAAATAATATTGTGGCATTGTTGTCAAAGACACAGTCTCGTGGGATTCTGTTGTTATCATGTCTAGGAAAACTACAGTATATATTAATACTGTTGCTAAAGATACACTTTGCCTCATGGTTTATTATACCTATCACGTCTATGGAAATAATGTGGTATTGTTGCTACAGACACTTCTCATCTCGTGGTTAAATACGCCTATCATTTCTATAGAAGCATGATATTGTTGCTAAATGTATATTAAACGTGGTAGTTTTCTATGCTCATCTCGTTTACGAAAATATTACAGTATTGTTAATAAATATACAGTCCGTTTCCTGGTTTCTACATGTTTAATATTTACAACTTTGCAATAACAGAGTGCAATGAAAAATAAAAGCATACTGTACATAGAATAAAAACAAGCAAAATGGAAATAAACAAAAAAATTGCAAATATGTCTGAAAAAGGAAAAGGAAAGAGTACTATAAAAAGTCCGTGAAAGAAAGGAAAAGACAAAGTGAAGAACAACTAAAAATATATAAAGAATCATTTCAAGAAAGGAGATGAAAAAACTAATTTAAAAAATGGGCGATAGAAACACACAAAAAGGAACAGAGAAACAGCAGAAAGAGAAGAGGATGATATTAATATCAACGAAACATTGAAAAAAAAAAAACAAAACAAAATAAACAATGAAGACTAAATATTAAAAAAACGGCAATGAAATCAATGCTATCGTTTGGTGTTGTTGCCAAAGATACCTTCATTCAATGTGGCTTTCTTTGATGTTGCCAAAGATACCTTCATTCAAAGTGGCTTTCTTTGATTATTACATTACTAAAAATTCTGATATTGTTGCAAGTCATATGAGAGCAATCTCATTGTTACAGTTAGTTTCTATTAATGCTACGTACATCATAATAAAAGCAAACTATAACGGATTCATTACATAATTATTTTCTGAAAGCAATACGATTTTTAAGCTAGAGGATTATGACTTTGAAAGTGAACAGTCTTATTGACCTAATTTCAAAGAAACAGAAGTTTTTTACATACAGTTTTAATCTCTGTAATTTTTATTTTTATGGAGAGCATCTATTTTTTGTTATGTTGGTATTCATAACAATTATCGTTCTGATGTTATTTCGTTAGCTATAATCACATTTTTATGAAATTCCTTCACATGCCATTCAGTATCTATCACAATTCCCTTATTTGTTACTTTGGTATCTATAGCAACAATTTAACCAAACTTTCTGATATATTTTGTTCGCTATTCATAGCCATCTTTTATTATTACTATACATGTTTCTTTGGTTTCCATAGTAACCGTGTTCATGCACAACCCGGCAGAACGCACCGAGCAGACACGTACCTCAGTTAAATTCGGCGCAGGGAGCTCCACTCACCCACTCACTCAATCACTCGACGAAGTCGAGACGCGCGTGGCAATTGTCCCACTGCCGGTAGCGCGCGGCAACCATCACTATAAGACACTAAACACGCAGAGCCACCTCTCGGAGAAAATCTACACGCTACTAGACCTTGATTCCGCCGTGACGTCACTGTGAGAGCGACCCCTCGGTGTAGAGAAACTCGTTCAGCTGGCTAAAAAGGAAGGAAGGGGTGAAATTAATACGTAGGTGGGAAATAGGGGGTTATTTTTTGTAGAGTGTAGACCATTTCGCCGATCATAGTTATGGTACAAGTATCAGAAGACTTAAGACGAAAGAGGATTGAAAGAAAATGATTCACAGATCTGTTGTAATTTATACGAGTTTGTATTATCGGAATTTTCTGTTTATGTGGCATTTCTTTTTCCTTTTTCAATCTTGCAAATTGACGCTTTACAATATAGTACTCGTACTTCAATGTTTTTATTTCGTAACATCGGACTCATATTTTGTTTCTAACTGGCAGAAAATATTAAGATTTGAAACGGTTTTTTTTAGAAACTCCATAAGTCAAATTTTAACAAAATTGAGTTTATTGCTAATTCCTGTTATGTAGGGATAGATATACCATTTTTTAGAAAAATACCACAAGTCAAACAGTATTTTCTGTTCTAACATGTGCGCTTGAAAATTAGGTTTCGTGGAGAAGGTCCGTAAGTCAGTGACAAGGCTTACACAGAATGAACAAAACTATAGCCTAAGAGTTTGTGTTTGGCAAATTAATTATTTTGTGCCTGAATTTTGAATTTGTTAAAATAATGTTGTCTTTTGTGTAATGTATTGTTGTATTAGATTATTTCATGTAGAACTTTATTATTTTGTCCTTAGTGACGTTTCATACAGATTAGAGTAACATTTGTTCACATGAAGCAAAAATTATAAAGTCAGCTTCTAAATACCGGTTTCGAAAATCAAATTCGTGTTATTAAAAAATGTTTAATTATTTCATGAAATAAAAAGATTGTTTTGTTAAATCTTTACCAGGTTTTGAGAAAACTCATAAGTCAAACATTTTCAAACATTAATATTTACTCATAATTCTATTTAATATATATATATATATATATATATATATATATATATATATATATATATATATATATATATTGCACACAGAAATATTCGTTATGGTTTTACCAACATTTTCCATTTCAAATATTCCAATTCATAATTCATGCATTTCTTTCAAACAGTTTTTTTTTTTTTTTTGTGTTTCCCCAAAACTTAGTATTTCGTGACAAGGGGCTTCTAAAAAAACTCGATTCATTTTTTTATTCATGAATTTCTATATTTAGTTATTTACTCCATACCTTCAGTATGTAATAGGCACTTTCTATCTCACCAATAGTTAGGCCTACTTTAGCTGAAAGTGCAGAAGCTTTAAATTCATCTAATTGCCTGTCTGTCCGATCGTTCATCCATCCATGAAAGGGACAGTGAAGTCAATGAAGGAAAGAAAACTACAAGAAACAACACTACATACATACATACATACATACATACATACATGCATACATACATACATACATACATACATACATACATACATACATGTCGGCCTGGTTGCCAGAGTTGGTATAGCGCTGGCCTTCTATGCCCGAGATTGCGGTTGCCCCCGTTTCGGTTCCCAAAGTAACTTTTTTCCCTGTTGCAGCGCTGCACGGGGCACGGCGCGGCGGGAGCTGCCTCCGTTTTGCTTCCCGAATTTTCTCGTTTCTCCGAGCGCGGCGATTCACGGAATACGGGCGGGGGCTGCCGGCCGGATTCAGGTTGCCCCCGTTTGGTTCCCCAAGTTTCTCGTTTCCAGTTTGGGGCGCTGCACGGGGCACGGTGGGGATTGCCGGCCGAGGGCATGTTGGCCCCCATTTTGGTTCCAAAAGTTTCTCGTTTCTTCAGTTGCGGCTCTGCACGGGGCACAGCGGGGACTGCCCGGCCGGTGGCATGGTTGACCCTCTTTTGGTGCCCAAAGTTTCGGAGGCAGGGTTGCCCCGGTTTTGGTTCTAAAACGTTTCTCGTTTCCCCGGTTGTGGCGTTGCATGGGACACGGCGGAGGCTGCCCGGATGTGGACATGGTTGCCTCCGTTTTGGTTCCCAAAGTTTCTCGTTTCCCCGGATGCGACGCCGGACGGGGCACGGCGGGGGCTGCCCGGCCGGAGGCATGTTTGCCCCGGCTTTTGTTCCCAAAATTTCCCGTTTCCCCAGTTGCAGCGCTGCACAGGGCACGGTGGGGGCTGCCCGGACGGATGCATGGTTGCCCCAGTTTTCGTTCCTAAATTTCTCGTTTCCCCGGTTGCGGCGTTGTTCGGGGAATGGCTGGGGCTGCCACCCCGGGCCAGATTGATGGCACTTAAGTATGCTTAAATGCGACAGGCTCATGTCAGTAGATTTACTGGCATGTAGAAGAACTCCTGCGGGACAAAATTCCGGCACACCGGCGACGCTGATATAACCTCGGCATTTGCGAGCGTCGTTAAATAAATCATAACATTTTAACATACATACATACATACATACATACATACATACATACATACATACATACATACATACATACATACATACATACATATACCATGTTCCAATATTATGGTAACACTTTCATATGATTACTAAGCTTAAGTAAGTACCGTAAGTATTGATGATACAGTAAAGTTGTGTATGTATTTTGTGCATACGTCTACAATCACAAGCGGAGTCAGAGCCGAGCCGGTCACTTGCCCTCAAGTAATCAACTGTGTAACTACCAGAAAGGACAGAGGTGCTGCATAGTCAATGCTGCGAGTCCCTACCGATGTTATTAATCGGATTTTTTTTAACCGAAGTTTGCCACATATCCTGGCTGCTCATTTTTTTCGATCACAGGATTAAATGGTCCCCCCATTCCAAATACTATGTCCTTGGTAAAGATATTGGGTATAGCCGGGAAACAAATCCGAGACCTCTTTTTCATAGTCAGGATTCTAACCATTACAAAAAGGAAGCGGTTACCGAGATAAGCTATTGGATTTTAAATTGATATGGAATATAATATTATGTCTTCATCTCGAGAAGCCGCTGAACAGAAACTGGCGGCAAAAACTGACTTCTACGTATTCCATGGAAGGCGAAGAATGCAAAATATCAATGAATTTCATTAAACGTTATATCGTTTGCTGCTATAGAAACTGCAATTTAACTTCATGTTCATTTCCACAAGAACAGTAAAGCAAGATTCCGTTCGTTTTCTTATAATTGCCTGCATATTAAATGATGTTGAACAACAATCATAGCCCTCTTTGGTTAACCTCACTTTATGCCTGTAAGTGTTTACATTTGTACCTCTTATTGACACAAGCGTCGTAGGTAGTTAAAAGTTAATTGTATTCCTTATCTTTAGCGTAATTTAAGTAGGTAAAACCTTAACTTATTTGAATGCTACATTTTGACCCATTTTATCATTTTCCCCTTATAGGCCTATCTAAATCACTAGCAAATAAATTGCCGGTTTCAACCAATTACCATTACACAGTTAGGGTTTTTCAAAAGTAAGAGGTAAATTTAATTCCTCATATTTTCTTCATACTCTACACAATTTTAAAATTTCTGGCACAGGCCAGACCAGAATATTGTATAAAATGGAAATATAAAAATTGGAGATTTATACTTCGAAGAGGTGGAAAACTTCAAATATCTTGGAGCAATAGTAACAAATATAAATGACACTCGGGAGGAAATTAAACGCAGAATAAATATCGGAAATGCCTGTTATTATTCGGTTGAGAAGCTTTTGACATCTAGTCTGCTGTAAAAAAAATCTTAAAGTTAGAATTTATGAACAGTTATATTACCGGTTGTTTTGTATGGTTGTGAAACTTGGACTCTCACTTTGAGAGAGGAGCATAGGTTAAGGGTGTTTGAGAATAAGGCTCTTAGGAAAATATTTGGGGCTAATAGGGATGAAGTTACAGTATGGTGAGGGTCACATAAGAACATTTTCTGAACAGCATATATTGCCGCCTTGTCAGTGTTGCCAACTGTTACCAGATATCACACGAGCCTACGTACTAAATGTCTTATTTACTTATGTTACTTTATATTGGAAGGTTATTGTAAATAGGGTTAATTCAGTAATTTGTAACATATTTTCGTAGGCAAGCTATACGGGAAAGGGATCAACATGTCAAGTATTTTGTCTGGCAATACGAAATTGGTTTGACTAAACAATTGACTCACGAGATCTAACCTAAAAATGTATTTTGTTTGACCACATGAAATTATTAGTACTAACTCCGAAAACTTACCTGACTATAGTCTTGAATTATAACCACAACGCAACACATAAAATAACTACTATGTATTAATATTAATACTCATATTAATTAATTATTAGTATGTTCAAATTTCACTAGCTTCCAGTAACCGGCTCGGAAATCTAGTACAATTTTTATTTCATGGAACTCCATTAGCGACAAATATTGTCGATATTTGTCTCAGCTGCCAACATATCAGTTACAAAATCACTACCATTTGTAGTATTTGTCAGTATCGAAATTCGAAACGAAATTGGGAAATGAAAATTCAATCTGCTAATTAGAAAATCACCACAATCCACTAGTATATGCAGTAATGGGGAAAAAATGGTTAGGTTTCACCCTTATGGTATAAAGTAAGCTGACCCGGACTATAGAATGGAGAAAGTTACACAACGCAGAACTGTACGCATTGTATTCTTCACCTGACATAATGAGGAACATTAAATCCAGACGTTTGAGATGGGCAGGGCATATAGCACATAGCTATGGGTGAATCCAAAAATGCATATAGAGTGTTAGTTGGGAGACCGGAGGGAAAAAGACCTTTGGGAAGGCCGAGACGTAACTGGGAGGATAATATTAAAATGGATTTGAGGGGGATGGAGTATGATGATAGAGATTGGATTAATCTTGCACAGGGTAGGGACCGATGGCGGACTTATGTGAGGACGGCAATGAACCTCTGGGTTCCTTAAAAGCCATTTGTAAGTAAGTTCAAACTTATTAACCCCAAATATTTTATTCTTTTACTGTCATGTTGTTTATTAAGGTAGGCCTACTAATGCTCTCACGTAAGTAATATTTTAAAATTCAGATTTAAAAATGAAAAAGTGAGAGTACGAGAGTGAGAGTGGGTGCACTTTCTTTCAAAAACAGCACACTTTTGGAAATTTTACCTCTACATTTCTCGGTAATATTTTTCTAAAGCTTAGTTAGTAGCTAATAAAAAAAAATATACCCCCCTCGCAGTTTTGGGTCACTGGCTGAGAAGAAACTGCCTACTGAAGGATGCAGTGAATGGAATAGTGAGCGGGAGAAGAGTTCGGGACAGAAGAAGATATCAGATAATTGGCGATATTAAGTTACGAGCGAGAGTCAAAAAGTAACCTTAATAATTGTTTTATTAATTGAATATGTACAATAAGACTACAAACACTTTATTACTTTTAACATAGTATAACAGGAACACTTGCATTGAACGTAGTGGGAACTGTGTTAAAAGTGATGAAGTGTTTGTAGTCTTATTGTACATTAGTGGCAAAAAAACCGAACCGATCCTTGTATACCGGGGACAGAACATCTATACTGTTTTCGCTGTAAGAAAAATCCTAATGTAAACACAAGCACGTGGCTGTCATACCCGTGATTGGCTACTAGTCGAAACACTCACACGACGCAGGAAAATATAGTCAATATTTGGAAACTATCATGTTGTATTATTTGAAAATAAAAAAATTGAATTCTAGTTGTTAAACACAATGAAACATATAACTTCACTCATATGTAAAACTATAAGTAAAACAAAAGCAACTTTTATATTTTGTTATGTACTATGAACGCGGATGAATACCAACAGTAATACCGAAGTAGTCTGTTCTTGTAACAAGCTGGCGACATTTGAGCTCGTAGTTGTTCACGTAAGCACGTGGTACTGAAGTATCGCTTCTGTATCCTCGATGTGTGTGGTTATTAAACATAAGAGTAGAAACCCTCTCAAAAGCGGAGAAAAACAAATAGTCTTAAATGTATATAATAAGTTATGTGAGTGTTAATTACAGTAATTATAAAGTAAATGTTTCCTAAGCAAACGAATGCATAGTAGTGAGGTTAGGTCTACTTGACGAGTAACGGGAAATGTTTAACATGAAACAGAATGTACAACAGTAGGCGGGAACTGAGAATCTATGGCGCCAAACAGCGGCCAATGAAGCCTCACTTCAATCACGTGCTATTGTTTATATTAGGATTTTTCTTACAGCGAAAAGGTTATAGAAGCTTGCAGATCGTTACTTTTAGCGGTCCGACCACCCCCTCCTCCCGCACTAGCAGGTACGGTACCATTCATCTGCAAAACATTTTCTGAACGAAAGTTATTGTATTGTGAGATAGCAGCTGGATCAGTGAAAGTAAGTGGTCAACGTTTTCAGTTTGTAGTTCAACGAACAATTCTGCTATGTGGACGCTTCTGTAGTGACGTCACTGAAGCCTCTAGTTGTTCTGTCCCCGGTATAGCTGATTTCAGAGTCACAGATTCAAATTTTGCTAGTCACAAAACACATCCATCTTGTATAATTGTAACAATGAAATTTATTGCACTTGTTCGATTCTTACCGTCTTTTGTTTCTTTCAGTGGCTCAAACTTACAGACGAAAAAACGTTGAGAGTTTTATTTTCATCTGGCATCAATATTACATTTCTACCTCTATTCGGCAAAGATAACTGCGTATTTTTACATTAAATAGCAGTACATACCTCTGGCTTCACTATCCATATTGAAATCACCACAGTTTGACACAATACACAGCACAGGATTCTTTTGTATCAGCTAAAAGTGTCGGTCCGGTTTTCTTTGCCACTACTGTACATATTCAATTAACAAACAATTATTAAGGCTACTTTTTTACTCTCCCTCGTATATGGATCATATGTGGAGACTAAAGGCTGGTTCACAATAAACCGGGAACGAGAACCAGAATGAAAACGAGAAGCAGAGGACGTGAATATAATTTTTTTTTTATTCACAATAAACCGAGAACGTAGACGACTATGCATATCCATATGCATGTCAATAAGATATGTAAAGTCGATATTACGCATTCTGATGTTATTTGTGTATAATTGACCAATGGCGTTCTCTCATAAGTACAAGGCAGCCAACATAAACACAGGTTAACCAACTTCGAAATTTCAACTGAAACATTTCATTAGGTACGGTACTATAAATATGCCCATGCATCTTTATTATCACAACCTATTTTAAGTCTACCATAACGTAAAATAATTAGAGAAGAAACATTTGTAATAGAACAAAAATGAACACAACAGTAGTTATTGAATTGAAGCATGAATGTGTAGTGTGTAATACAACCGATACAGTAATAAAATATGATTCACTTACGATCGGTGTTCAAAGATGCAGCTATTGAAAACCACGTATTCTCCTTCATTTTCTCATCTTTATACGAGGCGCGCCGCTTATCGTAAACGTGAGGATTTTCCTCAACACTCAATATTAGAATCTCATCAAATAAAACTTGCTCCATGATGCACAGCACAGAACAAAAAAATGCATAGGTTATGTCACGGTCTTCTTGCTACAAAATATACGACGACAAAATAGCTTTTAGATGGCAATAGAATGAATCTAGTGGGCTGTGATCGGAAACGTGAACGGCAAAGTTGAAACTTGACCAACTCTTCGTTCCCGATCCTGGGCTCCGGCAAGCTTTTCGTTAATTGTGAATGCTCACATTTAAATGTCCACATTTTAACAATTTTACAGTTTTCGTTTTCGTTCCTATTCTCGTTTCCGGTTTATTGTGAACCAGCCTTAAGAGGAAGGCAGAAAATATTAAAGATTGGAGAAACCTGGGTTTGCAGTGAAAGACGTGCCCATGGGTAGAACACTATGAATGAATGAGAGTTTTATTTTGTTCAAAGTAGATTGTCATAATTATTCCGTGATGCCTGGCGACAGAAGGAGATAACAGCAAACGTACAGTATGTTGCTTCCATTGACGATCGTTGGAATAGAGTTCTCTTCAAAACGGCTGAAAAGCGACTGAATAGTTTTTAATGACCTTTCAGGCGGGAATGCAGAGGTATATAGCAGATAATTTTCTGATACTCAAATCATAACATATGATGTCAAAGACACGTTCACAGCACATTTTTCATGTATCTTATATACGTTTGAGTCCAGTTCATCGATACTCCAAAAATCACGTCATGCACAGTATCGATATTTTCTGGGGTGGTCACAGAAACATGTCTTCCAATATGATGTTAATCTTCGATCTCCGATCCTCCTCTGTTAAATTATGCAACCCAATTTTTATGATGATATACGAAGTAGCCTACAAGGATACCACAACCTACGCAATACTCTCATATATTTTATATATTTATTTATTTATTTTTATTTATTTATTCATTTATTTATTTATTTATTTGTTTATTTGTCTGTTTGTTTGTTTGTTTGTTTGTTTGTTTGTTTGTTTGTGCGTTCGTTCGTTGTACGTTCGTTCGTCTATCTATCTATCTATCTATCTATCTATCTATCTATCTATCTATCTATCTATCTATCTATCTATCTATCTATCTATCTATCTATCTATCTATCTATCTATCTATCTATCTATCTATCTATCTATCTATCTATCTATCTATCTATCTATCTATCTATCTATCTATCTATCTATCTATCTATCTATCTATCTATCTATCTATCTATCTATCTATCTATCTATCTATCTATCTATCTATCTATCTATCTATCTATCTATCTATCTATCTATCTATCTATCTATCTATCTATCTATCTATCTATCTATCTATCTATCTATCTATCTATCTATCTATCTATCTATCTATCTATCTATCTATCTATCTATCTATCTATCTATTTTCTTTAAATCTTTAATATATGCATGCAAATGTCATAAAATAAAATAAAAATACTAAAATACAATGATAATACTACATTTTTCAAATCATAAAATTCATTATACTATAAGAACCATGATTGCCAATTCCCTTCGAACTACAAGCCTAGAGGTCCATGAGGAGGTCCATTGTGTGCCCGAGAATGGCAGTTACCGAGAACAGATATTGTTGCATTCAACAGAAAGAAAGTACAGCGGAAAGTGTATTATAGATTCTACTGTGAGGCTCGAGGTTTTATCACATCAACCGGCTAAGGTGGACTCCGAAAAGGAGAAAATGTATGAATCTACCATCTTTTTTTTTTTTTTCAAGATTATTTCAAAAAATAGTTCGTAATATTGAAGTGACTGGCCTCTTTTTGGGAGCAAGGGGCACCATTTCTAAATTCTTTCAACTATAGAGGGAAAAGTATAAACTTTTTAAAAAGCTTTTAAATACTCAGTCATGATATTTAGGAATCATTTACATGGCAACAATAGTACACTGAACAAGTTATTTTCCGTTTATATAAAGAACATATTATGAGCTATTCCATCTCAGATCGACCGAAATATAGAGAAAATTGACCTTACAATTTCTAAATACAATGAAACTTTTTTTGTACGTAGAGAACTGTGATACAATGCTTTGTGCAAAGCTTGGGCATCAGAACTTCATAGTGTTTAAATTAAACATATTTAAATTTATCGTATTTTCATAAAATTAGCAACTTTAAACTGTTGCAGCTCCGAAACCCTTTCATCCAATGATCAAAATCATGGTTTATTTTGATGCTGAGAAATTAAAGTTTATATTGACATATAAACAGATTTTCTTACTTTTTATGGAAATGGAGAAATTTAGATTTTTCCTCATTAAGACGCCTTTGGCCAGGAAAAAATATTTTTAAAATATATGGTTAGATTCCGCATTGAAAGTACGAATAAACACATATTTTTTACTGATGGTATGTTGATAAGAAAGTATTGAAAATATCAAATAAAGAAAATAAATAGTACGCGCGTGAAGTAACCAGCTGACTGTAAGACGGAAGCTAGCCAGAGACAAGCAAGGCCAGGAGACAAACACGTGATGTGTCATCTAGCAGCGCATGGCTGGGCTAGCTTTATCACAAGTTTTCATAAACACAGGTCTAAAATGACGCCCAACGCTCGCTTATCTTCAGCTCTCGGCCAGTGCGTGCGGTACTGTGCCGTTCAAGTCTAGGCGTGTGAAAATAATCTATTTAATACCCTCGAAACTTATTGCCGTACAACTAAGCAAACAATGCCGAATCCCTCTTAATACTCTTAATAATGCAAGGTTTTTTCTCAATAATATTTTACATTTTTACAAATGGCCAAAAAGCCTAAAAGCAAGTAAAATGAGATTATCTGTCTCTCTGTGTACAATAAAAAGGATTACTTCTTAACATAACCTACCAAATGTCAGCTTCAAAATAAGCTCTCGTTCAATGTTCTGCAGTAAATTGTTCCAGAGTTCTGAGCGCTGAAAAAGGCTTGTTTTTATAAAATACGCTAAATTTGTCGCTCAATAATACGAAAACCGTTTGACTTTCGATATTATATTTTTTTTAATGCACTCCCCTCAGCACCTAGCATAAGTAGGGAAAAAATTAGAGTATAAAAAAATGCGAGGTTTTTTACTGATCAATTTCATATGGAATAGCCCATCTTGTTCTTTTTCTCAATATTAATAATTGTAAAATTGATTGTAGCCTACTGCGTCAATTGACAAACCCTGTATACGTGGTCAGTTTTAGATTCTAAAAGCTAATCTATAAAGGCTGAGCTAATAAAGCTGATGAGATCCTCTTTGCAAGTGTCGGAAATGAGAGAGTTTATAACATGTACCGGGAGCCTGTGAAATACAAGTCGAGAGAAAGGACTGCAGCACTGTTTTGTGTGGTGGCGTACGTGCGTTTATTAATATAAATACAGTTGAACTATTTCGAATAGAATATCCATGTATCTGTGACCAAATCGTAAGATTATTTTCTCTAACACAAAGGAGGAAGGCAAGATAAAAATTAAATGCAAGGTAAGTAAGACCTACTGTATAAAAGTTGAAAATCTAGCTTTCAGGTAAAGCTCCCTGTGAAGCAGACTTGAATGATTTCAAGGAAAAAATTGTTTCGGCACTGGGTATCGATCCCGGGAGCTTTGGCTTACCAACACTCTACCGACTAAGTCTACTCAGGAACTTCGCCCGACGCTCTCTCAGTTGTATAAAATTTGTTTACAATGCGCAGGTCGAGCTCCACATATTCTAAAAGCTCTCTTTTGCCGGACAACCTTTTCAATAATAGGTATTTATCACTAACCGATACTTAATTTGATATAAATTGAATTTTATTTAGTTAATATAATTCCTTTAACCCTTAAATTGGCAAAACTTCATTTCTCACACTAGTTTATTAAACTTTGTCGGACTGTAAAGAAAACAACTATCGCAATGTTCATACTTTATATGTTGTACAATATTATAGTATTGTGAAATTTTAATTTTCCTACCAATTTCTTTTCTATTGTGCTATTAAAATTATAGCATACTAGTGGCTTGTGCAGCAAATGATGCTAACTAAGTTCATTAGAAGTTCAAATTAATTTTTTTCAAATTTATTTCCAATGAAGAATACCAGACATTTTGGAAGTAATGAAACATAGGCCTACCCCTCTGAATGATTTTACTCATGATAAATACTTTTTATTTAACTTATACATCTTCAGTTCTTGAGTTCCAATGCGAAAACGCAAGTAACAATGTCTGAACGATCAGTCGGTTTTACAGGTGGGAGTGAAGCAAAAGCTATTTCAGGTTATTGTGGATTGTAGGTTATACTTATGAAAATATCCTCCCCTCTGCCCTCTGCCCTTATGCCCACTGCCCTCATGCCCACTGCCCTCATGCCCTCTGCTCTCATGCCCTCTGCCCTCACGCCCTAATGCCCTCTGCACTCATGCCCTGTGCCCTCTTGCCCTCTGCCCTCTGACCTCATGCCCTCACGCCCTCTGCACTCATGCCCTCTGCCCTCAAGTTCTCTGCCCTCATACCCTCTGCCCTCATGCTCTCATGCCCTCTGCCCTTATGCCCTCATGCCCTCTGCCCTCATGCCCTCTGCCCTCATGCCATCTGCCCTCATGCCCTCTGCCCTCTGCCCTCATGCCCTCTGCCCTCATACCCTCTGCCCTCACGCCCTCTGCCCTCATGCTCTCTGCTCTCAAGCCCTCTGCCCTCATGCCCTCTGCCCTCATGCCCTCAGCCCTCATGTCCTCATGCCCTCTGCCCTAAATCCCTCTGCCTTCATGCCCTCTGCCTTCATGCCCTCATGCCCTCTCCCTCTGCCCTCATGCCCTCTGCCCTCATGCCCTCATGCCCTCTGCCTTCTGCCCTCATATCCTCTGCCCTCATGCCCTCATGCCCTCTCCCTCTTCTCTTCTCTTCTCTTCTCTTCTCTTCTCTTCTCTTCTCTTCTCTTCTCTTCTCTTCTCTTCTCTTCTCTTCTCTTCTCTTCTCTTCTCTTCTCTTCTCTTCTATTCTCTTCTCTTCTCCTTTCCTACCCTTTTTCTTCTCCTTTCCTTCTCCTTTCCTTTCCTTTCCTTTCCTTTTCCTTTCCTTATCCTTTCCTTCTCTTTTCCTTTTCCTTCCCTTCTCCTTTCCTTCTCTTTTCCTTTTCTTTTCCTTTTCTTTTCTTCCTGTTTTCTTGTTTTTGCCTTTCTCCATTCGCTTGCTTTCTACTTGATTCTCAATCTCTCCTACTGTATCTTAGATCCTTGTCATTATCACAAGTTTCATATTCAATTTCTACATTGCCTTCAGCGTCATCATCAGCGTCATCATCTGAACTTTTATCTATGATCTGCAGAGTAGTGTCGATCACCACGTAAGTTTTCATCCAGTGTTACTTTGTTAGATAAAACACACTTAAGGGAATAAATAAACTGCACTAACAGAAAATTTTCTATTAATACTATTGATACGTAAATCTGACGTACACTTCCAAATAATTATATCTCATAATAAGTTGGCCAAGCGTGTAACTTGCAACCTGCTATCACGACTACTATAGTCAGCAACTGAAAGACGGAGACATAGCTAGAAGAAGGAGGTGCTCTCCTGGCGGGAAAAGTAGTGAGGATCAATTGTTTATCCATTATACGTCAAAATTACGTACGACAAGTTTTAAACAATGGCATTACTTCCTTGTGAGCAGGAAGAAAACAAATGTTTGATCACAGTATAGAGATATATTCTCTATACTGTGGTTTGATTTCCACATATCCTACAAGTTTAATACAAGTAGTGTTAAGTTCATAACAATAACCTTAGTTATCATTATTTTACTTCTCTTCAAATAATTATCTACAGTCAGATGGAAAGAAGTTTATGAGATTATACGTTCTCGTCCATAAAATCGAAACTTCACATTGATGTCGATGTTATAGGCATTCCTAATTTATAGTCTCAACAAATTTCTTTCTCTGCGTCTACATACTTAAGGCCCCAAAAGATTTCACTTTCATATCATCAGTATACCATTATGTGTTCCATTAACTATAATAATATTTCATTTTTAATGGTAATAATGTCATCAAACATTCTTAACTTTTGTAGTTCTTAATATTGAATACACAGCTGTACTCGCAAAACTACAGACCAGAGAATCATACCTGTAAATTATTTTTATACGTTATCAAAAATTTACACAAATGAAAATCGATATATTGGCATTATGATGTGAAAGAATCTGACCCATCTGAACTCTATGTCAGCAATCCTGTAGGTCATGGCCTTCGTGTAATAGTCTATTGTTTATTGTAGTGTGTATTTTGTTTTATTCTGAAATGCAATTAATTAGTTCTCATAACTGACGAAAGATGGATTTTGGAAAATAGGAAAATGATGTAGGAAAATTGACATTTCACTGAAAACTACTATTTTTCTGAAAAATTTTGGGTCCCAAGCTTCAAAATGAGGGGTCATTTATTGAAATCCGTTCAGCCGTTTTCCCGTAATTTTCATTACCAGTTCAAATTATATATATATATATATATATATATATATATATATATATATGTATATGTATATGTACGATACTTTGTGAATTTCAGGGTTAAAAACCAATTATCGTCCACCGCAGTGGAATAACGGTTAACGTTAAACGAATGGACCCGGGTTTAAATCCTGGTTAGGATAAATTATCTGGTTCGGTTTTTCTTTTCTTCGAGGTTTTCCCCCTCAACCGCCTGAGGCAGAATTGCTGAGTAATTTCGGTGTTGAACTCGGACTCACTTCGCCATCATTAAATTCAACTTACGATCCTTCAATAGTTTCAGGTCGATTGAGTATGCCGCAAATGTATACAGTGACATGCCTACAGATGGCATCGATCTGAGGAAGCTACAGAAATTCTAGGAGAACGGAGCGGCTCTCGTAGCGAACCTCTTCGGATATGGGTGATGTATAGCTAAATCGACAGATGGCACCAAACAGTGAATCACGATATTTATATGGTTTATAAGTTATAGGAATGTAGTTCCGTGGCATAAAACAATCATTTCTATCAAAAGAAAGTAAGTACACAATAAGACTCAGGGTGCGATGCAGCCTTCGGAGCCACCTAAAAACATATATCACTACTTACACATAAATACTGTCTACATTTTTTACAGAAGATTTTTGCAGTAAATAAGTTCTTAAGAGTGTTGTTCAGCATTCCTGAAAAGTGTTTTCTTCTTTTTGGCTTCCTATTCTAGTTTATTTCTTTAGTCTTTCTTCAGTGTGTTTTCTTTCACATTTTGTTTCTTTCATTTTCATTCATGTTTTATTCTTTATCCTTTCTTTTTTGTGAATTTTTGTGTTTTTTTGCGATTTTTCTGCATTTTTAAATATTTTGTTAATAATGGAAAAGGTTCATTTCATATTGTTTCTAAACTTTTACCTTGTGATATTTTATTCATTATCATTGATTTCAAATCTTCATTTTCACGTCTTGGTTGGATTTCGCATTTCAACATGACGGAAGTATTTATATTGTCGTTAACGCCTTCCATTTTCCTACCGTTCATCTAAATTCAATTTACAAGCGATTTGAACGACTGCTGGGTGTTTCTTAGCGAGGAGACTCACGAAACGGTTTCTTTGGGTTAGTATCAGTGATTCTTTATACTCAAGGGAATATGAAAGAGATTGAAGAAATATTCTAAAGACAGCTGGTACTGAATTTCTGCAGTGTTGTATTCTGAATCGTGACAAGAACAAGAAACATTTGATGCCATCTTTTTTTAAATTTGAGTGGTTGAATGAATTAAAATTGATAATGATCAGGATTTTACTATTAATATCATCAGTTTCTTGCGTTGACATCAATTCCTTGATCCAAGAGAGGACGACAAGTTTCAATTTTGCTAAGTGCTTAACACACAATCTAATGTCACAAATCAATTCAGACCGTCCATTCCTTGTTTTAATACACGAGGACACTACATTAAAAAATGAACCACGACACACATCTGGTGACTTATCACGTACACCTGCTCTGCAACACAGGGTGATAAGGATGATGAATGAACTCATGATTGGACCCCTTGAAATATTGCTATTAGATCACTATAAGAGAACTAGACACCTCAGCAAGTATCGAAGCTACCTTATTTTCACTGGAGATAACTGGTATGACCTCGCTTTCAGATTTCTAAGAGTAGTGAATCCCAGTTATACATACGTTATTGTGATTTTCGTAAAAATCAGAGAGCCTTCAATAAATCTGGCTCGGAAGGTTCAAGAATTACTGTGGTTTAAGTATCGTATGTATGATGTTAAACTTATGATCTCTGATACAACACGTTCAGTTGTTGAGTTGTATACCTGGATGCCTTACAGTTCTGAGAAGCAATGCAAACACAATTTGGATGTAGTTCATCTTGGAAGTTACTTTTGGTCGCATTTGGATTCAGATTGCCAGAGGAATTTTCTCCCACAACAACGAGTTCCAAATAATTTTCATGGATGTAAAATATCAGCTATACCTGTGACACAAAACCATATATGGACCAGAGATGAAAGAAATCGTAAAATATTTGTTTACGTTTCTCCTCACACTGATTTTTTAACAATAATTTCTCAGCGGTTGAATTTCTCCATCGAGTATATGGAACCAGATATACTGAAATATGTTCTAGAAGATTCTATGAGTTCGGAATTGTATAGTTATATGAAAGAAGGTGATTATGACATGATAATTGGACACAATACACTAAAAAACGATTGGAAATTTTTTGTGGACTACACAGTTTCGTACTACGAATCTGCTGAAAGAGTTCTTGTGCCATGTTATAAGAATCTGTTGAGGATAAGCGAAGTTACTAGAATATTCTCTAGACGCGTTTGGGCTTGCATTATGGTGGCATATATAGAGGCACCTGTTGTAATTTGGGTGCTTACTGCACTTCTCAGGAACTACAGATACTTTAGAGTCGCCCATGGTTTCTTAACTCTGTTTGCTACGATACTGGGAATATCTGGGCCACATTTTCTACGCGCTACCAGAAAGATAGGCAACATATTTTTAACAGTACGTTATTATTTGTTGTGGGCAATCTATCATTCCGCATTGATAAGTTTTTTAGTTGAACCAGGCTACATGAAATTGAACTCATACGACGAGATGTTTGACTCTGGAATTGAAAACAAAGTAGGCCTACTTATTCGTGACAATACGGATTTAATGCACTGGTTTGATCGTGTGACCAAATCAAAAGACTTCGCGTTCCATTCTTCTGACACTACTTATCAATATTATTTGAGCAAAAATCCTGACGCCAGAATATGTATGGTAAATGATTATAAACTTGCAAAAGGTATAGTCATGTATGTATACAAAAATTCCTTCATTCTGAAACATATCAATCACGCCATTATAAATTTGATAGAAATGGGAATTTTCGAGAAGGTCTTGAAAGATTTCTATATGAAAGTCAGAGCAGAAAACCTCGAACTTGAGGAACTGAAGAGAAATGTGTACACTAGGGTCAAATATCCTGATGAAAATGACGTCGTCGACATTGTATTCAACAGATTTTCAACATCTCAACTGGCTATGGTTTTCTACTTTTATCTTCTGAGTTGCACTTTGGGTTTTGTCTTATTTGTCATGGAAATGATTTGCAGTAAATATCATGGAAGATTCAAATGTAAATTTGGTCAGCGTTCATGTGTCTTCTGAGGTATGCATGGAAGATAAAGCATCTTTTCACCTTGAGAAGAGCCTAATGTGTCGAAGAAGAGAAAAAATCGATAGGATGAAAATACGTAAACTTTCATTATAAGTAGTGATGCGGGATTTAATCGATTAATCGATCAATTTCTGTTGTAAGATCAACCGATCAAAAATATTTAATCGAGTCATCGAGTCGATTAAAATTAATCGGTTGTAGTTGATATTAATTATTATTTTATTAATACAAACTCATAACAAAAATTCCGACAATATTTCTCTCTCGGAAATTGCTTACATAAAACCACAATAGTACTGTTATTTTCTGTCAACCAAGTAGAGTAGAGAAAATCTTTGCACAAACACTTCAGAAAGAGATGAAAATATGAGGACAGTGACTTAGTATACCTCTATTGAAAGTTGAAACATAATGCGAAACCCATATTAAGTTTAATGGTTTTCCAAGAAAACTTCCATCTTGTTGTCAGCTCATCTTCCTAGCATATGAAATACATACTTTTCTGGGATTCGTCTCCCTCATCCCTTTTAAAACAGCCATGTCTACACTGTGTGCAAGTGAGAGCGTAACTACCTTCTTCTCTTTTTAAAATCTGGTAATTCGATTACAATAGGGGCTAGTTTTCTGTTTCGACCGCTGTAGTTTTGCAGTTGCAGTTTCTGTACGGAGTTTGTGTTTAGTTTGATAAAGAAAAAAAAAACAGTTTTCTGTGGTTTGTGAAAAGTGTAAACTCCATTATGTCATATAAGAATTTGAGAGGTAAACTCAAGGAAACGTTTGGATTTAAATTGAACGATCGTGGAGAAGTGCTTGACAGAAAAAAAGTTTTTTTCGTATTTAGTGATGCAGGAAACATTGTTACTAAACGTAGAGCGGCACTTAATTCGGTGTATGTGAATGAACTCACATGTTTAAAATCATGGATGAAGCAGTATTAAATAGTTGAGTCTTCATACTTTTTGTTATTTATGTTTGTTTCAAAAATTCCCGGAGAAATTGACACAAATTATAAGCCTCATAATAAATATGTTAGTAAGTAATTAAAATAGTTGTTTTGTAATATAACGATAAAATATATATATATAGAGATATATACATTAATTTAATACTTATGCTTATCACCGAACACAAATTAAATTTAACAATAACTGTGTATTACTTACAGTATATCAAAACATTTTTTCAACTCGATCAAAACTCGATTAATCTATCGATTAATCGATTAAATTCAAATAGTTAATCGATTAAATATTTTGATCGATCAACAGCACTAATTATGTGTTACATATTTCGCATCAAATAATTTCATTGTTATGTTATCAAAGATATTCCCATTTATAGTTTACAAGTGGTTTCTTTGTTATGTTATCAAAGATACCAGTATTTGCGTTTAGTTTATACAGGGTTTCTTTGTTATGTTATCAAAGATATTTCCGTTTATAGTTTACAAATGGTCTCTTTGTTATGTTATTTAATACATTTTGTTTGTAGTTTACAGATGGTTGCTTTGTTATTTTATCAAGGATATTTCCGTTCATAGTTTACAAATGGTTTCTTTGTCATGTTATCTAAGATATTTTACTTATAGTTTACAGATGGTTTCTTTGTTACTTTATCAAGGATATTCCCATTTATAGTTTACAAATGATTTCTTTGTTATGTCATCAAAGATATTTCCGTTTATTGTTTACAAATGATTTATTTGTTATGTTATCAAAGATATTTACATTTATTTTACACAAGGTTTCTTTGTTATGCTGTCAAAAATTTTCTCATGATTTGTACCAGGAATAAAAATTTATTCACGTCAAAAATTGTAAAGGAGTGTAACAAATTAATGAATATTGAACTAACGTAATAAATTAGTAATTGTTAACAAGTAGGTGAATAAATAAATGGTGAAGAAATTAAATCATCAACATTTCTCAGCGTGACTACAATAATTCTACAAAGGTTGTAGCAATTGCAGAGACATAAATCTCAAATTTCAAATATATACATATTTTTAATTTTATGGTGGATCGCAAATAATTTTTGCTTTCCGGAACTTGAAAAGTGGTCCACACCTCTGGAGTAACGGTCAGCGCGTCTGGCCTCAAAACGAGGTGGCCCGGGTTCGAATCCCGGTCGGGGCAAGTTACCTGGTTGAGGTTTTTTTTCCCAGGGTTTTCCCTCAACCCAATAGGAGTACTCATTTCACCAGCATTATCACCTCCATATCATTCAGACGCTAAATAACCTAGATGTTGATACAGCGTCGTAAAATAACCCAATAAAATAAAAAACTGTAAAAGTGTAAATTAAACTGTTACAAGTTGCAAAAATTTAGTGGAATACCAGCCTCGACTAATCCAAAAGGTTGATTACATATTATATATTATTATTATTATTGTTATTATTATTATTATTATTATTATTATTATTATTATTATTATTATTCCATAGGTTCGTAAATAGAGTTCTCCGCAAGTTCTTAGTCGAAGAGACACCCGACGTTTTTATCTGAGGGATCAAATTAGCGATAAAAGTTTCCTATAATAATCTGACGTGGGTTATAGCTCAGATCACATGTGATCAGGGGTTATAGGCTCCACGTGTAAAAGGTTTCTTCAGCGTTGTGTTTGTTTATTTTGAAGCGTTCTCGTAAAAGCCGGCCGCTGTAATTTAGCAGTGGATAACGTGTTATTGGGCTCGTTACTGAGAGATGACAGTTTGATAGAGAGCTTCATTGACTCCAATGGATTACAGATGTGCCCCAAATTCCAGTATCAATTAGGGTAAATTGTTCGTGCAGGTCAGTGCGGGTGACCTCCTTCAGGGGTCAATCAGCGGTGACCTCGTGTCAATACTTTTCAGAGAGAGACAGACAGACAGACAGACTTATGGAAAAAACAGAATTACTGTCTTAACAATAATACGTGAGTGAAACGTATTACCTGGCTGAACGAACCAATCCACTGAGTCAACAGATACAGTATCTGATGAATTCAAACGAATCATCGTGTTGATTCCTTGATTATTGATTCATAATCATGAGTGAAAGCAATCAACTGACTGAGTTGTTCTATTGAGTCATAATAGTACATTATGCAACGAGCCTATAATGATAGTAATTAAGACGCAAGTATGTTTGTTTATGAAACGAACGCAAGCGAGTTTCATAATTTTCATACGAGCGTCTTAATTACCATTATAGGCAAGTTTCATGCGACATTTTATGCTCGACCATATTTCTAACTTGAAATTATTCAAAAGTATTCATATTATGGTTATGTAAGTGAGTAGCGAACTGACCTGAATCGTGAGATGTGCGCAGAGAAAGTATTGATTTTTTCCAAGGCCAAATGTCATTGACCATGATATAACGTAGAGAATAAGATGAAAATTAGTCTTGATATAACCTGGAAATTGATTTAGAATTGAAAAACGAGATGACAAATTGATTTATTTGAATATTATTTACAATTAACGCTAATTATTATAGTAACAGAACATAACCTTCTGCGACAGTATTGGATTTCTAGCCTTCGTGACTTTTCGCTAATTGTCTTTCGATTGCATATCCGAAAAGAATCGATACTTGCGGTTTTATAATGGTACAAAGGTGATTTGTCATTGGCTGAACACCTGAACTTTAATGAATAGGTGTACTTTAATAAGGTGCATTAAAGGGCTACTACCAGGTGTATAATTACTACATTTCGGTATGGTCGAACATAAAAATAATAACGGTGTGGTCTGTGATCAGTGGTCATGGAACTGGTCGCCTGTATTTTGTTCAAGGAATGATGAGACAATATCAATACATAAAGATTCTGAAGGAACGGCTTCTTTCACAAGTCCGTGAATGGTTTCCAGATGGTGATTTTGTGTTCATGAACGACTCTGCGCCCTGTTACAAGGCAAATAAAGTGATCAAATTCCTGTCTGACAACAACATTAGGGTTCTGGATTGGCCTGGTAACTCTCCGGACCTTAATCCGATTAAAATATTTGGGAGCTAATGAAGAGGCAAGTTCATTCAGAAATTACTACAAATAAACAATCTTTAATATAAAAGCTTATCAATGTGTGGCATCACGGCCAAGAAATTAAAAACAATTGTATCCAATGCATTTCTAGTATGCCAAAGAGAGTTAAAACTGTAATTGCTGCAAAGGGATGTGTGACAAAATATTAGTTTTCTTGTTTATTTCATTCCATATTCATTATTACACAATTAAATATGTAATAATATTGTTTATAAAACACTATTTAGAGTAATAAAGCTTTTCCAGTTGAGAAAATCCAAATTACTTGTGTTTTATGTGAATTTGAAGATGAAATTCCTACTTTTATCAAGTGTCCCTAATAATTTGATCACCCACTGTGCATACATACATACATACATACATACATACATACATACATACATACATACATACATACATACATACATATATACTAGGAAACTTATACAATTTGTAAATAATATACCTTTTGAGAAAATTAACCAGTCGTAGAAAAAAGAAACAAAGCAAAATATAATTGTAAATAATGTTAAATGTAAATGGTAGAAATTGTAAATAACTGTAAAACTAGAGTATCATAAAAAAAACAATAATTTTAGAATCTGCAATAACGTCACAGTCTAACAGTAGATTGTAAACTGTAAATGGTAGATAGCTATAATTAATTGTAACCTTGGAACATTTTTATAGAGAAAAACTAAGAGAAAATTGTGGAAAAGAAAATAATCCAAATCAGATTGTAAATTTCAAATTGCATAAAATCAATATAAATGCAGCATATATATCGAGACAAATAAGTGAATGGCAAAAACAAAACCAACTGATCTTCAAATTAGATTGTAAACTTTGAATTGTTATAGATGATTGTAAATAATTGTAATATTATAAGAGAACTCAGTGCATGTAGTATTACTCAGTGTAATGGAACATGCCGTATTTTTAATAAATATTTAAAAAATACATACATACATACATATTTACGCCTACAGCACTTGTCTTGTTAATCTGTGATGGTCAACTGGAATGATGACGTCACGACATCCATGAAATATTGACAGGAATACTGATGAGTGATGATACAAATAATGGACCGCTTCGATGTGAATGTATGAAAATTATAGTCCTCGGGTAATGACTAATGAAATATCGATGAAAATGTTGTTACTTCATTAGTTTAAAGCCAACTGTAACTTTCTTTTTGAACCCGTCTGGTATAAAGGAGTCTCAATTTCAGAACAGTGTGTTCCAAGTGTTTAGAACGCTTCGGAGGGGTGCATTTACCCGAAGTCGAATGAGTGTCGAGAAGTGGTTTTACCTCAAGGCACAACTCGTAACGGGGCCAGTTAACTAACAAAGTAACAAGTGAAGGTGGAACTGCGCATGACGTGGTGCTAGGTCGTAAAATTTGAGATGCTGGAGACCACACTTCTATACTACAACTTCACTTGGCAAAAAATCAACCCATAGTACGCGAACCACCAGCACAGGCATGGCTGGCATTTCCGCTTATAAATGACATGACGTTTAGAAAGAGAGAAATATGTGTCTGAGAGACCGAGATGGCACATTCGATGCTGTGCTCTGGAGGAAAACCTCAACATACATCTATAAAGAACACTGATGTTGAAATAGTGTAACCACTGCAATGTTAAATGAAGATTAGATACTGTTAACGCATAAGTTGGAAACGTTTCTTAACGGTTACTGTTGTTCGTGTCTTTCTATTCATAGCAACAACACAGAATAGTAATATGCGTTACAAGAGCGGCATGTTGAAGTTTTCATGTTCGAGGAAAAGTTGAAAAAGCGAAACGTAGTTGAGCTTTTTTAATTTCGGAGAATTGAAAGAAAACATACCGCTGGTGTATCGTACATTATTTTGTGCGAAGATCGTTTATTACATACCTCAAAGAGGAATTTCTAATTAGTTGCAATGAAATCTCCATCTTGGTTTCTGTTCAATGACGGCAAATTTGCAAAACAAAAATATCTACAACATTGTTGCTTTAAAATGTTTTCTGTATTTACTATACTCCAGCAGGCCGTGATATACGTCTGTCTTTTTTTTCCCCCAGTCTATAAATGCGAACTTAAAACAAACGGTAAGGTTATGTATTGATTTATTTTTCATTTTAATATTTTAACAATATTATTTATATAACATATTGCAGTAATAACATCGGCATCTGGAATCTTGTTGATTTTTTCACGGCTTCCTTAATGTTACTTGCATCACGAATGCAGTAACTTTAGTGGAGTTGTAGAGTTTACTTAATTTTTGCAAATATTTAAAAACAATAATTAACAGTGCAATTTAGGTGAAATTGCAGTGGTAAGTTTCCAATTTATAATTATTACTATATTGAACTTCTCTAAAAATAATATGTTAAAAGCCTAAAGCAGTAAAATCAATATGTCACTTAAGCGGTAAGAAGAGGGAAATTGTTATGTGTGTTAGGTTGGGAATACTGAATGTGGAATTTTAGACTTTCCGCGGATTGGTTTTGTGCGGAAACCAAGCAAATACGCACGATCTCGCACAAAAAATTGGGTGCTATTCATAGACATTTCGCAGCACGCGCTACGAGCGTACTAAGCTAGCCCCGGCTATCCACTGGTTACTTGTACAGAATTCAAATGATATCCTATCGCTAACACTGGTTTATGAATACGAAAAACGCTGATCATCCACCGGAAACCCGCGCTAAAAATGTCTATGAATACGGCCCATAGTGTTCTACATTAAACCACGCACAGTAACGTCTGTTGTCATTGCAACCGGTTTTATCATTCAATACATCGACAATACTCCAACTACGATCACCAGTGGTCTCGTATCGCATGAGAATGAGCATGACCCATTCCCGGCAGTGTTGCCATTACTTTATTTACAACCCATGTAACTTTGGTCCTGACTTATCCCGTGGTTAAAAAGTTCTCTTACACGATAAAAAAAACTGTAGGTCAGATATTTTTTAACGCCAGTGTACATAAAAGTGGACTTAGTCAGTTTTACTTCTGAGCGTCATGTAATTAACTATAAAAATAAGGAAACTTGGACAGTCAAATATGTTCGCAAGTCCTTTAGTGTGCAAACATTACTTTATAAAATAAGTGATAAAAAGCTAGTAGATGGCCTAGTGGACACGAGACTGAAAGATATTGAAAATTGAGTAAATTATTTAAATGCTATGTTAGTCATTTAACAAACCTCTTCTAAAGACTTAAAGAATGCAACGAGGAATTAACGTCCATTTGGTTGGCCTAGAAGTCGCTCAACTAACCTGCCTCTACCTGAAAACCTCCTGCTGCTAAGTGAAACAGCAAACAGCCGCTGAACTCACACCCACTCGCTTCCGCGTGGTTGAATGTCTCGTTGAACTTCCAAGGCTGCATTCTCGTCGTCAGAAAGTCATATTGTGAAGTGCATTGTCCGAATGTTTAGATAGCATGTACAATCTTCACTTGGACGAGTGTACGCCCGGAAACAGGTTGCACTTAGCAGGCCTACGGCTCTGTTAAAAAAGTTACATGGACAAGTATAACTTATTTTATTTCATGGAGTGCAATTTCATAGAAAGGACTTTGCCGACAAACCTTCTACTACCCCTACTAATTGGTTGTTATAAACAAATATCTTCCTTACTGTGACGTAAATCTTGTCTTCTCCTGTTAGTAACCAATCACAACCCTCGTTCAGAAGAATTTACAGGCTCCCGTCAAATCCACGTGGAGGCAAAGTTGTCACATCTTTTCCGAATTCCAAGAATCCCGTCAGTCTCATTTCGAGGGTCACCAGGATTGTGGCAACTGTGCAATGTTGGGACGAGGGGACAGGATGGAATTGTCAGAGGTATTTGTGTAGGAAGTCATAAATATGTAAGTGGGTGTTCAAAGGAGCCACCGAACTGCACTCCTTGAAATAAAATGGAGTATAACAGTCCGCTTAGCGGTGGTGCAGCGCGTCAGGTTTCGATAATAAAATCTCGCGACTTACACATGACATTAAATTAGTGACAGACTACAGTCACTAATCGTGATTATCGACCTAGTCGCGATCGTGGTTGTAGTACAGTCTAGTATATAGTCACGAAGCTCAGTACGTAGGGAATATGCATCCATAGATAGTTGCTGACCACTGGGATCGCTACTATCGTCTCATTACAGACAATGTGAAATAGTACCGGCACAGTCTATTGTTCCTAGTAGTCTACCCTCAACAACTCAAGCTTCGTGACTGTATATACTAGACTGTGGTTGTAGTGTGTCCATGTCCCGATCGCGATCAGGAGCTTAATCCTGTTTACAGAACTAAAATAATCGCGCTGAGTCACGATCCAGTGGACGAAAGTAAGATTGTAGTAATCTTTGGTTCCGAATCACCTTGATATTTTGAAGTTTTCTATTATTTAGGAAGTCGTGATAGCTGTTGCTGTGGAATATTGTTAAACCCTTCCATTATACGATGAAAGCTATATGAAAGAGAGAAGAAAACGAAGTGAACGGCTAGAAAATGATATTTGGTTACTATTAGAAGTAAGTTATTAGACAAATTTAATTCTTATATGAGAAAAGCGAAAAGAAATATGACAAATGATAGATGAATTATAATTCATTCATGAATAATTATTCATATATGGAGGCCAACAGAAGTCTGCTGAAAGATGTTTAAGTTCAATAAATCTTGAATTAAATGGTTTCTTTTACAGATTTTAAATTTGAGTCTCTATCATGACGATATCGTACCAGGTAACTTGTTCCAACCAGGATTTGAACCCGGGCCCGCTAGTTTCACGTTCAGACGTGCTAACCGTTACTCTACAGCGGTGGACCGTGAAATTTGTTAAAACCTGAACTATGACTGCTATAAATAATGTTGTAGATACAGAATTGCTGTATTAGAAATTTTAAATGTAGTCCTACGAATTCGGCAGAGAAGTGTAGGGGTTAATGATTTCGAAAATCTGCATCAGGGCGAATTTTTGCTGAGGTACACACTCTCGAAAACAGTTGACAGGAAAGTAATAGAAATAGACGAAATTCGCAAGAGGTTGGAATACACACCGTAGAGAAATATGCCTCTTCTAGTTCTTTTTAATCATTGATAGATGATAATGTTGGAATATATAGCTTCCTGAGTCCTAAGACATTTTGTTGTTTTATTTTTAAAGTTCAACATAATTTCTACACTTCAAAAAAAGTCACCGAAATGAGGAAAAATGCTGAAAAAATTCTGCAGATTACGATTAGGGCACAGATGCAGGTATAGTATACTATACTTCGGGTCTCTGCACATAGATACATACTATATCATAATCATGTATGAAGTATGGTATAGGCTAGTAGGCCTATACTATATTCTCAGGACTGAGGAGAATAAACTAATATTTCTGTTATTAAAAATGAATCGTGAAACTGATTGTGTGAAAATAGATAGATGATCCAATGTTATTAAAACAGAAAAAAAAACCTTTGTTAGTGAAATTGGTAACCAAATATCGGTAGGCTACATATAGCCTAAACTAAAGATATTATGGAATGCGAGAAAACAAGTTGTGAAAAAATTAAAGCCAAGGATGACATGTGACTGCAGATTACTAAATTGTCATGAGGAGGTTACCGCAAGAACTATGCAACGTAACATTTTGCGGCCTCTCTTCAATAATAATTATTATTGATAGCTGATACGTTACACACCGTATCTTCGTATCATTCTCGTTATAGCATTAGAAACGTTTTAGATAGTTATACCACAGTCTAGTATATACAGTCTGTAGTTATTAAAAATGAATCGTGAAACTGATTGTGTAGTCAATACGTAGTAAATATGCATCCATAGATAGTTGCTAACCACTAGGATCGCTAATATCGTCCCATTACAGACAATGCGAAATAGTACCGGCACAGTCTATGTCATGTTATGTAACTGATCTTGACTATTTGTAATTTTCTACTATATTTTATGCAATTTCTAAGGTATTTTCTTTTGTGTTGTTTTGTAATCTAATTTTGTATTTCATGTAACTTATATTATTGAAACCTGATTGAGTGGAAGAGAAGGCCTCATGGCCTTAACTCTGCCAGGCAAAATAAACCTACTACTACTACTACTACTACTACTACTACTACTACTACTACTACTACTACTACTACTACTACTACTACTACTACTACTACTACTACTACTAAATTTTATTTTTCCTAGTACCCTTACAACTCAAACTTCATGACTGTATATACTAGGCTATGGTTATACAGTACTTAGCTTTAGAATTTGTCAAAGAGATTATAATATTATATGTAATATGCTCCCTTTGTGAAGCGAGTAAAACGCACACAGAAAAGCTTCGGTTTTGGCACGGCCGTCCTGAGTCAAACTCCTGTAATCACAAATTTTACGGGAGTTAACAAAATGTTACCTACAGAGTTGCCAACTCGATTCTTAATAATAATAATAATAATAATAATAATAATAATAATAATAATAATAATAATAATGGCTTTATTTAACCTGGCAGACTTAAGGCCGTAAGACCTTCTCTTACACTCAACCAAAAGGGTTACCATGAGAAGAAATTCTATAGGAGGACATGGAATCTAAAATAAGAGGACATTGCTGAAAAAAGGAGGACTTTTTAAAAATTGATATGAACAAAATTAAAGATAAAAACAATGACTCACCTTAGTTCTCTCACTAGTTGCTGGATCAGTATTACATCTGTACCCTACCTATCGGTGGAGCCCACTTTGTACACAAGAGCCTGAAGAGACAAACATATCTTGTAACAAATAACTATGGAACTATTCACAGGACATGTCCTTGAAATTATATTTCACCATGATGATACCTCTGGCTGTCTCCGTTAGCATGCGATTTCTTTCTTTTGTCCATTAGGGAAAATACTCTCTTAGCACTTCCATTATGACTTGGGATAAATAAATAGAACTGACATATTTTTAAGAGTTCTGAGAAAGTTTCAGTGCTCGCAGAACTATTGGAATTGAAGAATTTGCACCATTGTTTATCTAAAGTTAGGCCTAAATCTTTGTCCAAATTAACTTGATTGGTATATCTTTGGACATTGCATAATAAAATTGATAAAAATAGCTTAGAATCATGAATAGTGATGTTTTAGAATGTAAGAATTCAATGCATGTCAATAGATCATCATATTTTGTTTTTATGTGCTCCAGCTTCAACCATTGAAAGCAGTTAGGCCTAAATTATTCCATAGGTTTTCACCATTTGTTTAGATATTCTGTGCATAATATCGCACATTATTCAATATTCATATTAATTCTAGTTGAAATGCGAAATGCCGGACATTTCAATTTTTTTAAATGTCTGCCGGACAGGATAAAATGATTAAAAAAGAGGACATGTCCTCCTTTTGCTGGACGGATGGTAACCCTAATTCTTAAAAATCCTCTATGAAACAGTGCAGAAACCGTTAAATTGTTATATTATTATGCCGCTGTGAGTGCTTAAAATACCAGTTAAATCCTTATATCAGCAATAAAAATTTCATAATTTTCAACCCGCTAAAGTAACACTGAAAAACGCCAGATCTAGCGGGAAAACAGCTGAATTGAGAACACTGGCTAGCTAACATCCATCTGGAAATAGTTCGAGGAACCCGTGGAACTCAATGCACAAAAGAATGTTAATGCAATTTTTTCTTTAATGTTAGCATTTGTTAAAACTCGTATTAGTAGATTTTTTACACTTTTTGTAGATGAAACCGACCCTATGTGTCTTAATTCATATTTTCAAATAATGTCCATTGTTTTGATTTGTTATATTATAAAACATTACATTTCTGCAAGGTGCGAATTTTACGATATATTTTATTACCGGAATTCTGTGATGATTCGAAGTGGAAACCTCGTTAAACAGAGCTCATCGCTCCGCCGCCACGCTCCACTTTCGTAAAGCAGCCTTGTACAACTGTACTACTGCTCACGCCGCGATTGGCTGGAAGAAAGAGGCGAGTCTGGGGTCAACCAGCTAGCAGGGTCTCCTATTGGCTGGCACGCAGCCATGCCTTCCTGCGTTTTTATGTTCATCGGCGGCGATGGTTGCCAGGTCGTAAAACAGGTTTGCTACGTCACACACGTGCGAAGGTCATTGTTATCATCATCCGCTGTCGATACACGCAGGAATGTCAGTGGCAGACAAATGAAAGTTGTCAACAAATCGCATTTGAATTTCAGATGATCTTGTCACGTTGTAAATCCAGGAACTATCACTATCACCTATCACTGCAAGTCAGTACAAATTCCACGTAGCGTAGGTAAGAAACGTTCACCGTGATCATCATCATCATCATTAGAGATGAGAATTTCATGCACTATAAAATCCCAAAATATTCATGCACTATGAAACTATGAAACATGCACGATCAAGCGAAAAATACGTTAAAATTATGAACTTTCGTTTTTTTTTTTTTTTTTCAAAATTTCTTATTTCACTTTTATTTATTTATTTTTTTTTTATTTTTTGCACAGTTAACAACTAACAACATGTCTAAATTGGTTTCTGTGAGGTTCCTGCACTTGTCAGTCAATAGTCTATATTTTTGTAGGCAGAGAATGACTTCTCTACATCGCAAGAAGTTATGGGTGCAAACTTGAATTAACCTTCTCCTTTTATTTAGCTTTCTTTTCTTTTCCTTCTTCAATCTTGATTCCTGAAGCTAAGATAAGGGATATAAAAATTGAGAAACTGAGGTGTCCACTCGAAACCATTAAAACATCAATTTAAACTTAATATAATATGTAGGCCTATTATATGCATGATTAGGCTGAAAATTGCTTAAATAATTATCCATTACGCTTGTTTTTATTCCCAAAAAGGCCAAAACATGCAAATATGCACAGAAAAAGTATACATATTTGGGACCGGAAAATAATTAAATGGATAAGTACTAAGTTTGAGCTACGTCCCATATTCCTATAAAAACAAGCATTTGCATGGAATTCTCGTCTCTAATAATAATAATAATAATAATAATAATAATAATAATAATAATAATAATAATCATCATCATCATCATCATCATCATCATCATCAGATTTCGCGCTTTTATGACCTAAAAGTTAGTTTCACAAGTTGAAATACTTACATCATAGTATAGTTATGAACATTTTCCTCTATCTCAGATACAAACTTCATTGTCAATGGATACTTTGTTACGATCTGGCGAACATTAACTGAAATATGTATGTTCACTAATTCTTTGATAGTGAACCCTTGGTCACATATTATAACAGATTGATCATACCTTTATCAATTTCACTATACTACCATCTAGCGACTGCAAGAAAAGTCACTTCATAACCCCAATGAAAATTATATGGAGTAATAGTGTGGACTGTACTTCCATCTAGCGATTGTTACCAAAAAAATTCATTTTCGACGATGGAGATCCTGCACCGAAATCCAGATAAGAAAAATATTCAGATAAACAAACATTTGATGTGAAATGTACTGTGCCGCTGTGATAGTAAACGTAATATTATTTGTCAGCTTATTGCAGCTCGGGAACTGTCCACGTTCTTTCGGTATTCACTTGACAATATGTGTCAGAGGAAGAACAATTGTTTGTATGTATCTGAAGTCTGATTAGTGGAATATGTAGCTAATCGGCGATGTATGTATTGGAGGGGAAAAGGAACTGGCCATCCTACCTCATTATCTCCTGGCCTAGTTGCCTCATGAGTGATGCCTTATTGGTGTTATACTTACGACTTGTCCTCTGAAGTTGACTAAACAACAACAACTATTTAGTGCATATTCATGCAACTAGAGACAATTATAACCTACAATACAAAACAAAATATGAATCAAGTAAATACTTTGAACTTATTTTTTTCAAACGTGATGTGCAGCCAGTCCAGCACCCTAAGTCTTGAGAAATCTCTAAGGTAAAAATAAAGGTAGTCTATAATTAGAAATCCGATTCCGCTAATGTCTGAAACAACAACGTCATTCTGGCAAAACATTTCTAAATGTGAATAACCAACATATTACATTTAACCACGAGTTGGACTGTTCTTAAATTCTGTATTCAATAAAACGGACATGAATAAATAATGCATTTTCGGTTTGTGCTAAATTGATTTTGTTTTCGTTCGTAAATTATGTAATAAAATTTAATTCTTACTTACAGCTTTTAAGAACCCGGAGGTTCACTGCCGCCCTCACATAAGCCCGCCATCGGTCCCTATCCTGTGCAAGATTAATCCAGTCTCTATCATCATATCTCACCTTTCTCAATTCCATTTTAATAGCCTATTATCCTCCCATCTACATCTCGGTCCCCCCCAAAGGTCTTTTTCCCTCCTGTCTCCCAAATAATTTTAATTCTACTACAAATAAAATTTAATTCCGAAACCATGTGTCAACGTGTATTTATTTCTAATAGGAATCAAAGAAAAAAATAAATCATACGACAAAAATGGCAGTTAGTTCCACTTACTGCTTCAACAATCAAAGTTGAAGTTTGCATATAGTCTATGTATACTTCGTAAAATGGCAGTATCTGTTGTAATCAAATTATTTGAGAAAATGTTAAATTTCTGATGCCATAAATAATTTTTTCTGCTTATTTTACAACTACACTATTAATTTGAACTCCATCAAGAAAAGAGAAAGTAATTGGAAATATTTTAATTTTTATACGCGTTTTTCTCAGTTATGAAGTTGATGAAGTTACTGCCTTCCTCCTTAGCACGGCAGCATAGTCCCATATCTGCTTTCTAAACATACCACGAATTTTGGTTCATGATTTTAAGTTACTCCACTTCTGTCTAAATCATTAACCATAATGAACATCTCATAGGAAACTGCGAACTGCTTTCTAGCGAGTACATCAATAGGGACCGAATTTTTAGGTTTTTAAGAAGTCCATTTCAGGTTATTGGAATAGGTGAAATAGTTTTCTTTCTTTTTAGGTTTTTTGCCCAATTTGTGAAAGGGGTAGCAAAAATTGCCTGATTGTTAAAAATGTACGCTTACAAGTCACTTTTAAATAACATAACTTTCCCCTCGGTGGTAAAGTTGGAATCATTTCCAATCCACTGTCTTAATAAATGTGATTTCACTTGTTGTGGCATAGCTTATCAAAACACAAAATATAAAAATTCAATGTTAACACCAGAAGCACCAGAATAAGGCAACTGCACAGAGACCTCAGAAAAGTCCACAGCTTGTACATGCAAGATCGCAGTCTTCTATCTGGGAACATGCCCAAAAACTTCACCAATTTTATACGACTTCTTCGCAGTTCATTCATCTCAAGAGAAAGTTCAGTCATTTCATACCCTTCTACTGGCATGTCATATATGCCATCAATGGAAATTTCAAAATACATAGATTCCCAATCAGTGCTAGAAAGTGAAGCGTATGAAGGACGGCCTGCTATACAAATAATGACGGAATTCCCTGTTAACCATTTTATCCAAAACAACAAAAGATCGAAGGGGTTAAGACCGCAGATTCGGTCGCTTTGTCCAGTGCAGAAGAGAATAAAAATTGTAAGATGTATTTAAATGTCTAAATATACTAATGGCTTGTGCAGCAAATGCTGCTAATTAAGTTCATTAGAAGTTCAAATTAAATTTTTTCAAATTTATTTCCAATGAAGAATACCAGACATTTTGGAAGTTATTTGCTTCCATAATAATGAAACATAGGCCTAACCCTCTGAGTGGTTTTGTTCATGCTAAATACTTTTTATTTAACCTATACTGTACATCTTCAGTTCTTGAGTTCCAATGCGAAAACGCAAGTAACAATGTCAGAAAGATCAGTCGGTTTTACATGTGGGAGTGAAGCAATACCTATTTCAGGTTATTTTGGATTGTAGGTTAGAGTTATGAAAATATCCTCTCCTCTCCTCTCCTCTCCTCTCCTCTCCTCTCCTCTCCTCTCCTCTCCTCTCCTCTCCTCTCCTCTCCTCTTATTCCCTTCTCCTTTCCTTCTCCTTTCCTTCTCCTTTCCTTTTCCTTTCCTTCTCCTTTCCTTCTCCTTTCCTTTTCCTTTCCCTTTTTTCCTTTTCTTTTCTTCCTACTGTATCCTCTCCTTCTCCTTTCCTTTTCCTTTCCTTCTCCTTTCCTTCTCCTTTCCTTCTCGTTTCCTTTTCCTTTCCTTCTCCTTTCCTTTTCCTTTCCTTCTCCTTTCCTTTTCCTTTCCTTCTCCTTTCCTTTTCCTTTCCTTTTCTTTTCCTTTTCTTTTCTTCCTGTTTTCTTGTTTTTTTCTCCATTCGCTTGCTTTCTACATGATTCTCAATTTCTCCTACTGTATCCTCTTCTCTTCTCTTCTCTTCTCTTCTCTTCTCTTCTCTTCTCTTCTCTTCTCTTCTCTTCTCTTCTCTTCTCTTCTCTTCTCTTCTCTTCTCTTCTCTTCTCTTCTCTTCTCTTCTCTTCTCTTTCCTTTCCTTTTCCTTTCCTTCTCCTTTCCTTTTCCTTTTCTTTTCTTTTCCTTTTCTTTTCTTCCTGTTTTCTTGTTTTTGCCTTTCTCCATTCGCTTGCTTTCTACTTGATTCTCAATCTCTCCTACTGTATCTTAGATCCTTCTCATTGTCACAAGTTTCATATTCAGTCTCTACATTGTCTTCAGCGTCATCATCAGCATCATCATCTGAACTTTCATCCATGATCTGCAGAGTAGTGTCGATCACCACGTAAGTTTTCATCCAGTGTCACTTTGTTAGATAAAACTCGCTTAAGGGAATAAATAAACTGCACTAACCGAAAATTTTCTATTAATACTATTGATACATAAATCTGACGTACACTTCCAAATAATTATATCTCATAATAAATTGGCCAAGCGTGTAAGTTGCAACTGCTGTCACGACTACTATAGTCAGCAACTGAAAGACGGAGGCATAGCTAGAAGAAGGAGGTGCTCTCTTGGTGGGAAAAGTAATGAGGATTAATTGTTTATCCATTATACGTCAAAATTGCGTACGACAGAAGTTTTAAACAATGGCATTACTTCCTTGTGAGCAGGAAGAAAACCACTGTTTGATCACAGTATAGAGATATGTTCTCTATACTGTGGTTTGATTTCCACATATCCTACAAGTTCAATACAAGTAGTGTTAAGTTCATAACAATAACCTCAGTATCTCGTTATCATTATATTACTTCTCTTCAAATAATTATCTACAAATGTTGACGCAACATCCGTCGATCGACCACGCTGTTACGTAAGTTTTATAGTTTTCAGTCATATATATAGCCATTACTCAGTATATTATAGAAATGAAGGTAAAAGGTAAAGGTATCCCCGTAATATGCCATGTAGGCACTTGGGGGGCATGGAGGTAGAGCCCCATGCTTTCCATGACCTCGGCACTAGAATGAGGTGGTGTGGTCGGCACCACGCTCTGACCGCCTTTTACCCCCGGGAAAGACCCGGTACTCAATTTTATAGGAGGCTGAGTGAAACCTCGGGGCCGTTCTGAAAGTTTGGCAACGAGAAAAAATCCTGTCACCACCTGGGATCGAGCCCCGGACCTTCCAGTCCGTAGCCAGCTGCTCTACCAACTAAGATCGAGTATAAAATCTTCTTTCTCTGCGTCTACTTAAGGCCCCAAAAGGTTTCACTTTCATATCATCAGTATACCATTATGTGTTGCATTAACTATAATAATATTTCATTTTTAATGGTAATAATGTCATCAAACATTCTTAAGTTTTGTAGTTCTTAATATCGAATACACAGCTGTACTGGAAAGCTACAGACCAGAGAATCAGACCTGTAAATTATTTTTATACTTTATCAAAAAATTACACAAATGAAGATCGACATATTGGCATTATGATGTGAAAGAATCTGACCCATTTGAACTCGAAGTATGTCAGCAATCCTGTAGGGCATGGCCTTCGTGTAATAGTCTATTGTTTATTGTAGTGTGTGTTTTGTTTTATTCTGAAATGCAATTAATTAGTTCTCAAAACTGACGAAAGATGGATTTTGGAAAATAGGAAAATGATGTAGGAAAATTGACATTTCACTGAAAACTAATATTTTTCTGAAAAACTTTGAGTTCTAAGCTTCAAAATGAGGGGTCATTTATTAAAATCCGTTCAGCCGTTTTCCCGTAATTTTTATTACCAGTTCAAATTGTATATATATATATATATATATATATATATATATATATAGGCCTAAAACACAGTAAATATAGAAAAATACTTATTAATTATGATTTAGCTTTCTGTAGTTCTTAAGGTCCAATTTAGGTTTTTTTTATGTTCAACAGAATGTAAATATATGATTTTTATGACCATGATTCGGAAAATTGTCTAAGAAATTATGAGTTTAGAAATAAGGAAAAAAAATGGGTAAAAATCTATAAATCCTGTCCCTGGTCATCAATAATATATGACTTCAAAAATAGAAAAGGAGCTTAAGTTAAAGTTATTAGGTAGTCTTTCTCCAAGACTAATAGGCTGTTGAACAAGAGAACTAAATATTTAACATATATATAGGCCTCTTGCTATTGAACGCTCGTCGGCAAATGCGATATGTTTGTTTTCAATACTCATCCACCATGTAATTAAATGTCTCTACTGTCATTCTTGTGTAGATCTACTCTTTTAACTTATTTGGAAACTCCCTGAAAATAGAATAAAGATTAAGAATTCTCTGTAGGCCTACTCATGTCTTTCCATGTCGAATTGGTGAGTTTCTAGTCTTCTCTTAAACAAAAAATGCACCCAGGCTTTCTTGTAACAAATCTCTTCTCCTCTTGTTCGCCAAGATCGACCAAATATGTGACTATCTCTTCGCTGTTGCCCGTGAAGCATCTTGTCGCTTGAAGTAGTCGCCCTTGCATACACAGACTTTAGGCCTACGCGTGAACACGACACGCAACTTTTGCAGCAAAAGTGTGACCGTATCCCTAGTGCATTACGCAATTTTAGCGTAATATTTGTTTACTGAGTTTGAAGTCTTTACGTAACATTTAATTTCCTTACAACAGTTGGCGGACCAGACAAATTCTGTTCTTTGTGATGATAATTCGTAATACCTAACACCTATAGTTAGTCTATTACAACATAAAATATTTGCATAGTCTACTGCATTAGAAGTTCTTATGCAACAATCCAGTTTTCTTCATCAGTTCATAATATGCTCACTCGAGGTGTTATCAGAGGAAATTTGTTTGCTTGTATTATTATGTTAATTCACATAAAACTAATAGAAAACATACATTACGTGCAGTGAGTTTTGTATAATTCATGAACTTTCCTTACGTATTCTTTACAAAATAACATTGAGGTAACTCATAAATTTTTAAGATCAATCTCTCTTCTACGAGAGCCAGTTACATTTTATCTACCCTCTCATTTGATATGGTACATCTCGTTAGCGGAATGCTATCGCATTTGAAAGAAAACATTTGATAGCCTACATATTTTTATTTTCGGCCATGCCGAAATGTAGTAATTATACACCTGGTAGCAGACCTTTAATGCATGTCATTAAAGTACACTTACTCATTAAAGGTCAGGTGTTTCAGCCAATGACGACTCAGGTTACAACTGTCCAGCCAATGACAGGTCAGCTTTCTACCGTTATAAAACCGCAAGTATCGATTATTCTCGGATATGCAATCGAAAGAGAATTAGCGAAAAGTCACGGAGGCTGGAAATCCAATACTGTCGCAGAAGGTTATGTTCTGTTACTATAATAATTAGTGTTAATTGTAAATAATATTCAAATAAATTCAATTTGTCATCTCGTTTTTCAATGTCTAATTTAATTTCAATGTTATCTCTGTAGGTTCTTATGGCCTAGCAAGGTCAATGTGGACATCTGTTCCTCGGAAAAAAATCAATACTTTCGCGTCTGCGCACATCTCACAACATACGGGACATTGCTAAAAAATTAATAATATCAAGTTAGAAATATGGTCGAGCATAAAAAGTCGTATGAAACTCGCCTATAATGGTAATTAAGAAGCTCGTATGAAAATTATGAAACTCGCTTGCGCTCGTTTCATAAATATCCATTCTCACTTCTTAATTACCTTCATTATAGGCTCGTTGCATAATGTACTATTAATCCAACCGAGGGTGAGATTGATCTTGAAACTGTGAGATACAACATGAATCTCGCTTTCATCCTCATCACCCAATACCTTCAACACATACCTGTTTTCTCTCTATTGTAATAAGGAGTTACGAAGTAATAAACTTTACTTATGCATTAGAAACAAAATGGAAATACTGCGACAAAGAACAGAACTACAGAAACAGATTTTCTATCGTGTACTGAATATGTAAAATATTGCCAAGATACCGTAAAATGGGGTGAATAGGGACGCAGGAGGTGAATAGGGACGAAGTTTTGTTATTTTTTGTCTCTTTGTGTCAAAGATTAAATATAATAATAAGAGTGTTTAGTCTATTTGTTCACTCATTATGAATGAAAACATAAACATTCTTATTATTACATTTAATCTTTGATACAAAGAAATAAAAATAATAAAACTTAGTCCCTCTTCACCTCATTTTACGGTACGTAGGCTACCATACTTTAAGTTGGCTAAACATCTCTAATAATAAAATTGTTCAAATGTGTCCTAAATAATTGATGTTATAGTACAGTATGGTATGCTATAAAGTGTAGAGAAACAATATCAGAATGGAAAACCGGAATGAGGTCCAAGAAGGTAATCTCTTGCAAATTACTGCAATATTTTGTACAGTAGTCTACATACCCTTAGTACAGGCCTGCAGAACTCGTAAGTAGGGGAAATATGACGTCAGCCTCACTCCACTTTTTTGGGGTTGATCGACTTCCGTGTAGAGTTGTTTACATTCTCTGGCCGTCAAAGGTCCATCAGTGGCGGCATGTAATTTTCAAAAAGGATTGTAATAAATTCATTGTTTTTATAATGCGTTATCTCTTTTCAAGGTTTACAGATTTCCTGTCGGTTGTTTCTTTGAGATTTCTTTGCACCTAACCTGCTTTAGATTTTCGAAAACTTTCCTCCTATCATCACCTACGGAAAAATAAATTTATAGCATTTAAGTAATGAACCTTGAAAATCACTATTAATTTCAATTCAAAATGAATGCAACGAGTGACGTCCTTAATTTTACGGTAAATAAATAAATAATCAATATACAGTTCGTAATAATGAACTTACCTGAAAGTTTGTGCATTCCATAATTCTTAATATGGGCTTTGTTGAAATGTGATTTAATATTGAAATGACGAGTAGAAATAAATTGGATGGGACACAGTAAACAAACAATTCTTTCGTCTCCAACAACAAAATAATCATATTCCCATTTCCTTTAGAAATAGTATTTCTTCACGGGTTTAGATTTTGCCATGTGCCAGTTCTCTTTAAACTGCAGTACGCGTATTGTGTTTGTATTTATTTATCTATTTATTTATCTATTTGTTTATTTATTTATTTATTTATTTAGCTGGAGTGCATTACAATGTTGAATGGCAGCACTGACATCCGGTCATATAGCTATCACTCACTTATCAACGTACAATTTATTTATTGTCCTATTACTAGTAAAACCAGTTAAGACCAGTAATACAAGTTTTGTAAAAACAGGAATTAAAACTTTATTAATGCACGAAAAATCCGGTATGGCATAGTTGCGCCCTGATGGGCATAGTAAACACGAAAATGATTGTCATAAAATAAATAAATTACTTAAAAATATTATAGTCGTAGCTGCATTTTTAAGAACATTTGTCTATTTTA
This sequence comes from Periplaneta americana, assembly GCF_040183065.1. Classification (NCBI taxonomy): domain Eukaryota; kingdom Metazoa; phylum Arthropoda; class Insecta; order Blattodea; family Blattidae; genus Periplaneta; species Periplaneta americana. The sequence continues at coordinate 132,270,793 of NC_091125.1, forward strand.
CCGCTTCTGAATTCCTCGATCACATGGTTTAAAAAACGGAGCCTATCGATATCGGTAGGCTATCGATAATCACAGCATAAACAGTAGAAAAACCAACGAGCTAATCTAACTCGTTGAGAAAAACAGTCAATAAAGTACTGTCAACTTCATGGTGTTCATTTTAACTGTAGGCTATCGATAATCACTGCATAAACAGTAGAAAAACAGTCAATAAAGTACTGTCAACTTCATGGTGTTCATTTTAACGGTAGGCTATCGATAATAACTGCATAAACAGCAGAAAAACAGTTAATAAAGTACTGCCAACTTCATGGTGTTCATTTTAACAGTATCGATAATGAATATTAAATCGAATAAGAAATCAATAAGGTTGGTTGATTATGAAGCTCGAGTTTCCGTAATGTCTTTTTCTCTACCTATTTCATCGGGGCGCAACTATGCCATGCCCCTTTTTTCTACCTAATGGGATCGGGGCGCAAGTATGCCCACAAAACAGGGACGCTTTTTTATCTCCTACATTTTACCTGACCGTGGGGCGCAACCATGCTCTACCACGAAAAATAAAAATAAATTGTTCAAATAAAGAAATTGGTTTGTTGCCTGCATGCAACATTTCCGACTTATTTCATTTTAGTAGAATACAGAGCACGGAAAAACAAGTTGGGAACTGTACTTAACTTATTTTACACAAAAAGTGGATTTAATCGGTTTTACTAGTAATAGGACGATATATACATAGGCAGACCTTTTTATATTATATGCACACATACATTTTAAAATTTATTTTACATATCTTTTAATTTATTGATTTCCCGCATTCATTTTTCTCTTACTTTCTAAAGGTATGTATCTAAGGATTTTATTATCTGTTCATTTGTAATTCTTGATATCGTATTGTGTACCTGTCGCCGCGAGAATTAATGTTGATGCAGTCGAGCGTAACTAGAATGCCATGACCGCACTGGTAGAAAAGGTGGATGGGGTAAGAAAGGGGAGTAAAGCATAAAGCAATCGCTCTGAGGAGCTACAGTTCTGCAGGTCTGCCTTGGTATATTGAAGTGTATTTTGCTAATGATTTAACCAAGTCTATAGAATGTACAGTAACTTCAGCGATTTTACTCTTTATTTTTGTGAAATGGAACGGAAATTCAACACCGACTGGATAGTATGCGTCAGTTACGCTATTTCTCACGTTTATTAAACTCATTAACTTCAAGGTATATGGATAGTTTACTATGCATTAACTTCATATTGAATGAATTTTTTATCTCACGAAATAAAGTTGTTTCTACTGCCATCTTTCGGATATTCAGTCTATTACATTGTAACATGGAGAAATGTTTTTCTCAACGAGCACAGAATACTGTGCTCGTTGGTTTTTCTCCATGGGAGCATCTATGCCAACCGAACTGCCACCTGGTATCAATTATGGCAAAATAGGTAAATACTGTTCGTGTTTATCTGTGAAATTTATTTATAATCACTCCGTTGTTTTCATTTACAATAGATGCACATATTTCAATCTTCCTTTACGAAGTTTCATTTTCATGTTTTGTTATTGGAAATACAAAGAATAAAATATTATTTTGAAATAATGCTTAATAAATGTAATGATGTAGCTGCCAACCCCACGAAACATCATCGGTAAATTTAGATTTACGTCAGCAACAGGTACCAATATTTCCGTAACTGTGTCATACAAATGACAAGCCAAACAATGTGATAAGGGAGTGAAATCTGACATAACTATAACATAATTTATGTAGAAGTACAGTTGTTAGAAAATTGTAAGGAAAGGCGTAATTTTCTTTCGAATCAAATTGTATGCAGAATTTTCGTCTTCTCGAGATTAGTTGGCAGCCATTCAATGCCTGTACAAAGCGGGTATTCGCGAAGGTGAGGAGCGGCGAGGGCTTGTACGTGTGGGAGTAAAGTTGTTTTGAATTGCCGGTCTTGAATAAGTATGTTTACATAAAGAATTCAGTATATGTGCTTATGTAGTGTGGTTATCTGATTTGAACAACTTGTAGGTATTGACTTCCGCAGTTTTTCCAGGTAAGGAGAACAAAGACAAATTTAAGGGCCGGGTAAGGTTAGTTTATAACAATGTTTTTTGAAGTAAAAAACATTTGAATAACATTGTCATTATATTATACTAGGATTCACAGACTCTTTAATTTATTCTCATTGATTTAGGTACACATCAATTGCATAGAACCATGGTTCATTCAATGTATTGGTAATCTTTTAATAATTTATAAAATCTGTGTTCACATTACGTTACTCATTATGTTGGAATTATCAGATTGCCAAGTTTTGATCAGTTGACATTTACGAGTAAGTTTTTGGTTAGCTATGAATTTTTTAAGTCCCAAAGCTTTCTTTGTTTGATTTTGTTATACGCCATTGTAAAGTCTCAGAGTAAAATACCAGGTTCAGATTTCTTTATGTTAATTTAGTGTATGTGTGTGTAATATCGTCAGCTTACTTCTAAAACCTCGTAAGTCTAATTTTTACGAGATGTAAAAATCTGTGTATATTTTTAAAATGCGTCTGCTGATAATACCTCTTAAGTATGCAAATGTTTCTATATTTTATAAGTAACAATTAATGTAGAACAGTTATTGGCTGGGTATAAAAATAATGTTATTCTTTTCTCGTGTACAATTTCCTTAAATGCAGTTACAAGGTTTTAAAAGTAAGCCAACGATGTACATGCATACATACATACAGAGCACTCCAACCTTTATCTAATAAAATCTGTTGGCGGGCGATGAATGATCGTATGCAGGTGTACGGACAATTCAATGCGTGCTTCCCATGGCAGATCGATCCCACTCCAACTCTTACTGCTTAGCTTCCTCGAGGTGGCACTCTGACTCTACACTACAGTCATTAAGCTGATGGAACTCGACTACCTGGGACTGGCCTGCATAGGAACTCTCTGTTTATATAATATATTATATCCAAGTATTATATTTTATTCCAGAGTTTGTGTCACTCTAGGATAAGGTTACCAGATTTTTTTTCACAATTTCTGGGGACAGATATAAGCATGTAAAAAGATACTTTTAACATTTCTGTTAGGTTGCTGTAACTTACAATTATTTAGTTTTTTTTTTACAAAATTTAAAGAATGAAAATAGGCCTACTAGTAATTATTCTATTTACGAACTAATCTCTTTTTTTTTTCAGAGGATCGATTTTTTAAGCAGGTCTTCTCTACATTCCAATTTTCCAGCAAATTCCTGACAGGTCATGTTGAAGCTGGTTAAGATAGTAAGCCTGGCACAAACAGTTTTTAGCTCATCATTCTGGATTTTTAGAAAGTCCACATCATGTTCACTAAAGAAACTTTCTCCACTGAAACATTACTTCCAGGACTCAGAGATGAGATAGTTCAGGCGCGCTTCTGAACAGGGGCAGTGGCATTTCCTGTAAGGTTAGAGCCCAGTTTAGGTGTGTGTATATTAATCGAAAATTAGGGGCTAGAAAATATTGAGAATATGACGCATGTTTATATGACATTTTTTCCGATTAATACACACACACCTAAACGGGGCTCTAACCTTAGGGGAAATGCTGCTGCCCCTGTTCGGAAGCACGTCCGATAGTTCAATCAACTTCTGGAATTGTGCATAGGGAATCATTTTCTCAAAAAAAATAAAATAAAAAAATTGCACTCCATTTGAGCAAAAATTAGCATTTTCTTCATTCCACTTTGTCATTTTATCTGAAATCACATATTCTTCAAGCAAGAAATTTAATCAAATAAACTAATTCTCTTCATCCAAGTCAAGTCCATCTACATAATGGATTGTCTCTTCTAATTTTTGCCTTTCTACAGGGGGTAATATAGGTACATTTCATAGATATCTTATCATATGAATGAATAACCCAGGCACTAGAATTTTCAAAAGCATTTTCATAAAATTCTTGAGAGGCACTGAGAATTCTGTTGTGAAATAATAGCCACTTTTTCTAAAGACGCCCAAGAGTTGCTTAATTGATGGAATAAATTTATCTTCTTTCCTGGAGTATAATTTTTTTATTAACTTCGGTGAAAACAGAAGACACGACTGCAGTTACGTCATCACCTTCAGTTTTGATTGCCATCATGAAAAATCGGCAGAATTCCATTAGCAAAATTTATCACAGCAATATGCAAGGATCATTAAACTATATTAATAAATTAACAATGAAAATCCGGAGATATCAGGGAAAAAATTATTACATCTGGAGATGATGAATTTTTTCCGGGAACAGAAAGCAAAATTCCTGAACTGTCCCCAGGAAACGGATCTGGTAACCTTACTCTAGAAAAGCTTTAGAAAGGAAGAAATAATTTACATCGCTATGTAATATTGTTGTATCAGTAAGCTAAAGGATTACTGTTCTAATTAGTTGTTCTTGGGACATTGCAGGTGATGTCCCTTCATCTCACTGTCAAAAATGAGTGCAAAATACTCCTTACCAATTATTATTGGCTTGACTGTGACAGGATTGTCAACAGCTGCATACCTACTCTACTTGCTCCTCAGGAAGGTGAGTTTCGTGTATTGTATTGTATTGTATTTATTAACATTCCATGGTATTCGTACATGCTTACAGCTAGAATATGGAACAAGTCAAAAAACTTAATACTATTATAAAATCTTAATTTATAGTCACAGTCTAGATGAAATATATACAGACGAAATTTTCAATATAGTCTACTAGTACAACACAAAGTTTTAGTATCAATTTCATGAAGTGTTATTGAATGTCATGAATTCACCTACAGAATAGAAGGCGTGAGAAATTAGGTACTTCTTTAATTTGGCCTTAAATAATTTCATGTTGTGAGTTTCATTTTTTATATCTATAGGGAGGCTATTAAAAATTTTTACTGCCATATAACGCACTCCTTTTTGATAGCACGATAGACTTGCCGATGGAGTATGAAAGTCATTTTTTTGACATGTATTTATGCTATGAACTGTTGAATTAGTTACAAAGTTTTCACGATTATATACGAGGAAGATTATTAATGAAAAGATATACTGGCAAGCCATGGGCATTATTTGTAGTTTTTTGAAAATAGTCCTACACGATTCCCTAGATTTGGCACCTACTATTATTCTAATTACTCTTTTTTGTAATAGAAATATATTGTTACTATCTGTGGAATTTCCCCAGAATATTATTCCAAAACTCATTACCGAGTGGAAGTATGCAAAGTATATTGTTTTTAAGGTATTGATATTTACTATCTTTTGCATAGATCTAATAGCAAAACAAGCTGAATTTAGTTTGGGGGTAATTTCTTTAATATGATTTCTCCAATTTAACACATTATCGATTTTTAAGCCAAGAAATTTGGTTGTTGTTGTTTCTAATAGGGATCTATTATTAATTATTGCGCTAGAAATTTTCGACGTTGAATTTGGACAGGATTTAAATTGAATTATGTTAGTTTTGTTACAATTTAATACTAATTTATTGGCTGAGAACTAGTCACATATTTTGAAGAGAATTTCCTCTGTTGAAGATTGGAATGTGTTGGAATTATTGGCTGTAATTACTATACTTGTCATCTGCAAATAATATGGGATGACCTACATGTAGACATGCTACAGAAAATATCTTGTGTTTTTCTTTTATTTTGGTTCTCATTTTATGAATAAAAGAAAAGCTTCTGGTTTTTGGTAGCAACCCTTAAATAAATAGTGGAAATGTTGATTGCATGGCTAAATAAATTGTTCAATCAATTGAGTACAAACTTAGGCTGATCTGGTCATAAATTTTAAACTGAAACCTGTTGTTACTTAATTGCTTGCAGGATGAAGATGACTATGATACACATGTCCAGAGGATAAAGACATCTCGTCCAACAGCTATTGAGGTTAAGATTCCAAAGGAGTGTGTCGGCATTGTGATTGGCAGAGGGGGAATCACCATTAAGGACATTCAAGAAAAGACTGATACAAGGATACATTTCAAAGATGAATGTAAGTACCTGTGTGACTTAAAAACAGGACGTGGACGCCTGTTGTATGCGTCTCTGTATGTGTGTTCGTTTTCCTGTCCACTTTTTTGTCTCTTCATCCTATCTCTTCCCCACACTTTCCTCTGTTTATCTCTTCTCCTGTGATCACGTGAAAGATTCATTTGTAGATGATAATATTGTTCACCGACATTAACAAATTACTTTCAGTTCGTAGTCTTTACATACTTCTGGTTGTACATATCTTATTTTATTGCTTAATTCCCCTCCTCCCTCCCAAAAATTTTTATATAAAAATATTGAAATTAAATTTAATATTACATATTTTCCTCCCCTAAAAGTATAATGGAATCCATTCCAACTGCAGTCAACTCCGAATATAGTGAACCTTTGTGGACTTGCATTTTTCGTTCACTATGTTCGAGGTTCACTATATCTGAAGTGTCTCTCCCCTAACCTCAAATGACAGAAATGAATGAATTTGTGAACAAGAAAATAAAATATTTCATTTTTGTAGAATGGATTACACTGTATACTGTTATTCACAGTTGATTTACTTAAACTATGCTGTCAATCTATGTCCGCTTGCAAAAGACCACGTTCAATGTTACTTATAATATTTGCCTTATCTTCCAAAGAAAACACTTCATGCTTCAACATTTTTATACAGTACATTCACTGTTGGAACACTAGAAACAGACGATCGGGTAAAAATGACAAACGCTGTTATGATGTGACTGCGTACTCAGCCTTGGAATTTCCTGGATCACTTAATGGAAACTGGGAGAGGATTGATGGAGTTTGAAAGCCATCGAAATCTTACCTTCATTTATGCTCTGGACATAATGTCGGTCCCCTTTTAATAAAAGAAGGCAATTTCATTTTGCGTTTTTTTTATGCCCTCTGTCATAAAGGAAATGTTTCTGAGAACAAAAGGCAACCCTTTGACAGTGGAGGATTAGAAATAACAGTATAGTAGTGTGCCTGAGAACAGAATGGCAACCCTTCGATGGTGTAGTGAGGCAAGATTGTCGTCACACAGCTCATTGTCTAGGAATCACTAATCCTACCTTTGTCCTTTGACTAAAGGAGTAAGAAACTTAGAATGTTATTCTCAACACATTCTTTCAGTTTTATACAAGAAGGTCTGACTTCAAATAAGAATTTGTCAGGATACAAGGTTCACTATAACCGAAGTGAAGGTTCACTATAAATGGAAATACGAGGCGCATCCAGAATGTAAGTTTCCCGATTTTTTCCCCTTGAAAGTAAATGTAATTAGCCGTGTCAATTGCGCATGCGTAACAGATCTATGACGTATCAATCATATGCCAGCCGGACAGGTCCCACCTCGTGCCAGTAGCGTGGCAGCAGTGGTCCGAAATGGAAGCTCTTATTCCTTCTCCCGCTGCCTGCGAGGTTCGGTCGGTGGTAAAGTTCTTTAATGCACAGCGCCAATTGAAATTCATCGGCAGCTCTGCCAGTCTATGGGCTGAACATCATGAGTAAGCAGATGGTGCGTCGCTGGTGTAGGCAGTTTTCCGAAGGTCGTCAAAGTGTCCATGATGAAGAGCACAGTGGGCGACCGTCCCTCATCAATGATGATCGTGTTGAGCTGGTGCAGCAGTGCATCATGGAGAACCATCGCTTCACGATTACGGAGCTGAGCAGCCATTTTCCGCAGATATCGCGATCCTTGTTGCATGAGATTGTCACTAAGCACCTGCTGTTCAAAAAAGTGTGTGCCGGGTGGGTGCCGAAAAACCTGACACCCGAACACAAAATGCAATGTTTAGGAGCAGCACTGACATTTCTGCAACGGTATTACGATGATGGCGACGAGTTCCTCGACAGGATCGTCACGGAGACTTGGATTTTGCACTTCACCCCGGAAACCAAGCAGCAGTCAATGCATTGGTGCCATAGTGGATCTCCGGTCAGGACGAAATTCAAACAGATGCTGTCGGTACAGAAAGTGATGTGCACGGTGTTCTGGGACAGGAAGGGCATTCTGCTCGTTGACTTCCTTCCAAGAAGTGAAACAGTGAATGCTGACCGTTACTATGAAACACTGCGAAAATTGCGACGTGCCATTCAAAACAAGAGGCGTGGAATGCTTACTGTAGGTGTTGTGCTCCTCCATGACAATGCTCGTCCACATACGGCTCAGCGCACAGCAGCTGTTTTGACGGAATTTGGCTGGGAGTTGTTTCATCATCCACCTAACAGTCCTGAACTTGCTCCCAGCGATTTTCACGTTTTCTTGGACCTCAAGAAATTCCTGTCCTCCGGTGAGTGTTTTGGCAATGACGAAGAGCTGAAGACGTTTGTCACACACTGGTTCCATTCACAGGCGGCAGAGTTCTACGACAGAGGGTTACAAAAGTTGATCCCACGATATGACAAGTGTCTCAATTCTGATGGTGGCTATGTTGAAAAATAGCTGAAACATTGCTGTACCTGTTGCCAATAAATGTTTTCCTGAAAGTGTGTGTTCTTTTTTTTAAAAAAATAGGCAAACTTACTTTCTGGATGCGCCTCGTATTAATGTACTTTTTAATGCATGTGGGTAGGGACCAATGATTTATGTTCACTATAGCCGAATGTTCACTATAACCGAGTTCACTATGTCCAGAGTTGACTGTAGTTTGTGATGGAAAGTTTTCCATGGCATTTGTTTCACATCCCGTAAATTTTCGAGTATAAAGGCCAGTCTATGTTATGCTATCTCTTTCTATTTTTGTCTCTCTTTCTAACTCCATTACAAGTACTGTTACAAGCCGTCAATATGTGTGAATAATCCAGACATGAAGGCTGATCACTGAGAAAGTTACGAAGTTTTAAGAAAAGTTTCAAAATAAACTGGAATTTCCTGTGCTAATGATGGCTAGGGACCTGAAAATTTCGCATCTATTTTTATCAAAATTAGCATCTTTTTCTCAAAACTAGCATCTGTTTTTATGAAATTAGCATCCACTTTTTTCAAATTTGCATATAATTTTTTTTCCAAAGGAAACTTTGTGCATTCTACTTTTCATTTCTCAAAAGATGTATTATCTTTTGTGAACATTTCAGCATTTCCCTCCTTCAAATTACATCGTCTATCTGAAACAACAGCACCATACTGTGATAAAACACATTCATTGTCAACATTGTTTGTTGGTGTCCACAATACTTGCAAACAACATTCTGAAAATGCTTTATTCTCTGTTCTTAAAGCATTGAACATTTTCACTATGTCACATTTTTCATTTTTCACTTGCTGTTCAATAAGGTTCTTAAATGAATTGTATGCACTTCGAATTTCTTCTTTTGGTATACTCGAAAATCCTGGAAACATGTCAATATTTGGTTCATCAACATTGTTCACTAGAATTATATTATTTTTGTAGAATGCCTTGACAATAGCCTTAAAGTTCTTTCGGCCAGGGTGCTCTTCCTTCAAAATTTACAGTTTATTCTTTCCTGACTAAGCAGCATTCGAAAACACATCTTTGCATGTAGCTTCTTCCAATGGATTTAATCTCGACAGTGAATTTATTGTCCCTTCAGAATAATGTCCAGCAACAATATCTGCTAAATTACTGTCCAAGATGTCTAGTCTTGGGTACAACAAGCAAGATGTTGGATATTTGGATCCTTCGAGTAAAGTTAGCAATTCAGCTAACTCACTAGCATGATCTTTACCAAAAATCATGTGAGCATTTTTACATCAAGTCCCTGTAAAAAATTTACCCCCATATTTTGATTATCCCTCATGTCAGGCTGCTTGAAAAACAGGACAATATCTTCAAACTAATCAGCCAGATAGAGACAGCCTCAAACCAGCTATTCCACCTCTTTACAGTGGGAGAAGGAAAAATCTTAGCTTCTTTGGAAGTTTCATATCTAGACTTCAGAAACTCAAGATATTTATATTTCCTCTTTGTAGTATTTAGGAAGGCAGACTTAATCATGGTAACAATTTCATTGAGTTCCAACATTGATGTTGCCCAGAAATTCCCAACTAAACTTAACTTATGGGCCCAGCACTATACATGAATTAGATGATCCCCTATTACATCTTTGAGAATTTCATAACAAAGTCATTGTCACTAACAAACTCTTGCACTGAATCATACAGAACAGAATGATTGTGAACTGCATTCAACACTGCACGAGACCATTTGGTTGCATTTCCTGAATCTAAGTATTTCACTGAAATCACAAACAAGTGAACTTCTCCAGCATCTGGGACTTGAAACAGTACCACAAAAACACACCTCCCCTTTCTGTCTGTTGTTTCGTCGCATAAGATGTTGATATTTTTTCCTGCTATTGCCTCTTGTAATCAGATGAAAGTTTTGGAAGTTAATATATGATTAAATTGAATAATGATGAATTAAGAAAAACTAATTTTAATAACTATAAATATACTTTGAATATTTTATCTAAAAATTAGGAAATTTTGTGTAATTTATGTGAAAAAACTCCTTCCCCTATAGTAGCCTATCTAACATTTCAATGCATTCTAAGTTATGTTTGGTACAATAATTGTACACTTGGTCAAAATGAAACTGGCCCGGTGTCTGAGAGACTAAGTTCGAATCGGGTATTTCTGTGAGCGCTTGGGACAGCCAGCTTTGTTCAAAAGATTGCATATATTCTTCTAGTAGTTATAATGGGAACACAATTATTAATCACTAAAATCTTCCGAGAAAATAATTCATATACAGGATTTAAAACAGACAGATCGTTCAGAGTGTTTAAACAGTGAATCTGTAACACAAACACTATATATAAAACAGGTTCTCAAGTGGAGTGTGATTATTGCTTGTTACAATGTCGTTCTTACTACAGTAGTACTCTTAGGATTAGCTAAGTGTTCGTGAGGTTGCAAGTTCAGAACTTTGTGGAGCTACTAAACCTAAACTTTTTTCTTTCTGCCTTTTAAATGCATCAGTGAAAATATAACAGGTTTTCATCATTTTTTTATCCTTAAAATACTTTTCGCTTTATTATTTTTTTCGTGTTAATAGAAACTCTGATGCTAAATGGAAGTAACACTAAAGACGACAATTAGGGGCTTTCATATTAAAATGCTGTGTTAAGTATTTTATTAATCCCTGCTGCTTTACACTCTATTGCCTAAGGAACATTCAGTAAATATGTTAACGGTTAAATAATTGGCAATAATTAATTTGCAAGTTGTACTACAGGGAATAATGATTATTATTCTAACTTAAATCTGTGATCATCAGGACCTAAACGTAGTAATTGTAAACAAGAAGAAAAACCAGAATTCTGATGACAAAATATATTCTGATTTCCTGGAATTATAACCACAAATTTTCACCAATTTTGTAATTATCTGTAAGTAACATGAAGTAACATAAGCAAAATTATTTGATCATATTACACTGAAACGAATTGTAAAAATAAAAGAAAGGACAAAAAAAATTTCACTACGGAAATTCGAACTCGAACTGCCTGCATAGAACTTAAGTAGCTTTGGAGTTAATTTACGAAAATATTTTATGATATGGATTATCCAATTTTTTCGATAACCATTTAGTTCACCCCTTTCATTACACGGATAATAGAGGTTCTACTGTATACTGAAACTCTACATTGAAAATTTCCCATAATTAAGTAGTTGACAATCCATGCATTTTTGTCATATATGACAGTGCTATTTGAGGGTTAGCCTCAACATCCCTTATTATTTTCACTTTCTATCTGATAGTTAATTTCTTCTGTTTACTCACCATTATAACAATGCACCATCATCATCATCATCATCATCATCATCATCATCATCATCATCATCATCATCATCATCATCATCATCATAATCATAATCATAATCATAATCATCATCATCATAATCATCATCATCATCATCATAATCATCATCGTCATCATCATAATCATCATAATCATAATCATAATCATCATCATAATCATCATCATCATCATCATAATCATAATCATCATCATAATCATCATCATCATCATCATCATCATCATCATCAAATATTAGACCCCAGTGGATCTGTTACGCGGTCTCTTGCCAGCGTATCCTAGGTCTTCCTAAATTTCTTCGACCTCTTGGGACATACGATAAAATCTGCCTGGGCCATCTAGAGCGAGCCATTCTCTTGACATGTGCCTGCCACTGATGCCTGTATTGCTGCAGATAATGGACAATAGAGTCAATTTTTAATTCCTTCAGGATATCTACATTCCGATGATGGTTGAGAGGAGAGTATTCAGCAGTTTTTCACATGAATCTCATTTCGGTAGTTGTTAGCAGTTGCATAAAGAGCATAATTAAAAAAAAAAAAACTTGGAAACAAGATCCGCACAACTCGCGAGAACAAAGCAAGCAAAGCAACCACTCTGTGAAAGCAATGCAAAACAAGACAATAAAGAATAATGCCGCCATATGGCACCGTATTACTATCTATCAATTGAGGTGCGCTATCGAATATGCTGGTGCTATTGATTATATTGAAAGTAGAGTTGTTATTTCACTTGAAAAGTATTCCTTAAAAGGAGGATTTTGCTTAAAGTGGGAATTAATTATTCTCATGGTAATTTGGCTGAGACTTTAGACATTATTTCTTAAAAGGGATTTTATTGTATGTTAAATTGAAATGTTCGTGTTTGGAATTAACGTAACTTTTCTCTTTACATGTTTAGTGGAGACTGATCAGCACCGAGTCTGCATCATCAGAGGCACTCCAGAAGGGGCGCAGCTTGCCGAATCTCTGATCCATGACATTATGTTGAACCAGCCTTTGATTGAAACACTGGAGATGTTCGTGCCTCAGGTACAACTTGACAGTTTTCTTTTTTTCTTCTCTCTCTGACAAGGTGTAGAGGGAAATTTATTGTTGCATATTTGACTAATTAGTAGACAAGTGATTTAATTTTTTCTTCATTGAACTATGTTCAGTACGAGGTGGATTCAAGTTCTAAGATCTCCGAATTTTTTTCTGACAAACTACTTGCCCTAAAAATTTGAACTTCTGTCACTTCTCAACATAATCTCCCTGCAGACGTAGATTCTTTTGGCTCATTATCACACGAAACTCTGCCTTCTTTGAACTGCCACACCCACGAACGCACATTCTTCACGTTAATGACACCATCACCACATGTCTCACTCAGCTGATAATGAATTTTAATGGGTGTCACACCACGAAAATGGAGAAAACGAATGATTACATGCTGTTCCTGTAACGAAAACGTCGCCATTTTAAGTATCAGAATTGCTTCTCACTTTAGCTGCTGCCACGAGGTTTTCGTGTGCTGTACACTTCTGCCATCTTTGTCACGCATTCGAAAAGAGTACCTGTGTCTTTTAAACTAAACCACATGTTTCTATCTGTTCCCAGTCCCGAGAAAAATAAATCAGAGACCTTAGAACTTGAACACACCTCGTAAAAGATAACAAATAATGTATTTTTAGTGTAGAAGAAAAGTTTATGGAAGAGCCTGCGGATTGCTTTAATTTCAGTAGTCCAAATGTATAGGCCTATTTAAAAATACTGTTGCTATTGACCATATAGGACAACGTAGAATTATCATATACAGATTGCTGCCCCTAATCTGCAGTTGGTCTTTTCTTCTTCATTGAATCATTAGTAACCAAGATTACAGTCATAACACGCATTGAATTGTAGTGACTTATAAAATAACAATGGCTGGCCGATCAGAAGGTATAGAAAATAATTAGAAGTGCAAAGCCCTGTGAATTTGAATTATTTGTTTTAACCTAGTTTTAAATAATTTGTTCTTTATTTATGAATGATCTTCCATCAGTTGTGCTTCAGTAGCTTCTTTACAGTAAATTACGTTCATAATTTGAAGATATTGTTGCTAAGTAATAGAACTGTGGTTGCAATGCGAGAATTTGATGGACAGATTTGAAATCAGCAGTAAAATGTCTTTAACAATGAACCATTCCCTCTTTTTTAACGGACGAAAATGTAATTGGCATAGATTTTATTTACGTAATAGAAATATCGTAATTAAAGTAAAAAAAAAAAAAACTCTTAACTTGAAAAACCCTGAGTGATAGTAAAATTTGGTAAATGGTTATGAAATCAGGGGTAAAAAAGTTTGAGAATAAACCATAATAATTTATCTTTTAATAGACTGAAAGTTTACTCTGCATAGATTTTATAAAGTAATTGAAATACATTGTATTTTCAAAGTCACAATTGCGCAAAATCTTTGGGTAATAGAAAAAATTTGTAAGCAGATTTGAAATTGGCGCGAAAATATATGTGAGAACAGGCATTCTTTCACTTTTAAGAGAGAAAATATTTAATTTTGTTGACCACTGTTTTCAGATTAAATCCGTTATTGGACATGAAAGAATAATCCCCTTTATTAGCTCGAGAAGAAACATTTCTTTCTTCCCTTTTCCCCATTTCTGACAACATCCATGATTCAGATATTGATAGAATCATCAATTGGGAAGAGACAATCCATCACACTAATGTGTTAATTTATTTTTGTTAACGTAGGAGGGTGAAAACTAATTTTGTGCTTATAGCAATAAGCTATGCCTCACATTTGTTATATAAGACACCCGTAAAGAATTCATAATACTCAAAATGAAATTTGCTGCCTTCGGATATAATTCACATTCATGTAACGTCAGTATACAACAGAACTCCACTAATTTGAGTATTCTATTTACAGCAAGCATGTGGGAGAATAATAGGACGGAATGGAGAGAACATTCGCAGCGTTTCTCGAGCTTCCAATGCAAAGATCATAATAGAGGGCGGCAATAGCAGTGCTAGAGATATGGGTGAGTTGAATCGACTAATGAATTTGTTAAATATTGGATAAAATGGAATCCTCAGTAGTACTTAAATCATCATCATAACCATCATCATCCAAACAAGTATAAGGCCCAAGACCTATTATGGTCTCAGCGAGTACTTAAATAAATATTTTAATAATAATTTATAGTGTTAAGTGATTCATATGGTAACATAGTATCTCTACAATCTACCAGGCACATGTTTTAGTTTTATTTTCAGCAGGAAAGTTTTTCAGACGGTTTTCTTGTAAATTTAATTTTAAAAGCCTCTAAATTCAAGCCACTGTACTGTGCGAGTTGATTGCAACACAGCTTAAGACAACAGCTGATTACCTGGTTGGGTTTTTCCGAGGTTTCCCCCACCGAAAAGGCAAATGCCGGGTAATATTTTGACGAATCCTCGGACCTCATCTCATCTCACTACATCTCGCCAAAATGTAAAAAAAATGTAAAAAAAAATTGTACAAAATTGTAAAAATTGTAGAAAATTACTAAATTGTAAAACTATAAAAATTTGTAAAAATTGTAATTGTAATATTGTAAAATGTTGACATGTTCCACATCTTAAAGCTTCATTGCTCATGTAAGATCTATGGAATAAAATAAATGAATGAAATGAATGAAAATCTAGCTAGACACACCAAGTTCGTTGACCTCTTACATCTGTATCACGAGAAGAGTGTGTTAGCGGTGATGTTGCTGGACTGCTGAAACTTCAAACTTAATTTTCTAATTAACTGTGCATTTAATCACAAAACGTAATATAGATTTTCTATTCAATTCAGTGTACCCTGTCGTCCCTTGCAATGTGCAAGGTTATTTCACTTCCACCGTGTATAGCTGAGTCCGATATATGCGGGAAATTGACCATTCACACTCAACTCTTCCCATAAAGGAGTACTAAAGCATAACACGTCTTAGGTTGCTGTACTATTGTTTGGACCCCTCCTGTGGGGGGGAGAAGGAAAAAACCTAGTAGAATTACCTCGATACGTTGAAACTGTTTGCAATACCTAAAATTTCCAACACCATTGTAATCTTTCAGCTAGATGGTTCTCTCTAATTTCTGGCATAGTTTGGGAATTCCTAATTAAACATTTTTACAGAGATGGGTTGGAAGATGTGGATAGGAGCCACCACGGTCTTCACATTTCACTCCTCGGGACTTCTGTTTATGTTAATTGATTTAATAATTCAATCTTAAATAATGCACTGAATGCTTGAACGTATCTCAGGTTTGTAACAGTTCTTTATCTATGTAAACTGTCTCCTCCTGTGCCCACAATTACAACACATTCTGGTACATCAGGAGCCCAGAATTAATGTACTTACAACCCTCTTCTCAATGTTGTTATTTGAAGTAGTAATTCTATCTGAAATAGGTTTGACTTTTCGAGGGCTGGACTCAGAATAGGTCCATGCACTTACTTTACATTAGCATCCTATATTTGAGATGATTTTTCCAAGTCCGACAGATGGCCTGAGGGCATTTGCGAATCCGATGCTGATAGATGGGCAGTACCGCCTCAGTCCTGAAACAGCCAGATTCCAAGTATCTGATAAGGCCTGAAGCACAAAGCCCTTCCTGCATTAATATTGGAGATCTGTTCTATCCACAATACTTCACCCCAGCCTATTTATAGCTATAACAGATGATAGTTGAAATTAGGGGAAGGTGGAGAGTGTTGTGGGGGAAACAGGACTACTCCGAGAAAAATGCCCTGTGATGTCTGCTTTTCCACCACAAATTCTATCTTGGCCTAACCAGGGATCGAACCTGGGCTGACAGTGCACTGGTGCTGAGCCATAGGTGTGGCCTAAAATGGGGCACTGAATACTTGAATATACTTCAGATTTACAGGGTGGGCAAAAGAAATGGAGATTTTTAAATAGTGAAATGAAACTTCAGATATTGTATTAAATTAACTTTTATTATTAGAATATAGTATGCCATTTGCATGTAACCACTATTTCTTGAAAATGACATCCTTCAAATGCACTCCACCAACGTGCATACATTCTTATAATAATTCTTTGGAGTTTCTCATTACACTTTGCAACATTTCGACTGTGATGTTTGAAATTTTTTCACCAATTTCTGCGTTCAGTTGTTCAATGTTTCGCGGTTTGTTTACGTATATCTTACTTTTTAGATACTCCCATAAAAAGAAATCACATGAGACGTCCATAAAATGGAAAGAGCATCGTCATGATTTTCGATCTCATTCAAAAATATTTCACAAAAAAATTACACGATTATTTAAGTCCCTAGATTTAATTTATGCACAATTTGCAATTTATATGGGTGAAATTTTAAACCTTTATTCTGTATTTGTCGTACAATAGAGCGGCTCATGTTAAGTGCCAGAGCATGTCTCTGGACTGAACATGTCAGACTACTCGCTAAAGCAACTCTAACAGTCTCAATATTTTCAAGACGAACAGTTTTTTTCTTTATCTGGAGGTTTCTTCTTTAGTGCGGAACCTGTTTCTTCTAAATTGCGAATCCAGGTTTTAATTGCTTGTGAAGAGGACACAGGATCATGATGACGGAGTTGGAAGTGGTGACAAAACTCCCTACGAGTAGCTTCTGCCCATTGACCATTTAGATAATAAGATTTTACAGCAAACCCTCGTTGCTCACCAGTCCTATGCCCCATGTTTAATAAATTGCAACAATCAGACTAAACAATGACAGAGTTTTTGAGTAAACAATGTACACTCTCTTGCCCACGGTTACAACACATTCTGGTAGATCAAAAGCTGAAAATTAATGCACTCAACAACTTTTTCGTCTTGCGTTGTTGAATGAAAAAGTAATTATTCTGTCTCAAATGAAGTATTGAATGCTTAAATATGTATGTCAAGTTCATAACAGTTCTGTATCTATATCCACCTTTCTACCCACAGTCACAACACGGAGAGTCATAATCAAGGGTACCAGCGACCAGATAGAACTGGCTAAGGCCCTCATCGAGGAGAAGGTGGCAGAGGATGTGGAGATGAGAGGCAGGATCCACGAAAGTCTCGAGAAGAGGTCTCCTCGCAAGAAGACAAATCAGCAGTTCCTGATGTCTGCTGAAGCAGTGGAGGTAAAACATGCATCATTGTTTATCAACTCTCATGGGATTCCTACTAAGCACTGAGAACAATGACGTAATGTTGAATCAGCGTGTATTATTTTCTGTTCATAGAAGGTAGTATTAGATATCTGCTTACCCTGAAAAAATGGCTGTCACCTCATTGGATTATCTCTCTAAGCCATTAGTGCCTACTCTTTTCAGTCTCATTTGTAGGAAACTTTAGAATGTTTTCTTTTAACTGAATATAACAATACTGTGAAGTGTATGACATGAAACAAAATTCTTTGTTTTATTAAAAAGTTTAATTTCTAGGGACATTATACATCTTCTCATGCAAAGAAATTAATCAAAAACTTATCGGAATAATAGTTTGTCCTTATATAGTACTACTTTAATTTAATGATGAATTTATTTGAAGGCCGAGAAAGAAATAAGACAAACTGGCAACCACAGTCTACCGGAAATCCACACATATGGGGAGGTATCTTCATTTCCAGTCCAACCATCCCACACATGTAAAGAGAGGCATTATATCTATCCTCCTCAACAGGGCTAACTACATCTGTAGTAAAGAATCTGACCTTCAAAATGAAGTACAATCACTCACTAACACTTTTGCAACGAACGGTTATCCTCAAGAATTCATCAAAAAGGCCATAAATTATAACCAAAAAAAAAACAAGAACGATCCTCCCCCTGACCCCCTGAGTACCATAGTTATCCCATATGTAAAAGGCACTTCCGAAAAATTCAAGAAAATCTCCAAGAAATATAACATCAGAGCGGTCTTCAAATCAGAGAGTACACTCAGCCGAATCCTGTCTAGCAACAAACCCAAACCTAATTACATGGATACCAGAGACTGCGTTTATAACATTCCGTGTGAATGCAGTCGCGTGTATACAGTTGAAACGAGCAGACCTCTGTCCACAAGAATTAAGGAGCACGAGTACAACTTCAAACAATGCTTAATAGATAAATCAAGAATAGTACAACACAGCTTTGAATCCGGACACAAAATCATCATCATATCCCTCACGTATTAGACCCTACAGGATCTGTTACGGTCTCATGCCAGCGCTTTCGTGGTCTTCCCAATTTCCTCTTTCCTCTTGGTACATAAGTAAGAATCTGTTTAGGCCATCTAGTGCGATCCATCCTTTCGACATGTTTTTTCCACTGAAGTCGATATTGTTGAACAAAATTAACTATAGGATCCATGATCCATTTTGAGTTCCTGCAATATGTCCACATTTTTACGGTGTTCCAGCAAAGAGCATCCCGCTGTTCGTCTCATGAACCTCATTTCCGCTGTCGTCAGCCTTTGCTCATCAGCTTTTCTGATTGTCCATGCCTCGGTACCATAAGTGAGGACCGGTCGAGCTAGTGTTTTATATACCTTTAGCCTTGTATGTTACCCATAGTTGAACAAGACATCAGAAATATTCAATACAAGGGAAGAATGCTGTCACCAACACCACGTAGACCATCTGGGGTCATCTCCACCATTAGACAATGCAACCTACTGTTGCAGCTTAGTAGTTAGTAGTAATGTCTGCTACCGCTAGGTGACAGTAGTAGTTTTTTATCATGTCCTTTGTTACTAGTTTTTTCCTTTTTTACCTTCTTTTATTTTCTATCGAGGTGTTATAACACTTGTTCATTTTTTTAGTTCCCCGCCCCCTCCTTTTGTGTGTCTTTCATCAATTTTTAGCCACTTCACGTCCATTTTTTTATTCCGTTGGTTTAGTGCCAACATACTGCTAATGACTTCGAGTTTTTCTTAATTAGAATCTCCACCGAAGCCAGGAATCAATCGATCAGTCATACAGAATAGCTGTACGTAACGATCCCAACAGTAGGTTTTTTCCTTTCTTTCCTTCTTTCCACCTGAAGACGAAGGGAGAACCACCCTTCGAAACATTGTGTCTTAATTTTTGATTGTGACAACCAGCAATGGAAAAAGTCCAAACCCCTCACCTAAACATTAAAGAAATAATTAGTGGAAGAACAGAAAAGAGTAAGCATAATCAGCAGTGCTTGGGAAAGCCACTCATTGCTCTCACTGCACATGTTGCACACGAATGAAAGTGTTAATGGACACAACTGTCATTAGGGCTAGGAATTTTATGTCTTAAAAGAGGCCAAAATATGCAATTATGAATGCCAGAAATATACTCCATAATATAAAAAAATATTTCATAACAGTTTAAATATTTTGTTTTATAGTTTACTTTGGAGGTATAAATTATACCTAGAATGACGACCAGAAGAGAAAAAAGTGAAATTTAAGACATTTCAAAATATAAATTTTATTCAAAACAGAAAATGCTAACTTATATTCATAAACTTTTATTTCATCTATATTATGAGACCTGAGTTGCAATGTACAATGAATACCTTGTGCAAATGTTCAAATGAAAATGATTCTCTATTGTCAGCTAACAAAGCTTTGTATATAGAAAAACGTTTTCTTGTTCTGCTCATAAAATGGGAGCAAATTTAAAATGAACAGTATCACGTGACATAAAAAAAAACACACACACACTCTCTCTCTCTTTCTCTTTCTCTTTTCCCCCTTCCCACCTCCACCTCTCTCTCTTATAAAATTTTCAGTTTTACTCCCATTTGTCAACTGACTTCTGTGTCACACAGTATTTTCGAAAAAATCTTGAAACTAATAAACTAATTTTTTGTAGCATCCCAATATTTTCTCTATATATTTCGTATCAAGAGAAAGTAAAGTGATCACTGGACCATGATGCTTATAACAGTGTAGCATAACTATTTCATTAATCATTTTGGCATGTGACTCAAAAGTGATACTATTGTGTTGTTACAGGACGAGCAAGCAAAAAAACACAATACAGAAAGACTGATAGCCACTGGAAAGGATGGATTCTTGGAAGTCTATGTGTCTGCAGTGGAGCACCCTGGACGGTTTTGGGTACAGGTGAGTTAGCATACACATCAGTATCTATAGTTAGAAATAGTCGGGACCAGTGGTGATATTCAAGAAATTTAACAACCAGTTCTCTCATGTGTACCTATGTTAAACAGTATACAGTAGCGTGCAAATTAATCCTAACACGACATATTTTTACATTTTCTGTCATTGTTGGCCTCACAGCTGCTCATACCGCTTTAATTGACATCTGTAGTACGTGTAATTCCATTGTTGAAGGCCTGTCATTATTTTTTTTATAATATGTGACATTTTGCCTGTCGTTTTGTACTTATAAGCATTTCAGTTGTGTTGAAGACTTAATACTGCAATCCTGTGTACATTCTGTCGTCTTCACAAATGGATACAACTCCACAAAAACGGTCTAAAATTATAACATTAGCAGAGCATTCTTCTATGACACAAGAGGCAAATTGCTGCAGAATGTCACATCAGTTTGGCTACTGTTAATTCGATCATAAAACGATACAGGGAGACTGGATCCATCACACCCCAGAAAAAAGGAAACTGTGGCCGGAAAAGGAAGACTTCACCTGCAGATGATCGTTTAATTGTCAGGAAAAGTAAATTAAATCCTAGACTAACTGCTGTTGACTTAACCCGCGAGTTAATGGCTACCACTGGGGCGAATATTCACGTCACAACAGTGCGGCGTAGGCTTTTGGAAGCTGGACGAAGGGCTCGTAAGCCTATTAAGAAGCAACTGCTAACCCCTGTTATGTGCAAAAAACGCTTAATGTGGGCAAAATTACATCGACACTGGACAGTGAATGACTGGAAGAATGTACTTTTTTCCGATGAGTCTCATTTCGAGGTCCACGGCCACAGTGTTTCTTACGTACGGAAAGGATCCGAAAAAGTAACAGCAGCTCATCTCCAACAAGCACCCAAATACCTCCCTAAAGTAATGTTTTGGGGTTGTTTTACACATGAAGGGCCTGGAGCATTAATACCTATCAAGGGAATGATGAATTCTGACAAATATATTCACTTATTGGAAACCAGAATTGTACCCCAGCTGCAAAAATCATTTCCGGATGGCAGAGGTGTGTTCCAACAAGACCTGGCACCATGCCATACGTCTCGAAAAACTACAGAATTCTTCAACAAGAAGAATATTCAGGTACTCCCCTGGCCAGGCAACTCACCCCACATCAACCCCATTGAGAACTTGTGGTCAATTTGCAAAAGAAGAATGCAAAAAATGGATTGTTCTACAAAGGAGAAGATGATTTCTGCCCTCATTGGTGTATGGTTTCGTGATGAAGAAATGAAGAATAACTGTGGGAAATTAGTGGAATCCATGCCAAATCGTCTCAGAGCTGTTATTAGGAACAAGGGAGGCCACATAGATTACTGAGGTATGTCTTAGATCCTTTTTTTATCCCGTTTGAGTGTTTTTGCATAAGTAATTACGTTGTTCGGATTAATTTGCATGCTACTGCATGTCCATGGTAATTGCAAATATTACCTAGAAATAATTTAACCGATTCGTCCGAACCGGTGTGAACCGGCTGAATATCACCACTGGTCGAGACAGTGGTTTTGGTTGTTACAAACTTTTTTTTTTCTACTTCTCTTCCTTTTCCATTTAAAAGGATGATTACTGTCTGTAGCTCACAAGAAATCCCACAGGGTAATTTTGGAACTGTTGTTTGAGAACTGGTGTTTCAGGTGATCTGGAACAGGCAGAACAGTTCTTGAAAATAAATGTTTTTTTCCATCTCTAATGTGTAAAAAAATCACTTATATTTGTTGCTCTCAGCTAATAGGAAAACAATGATTTCTGGCTGGCATTAATAAAACGTCATTTTTTCGTAAAAAAAAATTGAAATTTCGTTATTGTTATTACCTCAACACGTCAGAAATGCTGCCCTGATTCCGTAGATATACATATCACAAATTTGAAAAAAAAATTGCTTACTATGGCAGTATATTGTTTTTGAGTTTGTTGATGAAATGCATTTTTTTTTCTTAGCTTACACACGTCCTTTGAAATTCCCACACAGATAAAATTCTCAAGGAATTAAATCAGTGCTCCTCAGGGACCACACACCACCCCTCACAATCCTGTCACCAAAAACTGCATTTATTTTTCTCATAGAAATGTCTGCAGTAAGAACAGTTGTGTTATCCTGCATAAAATAATCCGTACGATTTTTCCTCATCTGTTGGTTCATTGAAAAAAAAAAAAAAAAAAAAAAAAAAAGAGTATATTGTGCACATAATAACGGAAATTCTCTGTGTCCTCAAAGAATATGGGTCCAATTACCCTATACTCATTTATTGCACATTTTACTCTAATTTTTTTCATCGAAGAGAGGAATTTTTAGACTACAGTGTGGATTTTCACTACTCCAATGACAATCATTTTGCTTATTAACATAGCCACTCAAACAGAACCATGCCTCGTCAATAAAGAAGACTTAATAGGGGTCCACATTTCCTTCATGTACCAATATTGTTGAAAGCAAGTACAATAATTTAGTCTTGGCTGCTGTGTGGTTCTTCAAGTCATTGTACTACACATCTTTTATAGGGCTTTAATTTTCAACAGTTTAGTAGCGACATGCACAGATGATGATATCCCTATCCAATTGTAGTTAATTAAATGTATTTGTAACAGAGTGAGATTGAATTAACATACTCACCACAATTTTGGATTTCAAGCTTGTTAAAGGACACAGTTTCTATTTTACAACCATCTTGAATATATTATATACTAAGAATTAGATCTTTCTTCTACGGACACTAGCAATATCTAGCACATAATTTTTAACTATTTTGTTAGTAACGAAGTTGAGGTAACGGAGCTGAACCACACTCGGGAATAATTTTAAAGCATGTAAAACATGAACAATTCCAGTTATTTGTTAAACATTTTCTATAGTATAGAAGAATAGATATTAAAGAATGCAGTAAAAAAAAAACAACATAATATTGACATTTTGTATTATAAATATTTGAAAAACAAAAACAAAATGCTAGAGAGGACACCTCATTTCTTAAATCGATCTTGTAATAATATATAAATGAAGGGTACACGGGAATAACGATCAAGGTCCATTTTAGAAAGTTTCGAGAAAAACGAATTTAAAGTTTGAGCACTTAATACTTTGTTATGTGTATATTTAATAGAAATCGACGTAGTGGAATGTCAAGAACGATGATTTCTTATTACTAGCTAGACCACATGATAGTACTTCCTTTCCACTATAAGATGGCATTATTAACTCAATTTCGATTTTTGATGGACCTTGATTGATTTTCCCGTGTACCCTTCAAATGGGAAATACCATTTCTTAAAGTTAGGAACTTGTGTTTAAAAAAGTTTAAGAGAAATTTAATGTTATAATTTAAGAAACAACATATGTCAGTTTTTATTATTTTAGCTTGGAGACATCAAATAAGTTTTGCGAAAATTACCCATATCTCTTAGTATCATCTCTTCTGCTAACTGGTTGAGGTTTTTTCCGGGGTTTTCCCTCAACCTAATATGAGCAAATGCTGGGTAACTTTCAGTGTTGGACCCCGGACGCATTTCACCGGCATTATCCCCTTCATCTCATTCAGACGCTAAATAACCTAAGATGTTGATAAAGTGTCGTAATAAAAAAAATAACCTAACCTTCTGCTAACAACGCCATATCATCAATAAAACTTATGCACTTTATTCTTCTTTCTTATTACTGTCCTTTCCCAGTTCTGGAAACAGTTCTTCAGTAAATCCTCCAAGCTAATTTTGAACAGTGTAAGTGATAAAGGGCATCCTTATTGTACTCCTGTCTCTATTCTACGTTCCTCTGTCATTTCTTTTCCTATCCTGACTTCCACTTGTTGCTTCATATGAGTTCCAGAATAGCCTTTTCTCTTTCTAATCCACACCTACTTCCTTCAGGATCCCCGTAAGTTCGTATTAGTTATAAAAAAAGAAAAGAATAACTTTTAAAGTATCGCTCCATACTTTTGTGGAATAGGTCCCAGGAACTGCAGCAACTCTAGCAAGTTGGTGCAATACAGGACACAGTCCTGTACAGGAAAGTGTGGCAACTTCTTGTAGACTAAGCCACGCACTTGCTAGGTTTCAATTGATTATAGATATAATATTGTAAACTATATCAGATTCCATCATTGCTTCTTTCTGTCTCATTACAAATTAGCTCTGAATAGCCTCCTTTATAGTTTAATAAGATAATTAAATATAGGACTTATTTTCTAAAATATGTTTTTGTTTGGCTGTGCAGGTGATAGGGCCAAGAGCTGTGGAACTTGATCACCTGGTGGAAGAAATGACTGAATTTTACAGGCAGGAAGAGAACCGAGAATTCCACGCCATTAAAGAGGTAAGGTGAAATCTTTCAGACTTCCCAGATTCCCAATTCTTATGATTTAATGTTGGGAACGGAAATACTGCATCAGCAATTTGGAATTCTGTTATAACAACTGACTTAACCAAATTAGAAAGAAAGTATCCAACGAAAATTCATATCATTATATTGGTATTGATTTGTGACCAGTGACTCCAAGAATAGTTATGAGAAAAATGTATTATTTTAAATTTCATAATTTACATTCCAAACTAGAAGGTATGAGAACTCACAAAATTTGTACAAGAGAAATTCTGAACCACTTTCCCCTGTCTCAGATACATTAAAACTGCCGTCTTGTATAGCAGCAAATTTGATCCTTTTAATTTATAAACTTTGAGTTTAGGGAGGTGACAGCCCCATCACCAAGCTTTTATTGTGTCGAAGTAGTTTTTCCGCAAGGGGAGATTTTTGTAAACTCATTTAACACAAAGATGGCAATGGTTCCAACACATACAGTAGAAAGAATGGATGAAAATAGATTCACAAAACAAGTACTTCAATATAAACCAGAAGGCTGGAGTTCAATAGGAGGACCTATAGCCAGATCAGATGATGTTTTTGCGTCGGAATAGGCTTTATAGCCTAGCCTTGCAACGAAAGAAGAAGAATTTCCATAATTGCAAAATGTTTACTATAACTAATACAGTAGAATGGGCAGGGCATGTAGCACGTATGGATGAATGCAGAAATGCATATAGAGTGTTAGTTGGGAGACTGGAAGGACCTTTGGGGAAGTCGAGACGTAGATGGGAAGATAATATGAAAATGGATTTGAGGGAGATGGGATATGATGATAGAAAGTGGATTAATCTTGCACAGGATAGGGACCGATGGCGAGCTTATGTGAGGGCGGCAATGAACCTACGGGTTCCTTAAGAGCAATTTGTAAGTAATACAGTAAAACCTCTATTTAACGTTTTTCTTGGGTAAGAGAATAATTTTATTAACCTTAAATGGGGGTTGACACTAAATAAGGGTTTGCTATTTTTGTTTAAAAAATTGAATACTTTTGCAAAAATTCAATTTATTTGCAAAAAAAAAGCTACAGTAAATAAATTATGGATAATATTGTACAAAAAAAGTAAATATGGATAATACTGTAAAAAAGAAAGAAAAGAATAATTAAAAAAAGAAGAAACGATTAAGGGAAAGCTGGGTGTCAGTCAAGTCTTCTTCTCACTAACCAAATGTGAAGATATCTCTTCACATTTCGAAATTTTTTCAATTTCGTGAATTAAATTAACCTTTTCTGCGAGAGAAAGTGTTATGGATATCATTAACTGTGACTGGTTCTTGCAAAGGGGGGAAATTAGCAGGCAGTTTGTGGCCTGTTCTACTGTGTGTTATTCTGCTCATGATTGGTTCTTGCAAAGAGCGGGAATTAGCAGATGAACAGGTACACAGCTTCATGTAGACTTGGGGAGGGAGTGGGGATCGTGTGGCCTACTCCATTAACAATTAACACGTGGCAGTGAGGCAGGATACTCTGAAAAGAATTTAAAAATTTGTATTTTACATGTTGAATCGAAATGCATTTATTGTTGCATTATTCGAGGTTTAAAAAAATATTTAAGGACAATGAGGGTTTCACAGCAGAGTGAATAACATTAAATCAAATATAAAAATGTATTTAATCATGTGTAATAATTACTGTGACTGTGAAAATTTAACATTAAATGTGGAAAAACGTTAAATGGAGGTCACCTTAAATCGGGATTCTACTATTGTTATTTTTATCATTTACATTGTGTTGTTGATACATACAGCTTTATTGAAATTCAAGCCATTATACAGAGTGATTTATATAGAACTGACACATTTCTTTCATTAATTGTTTCAAAACGAATTGTGCTGGCGACAACTTATTATACCTAAAATGTAGAGGCATTGTCAAATCCGGAGATCTCGGTGGCCACAGGATCCTGGAAATTATTCGGTCGTCACATAACCGGATAAATGGAACCATGCTTCATCTGTGAACCATGTGATGGACAATATGGTAGGATTTTGTACAATGAACGTCTGAAACCAACGACAATAATTCAATCTTTTATCCTTATCTGGTTCCTGTAGCTGATGAATAACCGTAACGCTATATGACTTTAGGCTCTCTGACACATTGAGTAGGTGTACCCTGTCTCCTGCGACAAACGTCTTAATGATTTTTTGAGTGACTGCTCCAGTCGTGCTCTTACGTCAACAACAACCGTGGGAAGCCTAGATGAACGATGCTTACCCTTTTCACTCACCAGAGATCCAGTTGTTTCCAATTTGTTTACCAGTCCCAGTACTGTGTTTCTTTTGGGAGGATTGCGAACACCAAATTCTCTCTGGTATGCCCTTTGAGTAGCTGTGGCCACTGAGATCTCTGGATTTGACAATGCCGGACTTCTTTCTATGGGGTTACTTAAAAGACAGGGTTTACGCCACACGTCCCCAGACATTGGACGGTCTGAAGCACAACATCACACAGGAGATTCAAGCTAACAAAACGAGTGGCCAGTAACATGGAACGACGTGTTGAGTTGTGCCTTATGCAGGATGGAGGACATTTTCAACATTTGCTATAGAGGTAAATAATCTCCCAAAATTCCTCTACATTTTAGGTATAATAAGTTGTCGCTAGCACAATTCGTTTTGAAACAATTAATGAAAGAAATGTGTCAGTTCTATATAAATCACTCTGTATTATTATCATCATCATCATCATATCATCACCATCACTGCATTCCTAATCACTGTTGACCAATACATTCATATTAATAAATTATTATTATTATTATTATTTTTATGGACTTTTAGATTTCTAAATGATGAAATTTGTTTGTTTGTTCAGATGATGAAATTTGTTTGTTTGTTCAGATGACAGTGGACCAGCTTGTTGCAGCTCCATTCAGTCACGATGACAAATGGTACCGTGCCAGAGTGACTGAAGTGACTGTGGATGATTACGACGTTGAGGAGAGTGAAGTGGCCTTGTATTACCTGGACTATGGTGACTCAGACACTCGTCGGAAGAAAGAGGTGTGTTCACTGAGGCCGGACTTTCTCAAACTGAGGTACCAGGCCATCGAGTGCAGTCTTGCCAAGGTGAAGCCAGGGTGAGTCAACACTTTTATTCCTTTGTGTTTTCCAGTTTTGTATATCTTGTTGTATTTGTACCAGAAGTTAGGTATACTGTAGGTATGCATAGTTGACATTTTACAGCCTTGTTAACTGAAGAGAGCAAACTGTAAGGCATAACTCTAATCAGTGATGATAGGTGAAAGCAGGAACCATAATTTTTGCTCCTCTTTTTTAGTTTTTTTACATTTCTTCACAATTTAAACCCTTTAAAGGCAATTTCTTAATTGTGAATTAATCCTATAAATGGATATTACCACGATAAATTGTATTTTCAGCGAAATATGAGCGATTTTGAAGAATGCATAATCTTGTTTTTTAATTTCAATTTGAATAAATTTTTCACATTTTGTTTCATTCTTAAAAACATGGCCAGAAACTTCGGTTTTGTGGGGTTTGGCTTATCGTGAACCGAGCATGTGCAATATTGATATTTGCCTTCATCTTCTAGTGAGCACATGGACCAGAGAGTATAACTCTGATACTCTCTGACATGAACGAAGGTGTCGTTTCCGGACAGGGTTGAAGGGAGGGACTACTTGTTTGCAATATAAGGATTGTTGATTTTTAAATTACAATAATTGCTGGTTGCAGACATGGCTGTTGAATTTATACTGTTATAGGAAATGGGTCGTTCTTAGTGTATAGCTGTGCACACTTTTTTTTGGCAATCTAATTGGAACTGTAGTTATTTAACTGAACATTGTAACATTGATCAAATATGTTCGTTACCATTTAGGCTATATATCTCATTTTCACTTACTCCCCACAAATATATGAAATACCAAAACAAGTATTAGATAACGAATGCTGGTTATTCAAATAATTAATGCTAAAAAATGCTATTTTGAAAACATTTTTGCTATAAATGCAAAAATTAATGCTATAATTTCACATCTCTAATGATAGAGTAATAGTTATTGTAAAGAACTTCTATTTAGTGGCTGCAATCTTGGTTTTTACATAATTTTTCTTATAGCTTCCCAATATAAGCCAGAAATGTCTTTTGACTCGTGTCTATCCTAGTTGAATGCATCACACTAAAGTAGGTATAGGTCTCGCAAGCAGGGAATACTGACGGAAGGAATGCGAATGAAACAATGCGATAGGGAAGAGCGGGCGACAGGAAAGGTCACGAGATAGCTTGAACGATATTCAAGAGTACAGTTGGAAGAGAAATGATATCGATAGAATCAGTTGCGTTTTGATAGTTACATTACGACTTTAGTTTGTTCCATTGCATGTGAATACGTGTCTTGTATCGCATAGTATTATTATTTCATTCGTAAAGATATGTTGCGCGTTTAATTAGCTTCGAATTATTCTCTTGCTACATTCTTTATTTCCACAGCAATGTCCTCATTTGTTCATCTTCTTGGAAGGGATAGTACTTCCATTGGCCCATATCTCTCGCCCCCTCGGCGTGCCTATATACACATGCCACCATTGCTTTTCGGTAATCGTTTCTTGTGCGAGCTATACTCTGTATTTATAACAACGTCTTCATTGGTATGGTACATAGTTGTTGATACATTGGATTGCTGCCGTCTATCAGCCAGTCTGCATATCATCTAGTGGCCAGTTCACAATGAACAGATAGTAGGGATTGAGATCTTGCATAACAATAACCATTTTATAGTGAAAGTGGGAATCAATCCGGGTTTTACCTAGATTCCTAGTTATTTTCTTCTTCACTATATCAGGAATACACTAGCACGTATAATATGTCACCCAATTTCAAGAATGGAACTATAGTTGTGTTTGTTTGAATGTTTTTTTTTTTTTATATTGACGGGTACTTGAGTGTTCGTCATTCGCCCATATAAAGCCAGTTGTGTAGACCAGTTTACCAATAGAGTCGTTGCCCAGGATGAGTCAAAGGAGGCTGGTCTATGCTACACCCATGATGAGATAAGATAATGATGGAGATTTTTTGGGATCCCACAGGGGAACTGGAGCTCCCGGAGAAAATCTCTGTATTACCAGCACCACAGGCTTGCTTAAGACATGCTTGTTTTGTCTTAGAAATGGAGGCTATAGATCTATGATTAGAGAAGTAATTAATGAAGGACATGCAATATTATTTCCTCTTCATATTATGAAGCGACATTCCGAAATTAGTCACAGCTCACAGTAAAATTTTTAGTGTGGTTCACTCAAAGTGTATCGTACATATATACAGTATTATCACATTGATATTGTAGAACTCGCAATTACAAATCAAACGAGTGTTGACACAGTTCTGTAGCTGCTCTCAATGCCGAGATATTACTGAGAGAGGCTGTGTGGCACAGTTAATTTTATATGCAACTTCGATGCCATCATTCCTATAGTGAGGGGAGGTGGCATTATAAGGTGTGGTCACAGAAGGTACAGTAGTGGCAAAAAGAACCGGACCGACCCTTGTAGCTGATTTCAGAGTCACAGATTCAAATTTTGCTAGTCACAAAACACATCCATCTTATATAATTAATTGTAACAATGAAATTTATTGCATTTGTTCGATTCTTACTGTCTTTTGTTTCCTTTAGTGCCTCAAACTTACAGACAAAAAAATTTTGAGAGTTTTATTTTCATCTGGCATCATTATTACATTTCTACCTCTATTCAGCAAAGATAACTGCGTATTTTTACATTAAATAGCAGTACATACCTCTGGCTTCACTATCCATATTGAAATTACCACAGTTTGACACAATGCACAGCACAGAATTCTTTTGTATCAGCTACAAGGGTCGGTCCGGTTTTTTTGCCACTACTGTACATTGGTTCATAGCCTAACTATTAGTAACATTAGCATTTGGAAGTGGCTCTTGGTATTGTTACAGTAAGCATTTGATTTTTTGCACTTTTTGTTTCACCACAAATCCTGGAACAGATCCCCATACTCAATGCAAGGAAAGACATTTTGTACATAAAAGATCCTGAGCAGATTGGTCAGCCATGGGATTTTAATCTGGAACTTCCCGAATGTAAGTCTAGTGTACAGTGTGACTAAGTGTCAAACTGTATCGGAGAAATGCCGAACTAAACATGCTGCGTCATCCTTATCACTCATAGAGCAGAATGCGGATGTGCATTTACATTCCCTTCCTATCGCAAGAGAGTATAGCTGAGTGATTTAGTGTCGCACAATATAGAAATGCGTGCGTTTCGTGGAAAAGGAAGGAATATAATATAATTATAATGTAATTGAATTTTGTGATTCACTATTCCCGTATCTATGGGAATGGAATGAATGTAGCCATGATGAAAGTAAGTAAAGAGACTATTATGCTAAATTCGAACCGTGGTCAGGAGGGGCTCACCGGTTTGAAGCATCCCCTGCCCCCCTCATTTTTCAAGAAATATTTTAAAAAGTAATCCACAATTGGCATTGCGAGTGCGACACTGAAAGACATGAAACGTAGGTGGAAGGATAATATTAAAATAGATTTGAGGGAGATGGGATATGATGGTAGAGACTGGATTAATTTTCCACAGGATAGGGACCGATGACAGGCTTACGTGAGGGCGGCAATGAATCTCCAGGTTCCTTAAAAGCCATTTATAAATGAGTAAATAAGTAATCATAATGTCTCCTGTCATACTTCATATCAAAGCAATGTTTAAATTTCCATCTGTACAACATTTTGTTACATGAAGCATCACCAATACCATTCATTTCTTCATTCATTCATTCATACTGTTCTGCCCAAAGGTCAGGTCTTTCACTGCAAACCCAGCATTCTCCAGTCTTTTCTATTTTCTGCCTTCCTCTTTGTCTCCTCATATGATCCAATGTCGTGTATCATCTGATATCTTCTTCTGCCCCAAACTCTTCTCCCATTCACCATTCCTTCCAGTGCAACCTTCAGAAGGCAGTTTCTTCTCAATCAGTGGCCCAGCCAATTCCGTTTCCTCTTTGTGATCAGTTTCAGCATCATTTTTTCTTCATCCACTCTTTCCAACACAGCTTCGTTTCTTACCATTATTACATTTTATTCCCATACAGATCATTACTCCTTCTTACCTTTGCTTTTGTCTATGGTTGGATTTTTATTTTCATCTTTCAGTGAGGGATGAGAAAGGATCACAGGTTTAATTTAGTAATAGCATGTACAATTTAAATATCTATACCAGTGTATCAGTACTATATTACTCGAATATTTACAATCACTGTTAGAATTAGGTGAGAAAAACATGAACATTATCACTTCTAAGCTACTGATCTGGAAATACAAGTGATTGGTACTACGTTTAAGGTGACATGTTACTGGGTTTTTGTTAGCCAAAATTCTCAGCACCATGTCCACAAGGTAATGCCAGCATGAGCTTTTCTTTAATGATTAATTCTGTTTATTATAATGTGAGGATAATATAAAACTTGCTTTTAAGCAGGTTAATAGATATCACAGTAGGGGGAAAGGAACTGGCCACCCTACTTCATTATCTCCTGGCCTAGTTGCCTCATAAGTGGTGCCTTGTTGATATTACTTGTGAGGTTTAGACCTGTCTTTGGACAGATGACTAAACAACAACAACAACAGATATCACAGTAAATTTCTATGAAGCGATTGAGTAATGCATATTGTGACTTCACACCAATAATAGTACATTATGCAACAAGCCTATAATGGTAGTAATTAAGACGCGAGTATGTTTATGAAACGAGCGCAAGCGAGTTTCATAATTTTCATACAAGCGTCATAATTACCATTATAGGCAAGTTTCATATGACTTTTTATGCTCGACCATATTTCTAACTTGAAATTATTCATAAGTGTTCATGTTATTCTTATCTGACTGGGGAGCGGAACTGACCTTGTGCAATATCTCGTAAATTGTGAAATGTGCGCAGACGCGAAAGTATTGATTTTTTCCGAGACACGAATGTCATTGACCTTAAGAGTAAAATAAACATTAATCTTGATATAACCTTGAAATTGATTTAGACATTGAAAAACGAGATGACAAATTGAATTTATTTGAATATTATTTACAATTAACGCTAATTATTATAGTAACAGAACATAACCTTCTGCGACAGTATTGGATTTCCAGCCTCCGTGACGTTTTGCTAGTTGTCTTTCGATTGCATATCCGAGAATAATCGATACTTGCGCTTTCATATTGCTACAATGGTGTTTTCTAATTGGTGAAACACCTGAACTTTAATGAATAGGTGTACTTTTTCAAAGTATATTGGAGTGCAAGAGGTCAAATGACTTTATTTTCAAACGCCTGGCATTAGAAAACAACAACTTTTTCAAAGTCTTCATCACAGTCTATTTTGCATTTTTCATGGAAAAGATGAAGTTTAAGTTTCCAAATCTATATTTCACCAAAAGAATGAACTTCTGACGAAAAATTATACCCATGTATGTTCTCCATTGTTGGAAACAGTCCTGGAAAAAACATATAAACTGAAGGACTTGTATTGCAGCTGTGGTAACTTATTATGTTAGTCTTTCACATTTAAGTCTCTTAAATACATTAGTTCAATTCTTGGTTTCCATATACATGGTTTATATACATATTGGAGCATTTGTAATTTGAAATGTCACTTTACTATAGCAAAATTTGATATTTTCGTGCTGTTTGGATGCTGACATGATGGACTTCTACAATACCATTGTGACACATTTCGTATAAGCTAACATTATTCATACATCCATAAAAAGTAGATTAATTATTTATTGATGAGCAGTATAGAAGTAGTATTAGTGAAGAAATGACTGAGTGCTATAGATGTTATAAGTGGTACTGTAAAGTGGGTTAAACCAGATTATTTTTAAGTATTGTTAGAAAGTACGTGTTTAGTGAAGTAATAGGGAGGATTAGTAAGTTTGTACAATACTCTTGGCATGGTGTGATAATTTTATTTTTATACAGTAATTTATGCTCCCCATTAAAAAAAATTAAAACCAATTTTATTTTTATACAGCAATTTATGCTCCCCACTCAAAAAAAATTAAAACCATAACAGATTAACTTTGCTCCATCTGGGATAAACTTGACTATACACTATATAAAAAATATTGAGTTAAAGAAAATCTAGAATAAGTACTTTCACAGTAATTTGTATGTATAAATTTTCAGTACTGCAACATTTCATCATCTCCAAGAGATAATAATATGTATTACAGTTTTACAGATATTTTCAAAAAGAGCTTGGCATGTATATATAGATTATATAACAGTTAAGCAATTTAGTTTGAACCGGTTAGGAAAGTATTGTTGCAATGCTCTTCTTTTAAGCATTCCTTTTGTAATTCTTTTCAAAGAACACAATAACACCTTTGAGGTTAGACTTCCTTTCTTTCAAAATACGAATGATACTACACTATCTACCAAAAAGTAATTGGGCACCCAGGATTTTATGTGCTAGATGCCATGTTTCGGTGGCTACTATGCAATGGTATGCAGACAATAATGTTCACCACTTGGACTGGCCTGCACAGAGTCCAGATCTCAATCCCATTGAGCACCTTTGAGACGAATTGGACCGGCGATTGAGGTTTCGGGAAATTCGGCCAACTTCCATTGTCCAACTGAGTGCCATATTGCAAGAGGAATGGTGACGCATTCCAATGGATATCCTACACAAACTATTGGAGAACATGCCTGATGGGGTGGCTGCTGTTATAGCAACAAGAGGTGGTACCACGAGGTTCTAAAGGGGCAAAAACAGTGCCAAATTACTTTTTGGTAGATAGTTTATGTTCGTAAATGGTATCAAAGTCTTCTTTGTCAATCGGTACTGATGTAGATGTGTCAGAAACTCTAAAAACTTTATAAGCAGTTTATATACACCAGATCCTTGGGAGAAATTGCTGTATACAGATGGATAGATGGATAGACAAACAGCATGTGCATTTCTGGTATCAAGGATGCTAAAAATGTGCATTTCCATATAGAAAATACATTTTTTGCACTATCACAATAATTTCTTAATACACCATGAATTTGAATTTGTTTGCATGGCAATTGACATAGTCAAAATACGAAAAGTACATAAAAGTGACAGAATAGAAATACAACTCATAATACTAATAAAAGCTAATAAATCAAATATAAAGTAATAAGACAAATTATTGTCGTACATCAGTCACATTTTCGATAAACCTTCTTGATGCATCTGTGAGTCACATTTCGAGTTCGTAGCTAATAACAATAAAACACGGCCGTGTACATAATTAAGGGAATTTTGTGGCATTGAAAATTTTAAATTTATTTCTAGCTCCATAGAAAAGAAAGTCTGTTGTATTATTTTGCTAGTATCTAATGGTATTTCTATTTGAAAACAATATATAACCTTTAAGGCCTGATTTAAAAAGTACTTCGAAAATATTGTTCATAATATTATCTAATAGTGATTTAAATTTTATTTTGTTTCTGGGAAAATTGATCACATTCTGCAGTATTGTTGAGTTTTCATGGAAATGTACCAGGTCATCTAATCTCTGTGCACATATAGGCATGGAGCACTGGTTTCGGGAGTCGATCTAGGTCTCAGTGTATTAGCCAAACATATTATTCCTATATTACAAGGCAGCTCTATTGAAGGGGTTCAGTTTCATTGAGTCCTTCCTGCAAAATAGTATTACTGAAACATTGAAATTGTCTTAAATTCATTATCTTGGTAGCCGACCTCTCAACCAAGGAATTTGAATATTTCTGACCTTTAGAGCACTCAGTCAATTTTTACTATATTGGTGTAGAATACATTTTGGGATACAATGCATAGCAGTGTCACATCTGGCATGGAGTTATTATTAATAGTAATATGTACCGTAAAACCTGTTGAAATAGCCACTTGATTTAATTTTCCTTAAAGTTCATATAAATATCGCAGTAACTATTAGATGTGGTCATAATAATTCTTCATAAGAAGGAACTGCATTCACAATTGGAGACAGATTTAAGCTTTAAGCACTAGGTCTCTCTTCTAGTTAAAAACATTTGAAGATGGCATCACAGCTTGAAAATTTGTTCTGCAAATGCAAACAAGAATCTTAAAACCATTCATTGCACTTACTGTCATATTAATTATAATAATTTATTGTGAATAGTGATGATGATGATGATGATGATAATAATAATAATAATAATAATAATAATAATAATAATAATAATAATAATAATAATAATAATAGTAATAATATGACGTAATTTGAATATTTAAACAGTTATTATATGCATAAGCATTAAAGAATTGAAAGAACTACATTGATAACGGGAATTATTAATAAATGCTGTTTATGGTTGGTAATTCTGAATAACTGTCATCTGTTGGAAATAATGCCTACCCCCTCTCTTTTTTTTTTGTTGCTGGCCTTTAGGAGAATTGCTCCATTATTACGTACTTCACGTACCAATATACAAAGTCATAATTTTTTTAGGATGTACGATGGAGAGAGAGAGAGATAAGAAACCAATAAATGTGTGCTGATTCAAAGAATGTCGTTACTAAAGAGAAATGTAGAAATATGTAACAGGTAGCATTAAAGACTTGTTTTTCTACAAATAAATATTTTCAGAATTTTGTGAGTCTGCTGTATGCTGATTTCTTTACTTTAAAATTAAAGAAGTTAAATTGTGATTTCGTATATATATTCACTATTACACAATTAATCATGCGATAATATGAAACCAATGTCCACATTCCAAAATTTCTTCACATTAATTTAATACCCATTTTGTTAACAGCCATTTTATTTTTTCAGAAGAATGGTGACTACTTAGAACAGGTTTTACTGCACATATTGATATGAGGTACATAAGCAGTGTCTTAAATAATCTATTCTTTTTATTGTCTCGATTCTCTTCTAAGACAATTTATACTTATTGTGAGAAAACAACAGTGCTGTTGATAATGTTTTAATCTAATGGACAGAAATAGTTGCTATATTGCTACAGGATTTGTAATCCACCACTTCAGCGTGGTCCCTTGAGAAGAAAATGTATTCATACATGTCACTTCTTCTGCACTGGAAATTTACACTTTTACATTTTTATCTTTCAATTATTATAGTTCATTACCTAATATCACAATAACATAAGGAAAATGTTGGATCACAAATTTATTTCACAAGCGAATGTCAGCTGATCACATATAGCGTCCCTTACTGTATACACAACAGTTTGAGCAATACAAGAAATCGCTTATATTTATATTAATATTTCTGTGTGTTTATTAAATTTGTTAGACATGCTTGGTCGTGGCATATATCTAAGATTAAGATACATACTTTTGGGATTATTCTGTTTTGAATGGAAGTTATGATATAAAATGAAGTATAATACAATCAAATTATACAGTGCTAAAAAATTGCAGTTATTGACTAGCTATCCGTCAGCTAGACATTCTAGCTCAGAGCATAGATGTGAGATTCGGAATGAGATCCCAAGGACAATATTTATTTAGTTGATTTTTTTTTCTTTTGACCATAAATTATGTAGAGTTATCTACATAATGTTTGTTGTATAAAACTATTAATAGCTTTTGTAGCCATGGATAATAATAAAATCTTTGAGATGATATAAGGAAAATACAGGGTGTCATTTAAAAATGTTACCGATGACATCACAACTCGCACAGCAATGATATCAAGAATGGTTTGTTTTTGTGAAAAAATGTCTTTTAAAATATTCTGTTTGACGTGTCCGAGCGTTTCCTGCAATTGGAAATAAATATATGATGGCTCTGCTATCTTTTTTTGACGTATTTGCAGCACTATCTTCCACAAAAATAGTGTAATCAAACAAGGAATAGACATCACATCTTGAAGATGATTAGCATGTGAGTGTGTCATTCCTAAGGCCACTTATTGACAAATTGTGTAAACAGCTCCAAGCATTAACGTAAACACTCTTTATTTCATGAATATTAATAATGTCTTGGATGTGGTAGTAATAGTAATAATAATTGGTTTGATGTGTAAATGCAGTAAAAACGAAAACAGTTTGTCGTGAGATCTTGAACGTTTGATCAGGTATGTTTGCAATAACACTCGGAAACTGTGCCCTGGAATGAAAATTGTCTACGTCAGAAAAACTCTGCAAAGGACAAAAACGATAGAGAAATCGCGTTAAATTTAATTTAACACATTTGTAACAAACCTGTGAGAAGTAATCTTGCTATACATGCTTGTCTCTTTAGAGGTTAAAAGTCTAGCTAAATTTTGCTCTACAATATACAAGTAGTAGGAAAGGTCTATTATATACAGTGCAGGTTCCATTTCCCTGTTACGGAAGTTGGAACCCATTTTTCTCCGTGTATGTAAGAACTAAGAATGGTCAGGATAAATGGTAGTCCATGTGACACATATTTGAATGGACTGCAATAAATTACGTTAACTTCCTTCTTCTGACTTCTTGGAAGAAAAACATCCGCCAGAAGTTCAATTCCACGTGCAACTGAAGTTACATTGGTGGCATTGAAATGGAGTGGCCGAAGGAAGACGTCTGGTGGCACACGAGCGAGTTTTCTCGACTCCACCTGCACTGCGAAAGGACAAAGTTCCTTTCAATGTGCAGGCTTACACCTTCCACCATTTCTTTCTCCGTCTTGCGGAGGAAAGCTCAAAACTGAACTCTTTAATTTATTATTTAAAAGGAAGAAAATTTTAAATGTATAATACTGTATATAGGGATTAATGTCAATAATTTTCAATAAATATATTTGTCATTTCAGTGCCATTACCTGCAAAATGTGAGCAGAATGAAATTTTATCTAAATTAGGGTCTAATTCTGTTGAATTGTTGAATTCCTACCCTCAGTTGGGTTTGAAGTGGCAGCCCTCGGATCCAGTGGCGAGCATGAAAACACTATACGACTGAGGACGATAATTAATTAATTAATTATTGTCTTACCTCGTCCCTGAATAGTTTCTGTACCAGTAGCTTAAAGGACTGTTTAATAAAGAATTGCCAGTCGTTAGATAGTATAACAGTGCAAGGAACTTTATATCTGACCAGCCACGTAAGTTGAAGACAAATCAAGATAAATATTATATTATTCAGTTCTTATTTCATGTCTTCACTCTGAAACTTCGCACAAGATGTGAAGTATTTACAACTGTATTGAAACGCATTCGCCGGCACAAATGCAGGATATCATTAAGGGTTCTGGAATTCTTCTTATGTCCCTGGAACGCGAGGCTCCTTGTACATAAAAGTGGTTCTGACTCCAGCGAACCCTGAA
This sequence comes from Periplaneta americana, assembly GCF_040183065.1. Lineage (NCBI taxonomy): Eukaryota > Metazoa > Arthropoda > Insecta > Blattodea > Blattidae > Periplaneta > Periplaneta americana. The sequence continues at coordinate 132,310,332 of NC_091125.1, forward strand.
ATTCATTTCACAAACCGATGTCCTCGGTGTCGCTGGGGATGCTGTCCAAGTTGCTGGAGATGGAGCTCCCAAGTCCCGCTTCACATGCCTCCATGAACAAGTCTGGGTTCACGAGTTCCATCACTTTCCACGCTAATGACTTCTTTATACTCGTCGCGTTGTCCTCGCAGTATGCGAGAGCTGCCCGTTTGAGGGCATCACAGCCAAACTGATCAGCCAACAGGAGTAGCGATGCAACACTCTCGGGAGTGATAGTCTCTACTAGTGTTCGCTCACACAGTAGCTTGAGTCCGGGGAGGCGGTAGTTCTCCCCCACAGGCAGGAGTGTGGACGCGATAGAGTCCAGATTGTCAACGTGATCTGTGTAGATGTATCTCAGGAGCTCCTGCAGGGTTTCGTCACTGAGACCGGGCAGCTCCAGGCATTTGTCCTGCTTCTCGTCACCACTGTAGTTTATCTCGTCGTGTTGTTTGATCATGGCGGCTAGCACCGGCGACCTGGCGCTCAGGAGGCATTTATGAGCAGGGAATTTGCGTTCGCCGTCACCTTGCAGCATAATGTCTCCTGCAAATAATTACATCTCATTAGAATTTGTTACCTAATGTGGAGAAGACGTCTATGTTAGAGAGAACACAACTTCAGGTGTTCAGCGACAATGTAAATTTGTTCTCCTATGTGTCTGCTAGATATTTTTGGTCTATCTCGGAATGTACGCAAATGTGAGGACCACACATTTAATAGCAATGCCAAATCTATGCTCGTGCATGTCTGCGAGGTACTGCTGGCCTATTTGAGGAAATACACAAATGTCAAAGAAAACAAAACTCCGGATATTCAACAAATATCTAATATGTGCTTCCTTGTGTCTGCGAGATGTTTGCTTGCTTGTCTGAAATACGCAGATGTCAAAGATAAAACTTCGTATGTTCGACGAAATGTCAAATCTGTGCTTCCTTATTGGTTTATAGGTGTATCTAGAGCAGAGGTGCCAACTATTACGGATTCCCCCCCCCCCACTATTATGGCATCACTTGGTTATTTAACGACGCTGTATCAATATCAACTACGAGGTTATTTAGCGTCGATGGAATTGGTGATAGCGAGATGATATTTGGCGAGATGAAGCCGAGGATTCGCCATAGATTACCTGACATTTGCCTTACGGTTGGGGAAAACCTCGGAAAAACCCAACCAGATAATCAGCCCAAGAGGGAATCGAACCCTCGCCCAAGCGCAACTCCGGATCGGCAGGCCTTAGCCGACAGAGCTACGCCGGTGGCTCTTATGGCATTACGGCCAAAAGGAAAATTATTTCGGAAAATCAAAATTTACGACCAAAGGGAAAATTATTACGGAAAATCAAAATTATCACGGCATATATGTACATTTTTTTTTCTGAAAAGAGGAGGAAAAAATACACAAAGAAATTTTAAATTGAGACTCAGTTGCTTAAGCATGCAGAAATTGTAGGTATTTCACACAGAAAAAATATTTTTTCATCTCTTGAATATTTTATTTCAAGATCTCCAGATTTGGTTAATGTAGGTATACAAGACAGACTTGAAGAGGGGAAAAAATATAAATATGATGAATTAAAGAGAAAAGAGGTGGAAGGAAGGATATGAACATAAAGAAAAGGTTAAATGTAAAAAAAAACAGAAGTAAAAGAGAATGAAGGAGGTATCAATTAAATAACTATAGAAAGAGGAAAGGAAGAAAGATTTTAATAAAGAGAAGAGAAAAAATAGGAAGAAAAAAGAAAGAAGCAGTAAAGGAAAGATTAATGTGTAATGAAGGAAGATAGAAAAGAGAAAGGTAAAATAAAAGAAAATGATGGATTAAAGAAAAGAGAGGAGGAAGTAAGAAGATGAATAAGGAAAAAAGATGAAGTGTAAAAAATTAATATATAAAAGAGATTGAGTTACGTGTTCGAGTGAAAAGAAGAAAGGAAAATTAATATAACGAAGAGGGAGGAAATGATAAGACGGGAAGAGAGGTAAATGAATAGAGAGAAGAAAGGGAAATTGAATTAGCGAGGAAAGAGAGATAACGAATACATCGAAAAGAAGGAAGAAAGCTCAAAGTAATGATGGAAGAGAGGAAGTGGGAAGAAAACAAACAGGAGGATAAGAAAATAGAGAAAATACGAAAATGAACAAGAGCAAGAAAGGGAAGGGAACAAAAAGAGAACTTGAGAAGAAATGTGAAAAGGAAAGACAATAGAAGGAACTGAAGAATACTACAAACAAATGAAGATGAAGCCTTTTACCACACGAGATTAATCTTGTATTGGAACACTGGCAGGTTTACAGATATAAAGACTGCCTTACCTGCGTTGTCGCCGGACGTGGTCGTATGTGCCAGCATCCTTGCGAGGTCCTGCGACAAACTATGTTTGTCTGCCTCTGTCTGCACCAGCTGCAGCTTCACGAACACCGACACATCCCCGCCGGGTGGCTCCATGTGGCGCTCCAATATGCTGAGATCCCTGTAGCCTAGCGACAGCATCTCGTGGGTGTTCTGCAGGTGCAGGACCACTCGGCTGACGTGGCACATCTCCCACTGCTTTATCTCGACGTTGTAGACCCCAAACTGGAATCGAACCCGCGCCTGTTCGGGCTCGTCGATGCTGCAGCTCAGCAGGTTGAGGCACAGGACAACTGGGTTGGTGAGGCGCTTACCTTCGGGGCCCTTCCAGAAGCGTATGGACATGTTCCACCGCGTCTGAACGCCGTTCACGTTGAAGTCGAAGGACGGACTGTCAAATGAGTCTCGCTTGTTTATGGCACGTGCGTATTTCTTGATCACCCACGTGTACTTGAATATGACGTCAGATACCGTTGGTACCAGAAGCTCGATTCCTGAGCTGGTTCCAGCCATTGTTTCTGCTCTGTGGACATACCAACGTTACACAGACTCAATTGATTTTGTCATATGTCCGACATGATGATATATGGCGGCTGTTTGGAAAGTAAACGCTGTCAACCGTTAAAATAAAAACAAAATGTAAAGCAAATCGACGTTGTTCCTGCAGTAACTTTTATGTGACATATTTGTCAATTTTCAGATTTTTGCTCTATTAAATAACTTAAATAGTGATACAGCAAATAATAAAATCTCCTATATGTAATTATATTTCTTTGTTTCGAAAATGTAAGAATTCACAGTCTCCTATATACGGCTGCCATAGGATGAATAAATATGTTTTTTCTTCCTACTGAAAAATTTTATATTTTGCACATAGGAGTTATTGCAGGAACAACGACGAAATGGTTTATTATAGGATTTCTCAACGTACGGTACGCCTACCAGTGCAGGTACTCGAACCTTCAGTTAGTGCTACATAAACTGGATTGAAAAATGAAATAAATAAATAATGAATAAATAAATATTAATCAATAAGTAAATAAGTATATATATATATATATAATGAAATAAATAGCAGAAAATACATAATACATGAATGACTGAATAAATAAATAAATAAATAAATAAACATGGATAAATAAGGAAATAAATAAATAAACATGAATAAATAAATAAAAACGTATTCTTGCCAAGAAAAGAAAAATGTTCTTATATCGTGTATTATTGTACGAAATTAAATAAAATACTACTATAGTCGCGACGCTGTTATTTCCGGCGTGATTCCGCCTCTTTGCTTACGTATTAGGAAGTGAAGGCTCTATAAAGTCTAGGTAGGTAGTATCGTTCGCCATTTTGTTCTTTCGTTGCCGAGCTACCATACGAGGAATCTGTTTGCCACACCGTTAAACATTATCATGTCGTAGCTCCTATGATAATAAATCAAACGCACTGTAATTCAGCAAATAATTGAGCGGCAAATAATGTCTTCGTGTGCTTTCTGCGAAAGCCAAAATGGCGGGCGATTATATTAAGTATTTATCGAGTCTTAAGAAATGAATAAAGTCTTCATAAGCGAATCACAAGACGCACACGTTTAAATGTAGCCGACCTGCAACGCGATTGGCTGCCGGAAATTAGAGCGACGGGACTATACTTGTTAGAGCTATTACTATTACTACTGTTACCGCTACCGATGTGTGCGCAATTTGAGCGAAGATTTCGATATGGCTCATTAACAGTCTTCTTATGAGAAGGAGCCTGTAGTGTCCACCATGATGAACTTAATCAAGGTCAGAAGTTGATTCTTTTCGTCTCCAACGTAGCATTTAAGAATCATCTTGAGAATTCTTCTCGGCCGTCTTCTCCCTCGTAGTTAATTTAAAATCGTTATTTAGTTAACTATCCGAAGACAGGTTTGAACCTCATAAATGACACCAATAAGGCATCACTTATGAGGCAATTAAGCCAGGAGATAATGGGGGAGAGTGGTCAGTTCCTTTTCCCCTTCATTGCATACATCGCTGACTAGTTACATATTACACTAATCAGACTTCAGATGTATACAAACAATTATTGTTCTTCCTCTGACACATATCGCCAAGTGAGATGTACTGCCGGATAATAGATGTATAGTCTTAGACAAAAAAAATGACCGGTTGCCATACACTAAGTCCCCTTCGGAAGACTTCGATTGATTCCGTGAAAGCTTAGATTTACACTTTAACGAATTTCTTATGGAAGACTCTGATCTGTTTTTCTTTGTTTTATTTTTTGTTGCTTTTGTCTGGTTATAGATAAAATGTTATACATAATCCATAACAAAGACATATTCAAGGGCTAAATTGGGTGCAAAATAAACATCCTTTCCCTAGTCGTATGAACCAGACGCTGCCCGAAGTGGACATCGACAAATTCATGCAGCAGGAGATGGGTCATTTCTGTGTCTAAGACTGTACATGTCAGCTAGCTGGTTCGTAATTCTTGTTTTGTCTATCCTAGCCAAATGTTGTAAATAATTCATCCTGTACGTTGACGATTTACTTCCCACGTGTTTAATTGTACAGGGACATCATTTTATTTTTACTAACATTTCTAATATTAACTTGGCTAAACTTTGGATTAACGGTCGAGAACCGGAAACACCGTTTGCTACCCCCTTCCACGACTGAAGTTCGATGATACTGGCGTAAAATACAAACAAATCACTTTACTAGGTATAAGAGGGAAGAAAAGTACAGTAGTTCATCCATTTACGTAAAGTAGGAAATATCGCGATTTTGAGTTTGATAATTTTCATTAGGTTTTTCTTTAGTACCTAACTACAGTTACCAGTTTCGTTCTTCGTACTATTAACTCATGTTGAAATAATTCTGTACCTCCTCTATAAAAGAGTACCTTACGTACTGTAAATTCAGTCTCCACTTCTCCCCGATCCGAAAAGATAAAATTACTCAGACGTGCTATCTACTGTCCGTCCAAGTGGTTTTGTCGCAGGGTCGTAGAAAGGACAGAAATCACATGACAATTAATTAACGGGGCCCTTTTATTTAAGTTATTTTAAACAGTTGTATAATATTACGTAGACGTCCAATTCCTAACAGAAATTAATGTTTTTCAGAAAAGAGCTAAGACAGCCCAGTCACTAGCCTTTACAGAGGAACGAGCAGAAGCGGGTGGGGGAAACCGGGATGCGACATAGGCAAACGGACGACAGTACCTGTGCGAGAGTATGATTCAATATTGAAAGTGAACATATTTCTGGAACGTACTATACTCACTAACTCAGTACTGTTTGTGTTTACTATGACCGTAAGGCGACTTTGACTGTATATACGCTTGGTTCTGTGTGGAGAACTGTTGGAGGTTTACTAGTAGAGGGGGTGGGAGTGAAGCACATTCAGAAACTGAGGTACAATAAAAATTGAAGTAAAGTAAAATGATGTCCCAGTATATTTGTAGTGTATAGAACGGAATATTAGGTTCTAATGATAATACTTTATTTAATGCCTATTATTAGCTATTGTACACAGGGATAATACCGATGACAAAGGAAGAAATGAGAAATTTTAGTAGCTGATGGATTACACAGAGTGTGAAACAAATCTACTTTTACTTAGGCCACCTTATGGATTCATTGCTCTACTTTCAGAGTTGAAATTTTTCGTGACCAAGGAATAGCGGTAAATTTTGTCTTTTTATTCCGCGACTGTCCTTTTATGTTCCGTAAATCTGTGGTACGCAAATGGGCCAAAAATGTGCATCTGAAGCTATAGTAGGCCTATCTGTACAAAATATGAATCGTAATTATTTTATATAACTCCTGTTTTCTGCTAGAGAGGGCATTCCAAGACGATTCCAGCGATATCTGAGTAATTGTTGTACGTGAATGCTGTGGGAGCCAGCGTAGTGGGATAAAATCTCTTGCCACGGCATTGTCCACTACAATCTGAAAGAAGTGCCGATTAACTTCGAACCCCTTTGGTGAGAAGCTGTCAACCCATCATATTACTGGCAGTCCGTCATTCTAGTCACAATATCTTTAGCTTGGTTGACTTTTCGAAAGCTGGTTACATCTATAATCTTTTCGCTGTTAGAATAATCCTACAGTAAACAATAGCACGTGACTGAAATGAGACTTCATTGGCCGCAGCTTGGCGCCATCGATTCTCAGTGCGTGATCCCGCTCACTTCTGTATAGTATATTGTTTCATTTTAAACATTTTCTGTTACTCGTCAAAGTAGGCCTAACCTCACTACTATGCATTGGTTTGCTTAGGAAACAATTACTTTCTACTTAATTAAATTATTTTAAACTTTCTTTTAATGTCAGTAGCTGTCGGACTAAGGTATTATTCCTGTTTATTTAACCACACTCAGTGAGGAAACCATAATACCACGTGCTTACGCAGACAACAAGCTGAAGGTCAAGTGACACCAGCTTGTTAAAAGAACAGACTATCTTGGTATTATTCTTTATGTTCATCCGCTTCGTTGGGAAATTCTTGCTAAATAAATATAAATGTACCTTTTCTTTTACAGAATGTTGTACATAGAGTCAAGTTGTATTTTTTATCATATTTACCTGCTAAAATTCAAATTTTCTTTTAAAATAACTATAAAGTTATGGTCCTCAAATACAGAACTATATTCTCCTGCGCAGTGAGGGAAGTGGGGAAAAAAGCAGAGGCGGTATGTTACCCCAAGATTTTCCTCTGGCATACCTCGATTTAAAAAAAGGCATACTCTCTCCCTTACAACATATACATAAATGATGTATACAATAAATTGTCTCATACAGTCAGTAACGCGAATCTTTGAAGCTTACGCAACACATTACATTTCTTAATAAAATAATTTCACGTTACTTCGTTTTACAATGTCCTTTGAGAGTTATCATCAAAAATAATGTTAAAGCTTCAAAGTTCCTAACTTAATTATTAATAAAAAGTGCAACAAAAATGACACAGTCACTAAATTGGCAACAATGGCCACCACAAGTCATAGACCACAGCTTCTATACTTGAAATACTACCGTTGTAAGCATTCCAGAGGTTGACTTATCAAATAAACGTATCCAAATACACGTTGAATACAGTTCCAGAAGGCTGTGGTTTAGATTTACGAAGCAAACAGGTAGTATTCTTTGCTGTGAAGAAATATATAAACAAATTTTTACGATCACATTTTTTCAGTGACGGTATGTCATTTTTCACTAACTGTATGTTTTCTGGCCATAGAAACCAGTGGCGGTATTCCATACCGTCACATACCGTCTCACTTCCCTCACTGCTCCTGCGTCGCGTGAGTGTTTCGACTAGTAGCCAACACGGGTATGACAGCCACGTGCTTGTGTTTACATCAGGATTATTCTAACAGCGAAAAGATTATAGATATGCTTTGGCCCGTTGTGCTTCCTATACATGCGATGATAACGTGGGTGATATTCGTGACAGGTGGGCCATCCTGCCTTAGCTCCTAGTAAGAACCAGGTCCCATTCACAAATGAATAGCCTGATAAGCCCTTGGGGCCCCGGGCCTTTCGGTAACCCGTGCTACTCCCAAGAATCCACCCCAGCCTATTTTTACTATTGCAGATGATAGATGAAATGAGCGACATTTGAAACAAAACTATATTGATGAAAATGTATTGAAATAAAGTTATCCAGCAAAATTTACCTTCATATGTAACACATAAGTATATAAATGCTATAAAGTTAATTATTACCATATGGTATCTATAGGTAAGAAAGGGTTAATTTGTTTTGATATACTCCAGAAATTTGGTTTTTGATCTGTAGTACCTGTACTCTTTGAAAACTTTGGAAATATGGGCGGTGCTTGTATATTACGTATGTGATACATGTTTTTGGATATCGAATCGCCACCACCAGAAACTGTATAACTGCATTTTATCTTGGAACGTTAGCTTCGTTTGTGTGCTTTTAGGAATTCGGTTAAACAAATCGTTCATCAAGAGGTATAAAATTATACCGCTTCTAGTACTTTTGGGTAATACGTCATTATTAAATAAAGTAACCACAAATTAGATAGATTTTATGCTAATCTGGCTTTCAGGTAAAGCTCCCTGTGAAGCAGACTTGAATAATTTCAAGGGAAAAATTGTTCCGGGGCCGGGTATCGACCCCGAGACCCTTTCCAACTTAGAGTGCACACAAACTCTGTACGTACCTATAGTGACCTATATATTATGCAAATGTGGCTTTCAGGTAAAGCTCCCTGTGAAGTAGACTTGAATAATTTCAAGGGAAAAATTGTTCCGGGGCCGGTTATCGATCCCAGGATCCTTGGCTTAGCGCACGAATGTTCAATTTTAGTATTATTTTGCATTGCCAATCATTTCGTTTGTAAGAAAGTACTATACCATGTTAACAGGTAATGGTGCTTTCTCACATTGACCTTGTCAATAAATGCTACAAGGATACGAGGTTTGAAGGTTTGAGTGTCATTCATTGCAAAAACACAAACCTCCAGGTCCTTGCAGCGACACCAGAATTGAACGGTCATACGAGTACGAAGTAAGTGTATTTTAAGACATTGATCATGGTAGGAAATTACCGTCTTGAACCCCTACCCTCTAACTTTAAATGTTGAGGGATGCATGACTTTCTGCCAAGGGAATATCATAAGTACTATACGTTTGTAGGTGTTAAATAGTAAAATAATGACAAGCACTCCAAATTTTATATCATAAGATTGTCATCACTCATCACTAAACGTCATAGTTCACATTTCAGTGTTTTTTTTTAGTTGGTTATTTAACGACGCTGTATTGACTACGAGGTTATTTAGCATCGATGAGAATGGTGATAGCGAGATGGTATTTGGCGAGATGAGGCCGAGGATTCGCCATAGATTACCTGGCATTCACCTTACGGTTAGGGAAAACCTCGGAAAAAGCCCAACCAGGTAATCAGCCCAAGCGGGGATCGAACCCGCGCTCGAGCGCAACTTCAGACCGGCAGGCAAGCGCCCATTTCAGTGTTAAATAAAATAACAATAAGTTACTTTTTGTCACAGCATTAAGCTTAACGTGTGTAGTCGATATTACATTATTAAATAAAATACCGGTAGCGATAAATTACTGTTCTTCATTTTTCACGTCATAACTATATCAACATTGACGTGTGTGGTTGATATACCGTTATTAAATAATATAACGTTAAATACTTGATTTTTCGCTTCATAAAATTACCAATATTAACGTTTGTAGTTTGTGTATTGTTTGTTATTAAATAATATATCGATAAATTAATTTCTCACGTCATCAAAGTATTCATGAGTTTGGAATTGATATGTTGTTATTAAATAATATAACGATGCAGTACTCAATATTTCACGTATTTTGTAGTTGGTACATCGTTATTAAATAATATGTTAAATTATTCCAATTTTCAAGTAAAACATTTGTAACACTAACGTTTGTTGTTGATATGTCGTCATTAAATTATGTAACGATAAATATTAATGTTTCACGTCATAACATTATGACCACTAATGTTTGCAGTAGATATATCGTTATTAAATAATATAATAAATTAATTTTTCAAATCATATAAAATTGCCAACACTGACGTTTGTAGTTGATGTATCATTATTAAATAACATAAAGATAGGCCTATATTATTAATTTTTTCACAAAGATATATTATGTAATATTTCACAACTAACCTTTGTAGCTGATATATCGAAATTAAATAACATAACAATAAATTACTTCATTTTTCACATTATGTAAAATTAGCAACACTAACGTTTGTAGTTGATATATAATTAGTAAATAATATAACGATAAATTACTTCATTTTTGTTGTAAAATTATCAACACTAACGTTTGCAATTGATATATTGTTATTAAATATATAACGTTAAGTTATTTCATTTTTTACTCGAGATTGTGTGTTTTCATTTTTAAATCATCCACAAAGAAGTGGAAGAAATTTCACTGTCTTCATAATATAATGCAAAGCATTGTTAAGTATTTTTTTATTCTATTTGAATAGAAGAAATTATTTTCCGGCATTGGCGACAGCATATCAGAAAGCCTTGTCAAAAGTGAACATGCGACATTAAAAATAAGAGATTTCATTCTCATCAATATCATGTGATGAAGCACGTTAAAGAAATCTGAATAAATCACGTTAACATATTTATAAAAAAATCACTGCCTTCAGTAGTATTGCATAATTGCGGTAAACAATTGTTAAATAAAATAAACCACGTCTAGAATAGAAGAAAGTTTACTGCCGTTAGTATCTCCAGCATAATATGTGTTAAACTAGATAGAGTAAACACTTAAAACTGAAGAAATTTCGCTGCTGTCAACAATCATTCTACATCGTGTGACTATAACAGAATAACCCGAGTTAAAATAGAATAAATTTCACTGCTGTCAACAATCATTATACATCGTGTGACTATAACAAAATAACCCGAGTTAAAATAGAATAAATTTCACTGCTGTCAACAATCATTCTACATCGTGTGACTATAACAAAATAACCCGAGTTAAAATAGAATAAATTTCACTGCTGTCAATCATTCTACATCGTATGACTATAACAAAATAACCCGATAAATTTCACTGCTGTCAATCATTCTTCATCGTATGACTATAACAAAATAACCCGATAAATTTCACTGCTGTCAAAATAACCCGATAAATTTCACTGCTGTCAATCATTCTACATCGTATAACTATAACAAAATAACCCGATAAATTTCATTGCTATCAACAATCAAAAATAAAATAAATGTCACTGCTGTCAATCATTCTACATCGTATGACTATAACAAAATAACCCGATAAACTTCACTGCTGTCAACAATCATTCTGCATCGTGTGACTATAACAAAATAAGCCGAGTTAAAATAGAATAAATTTCACTGTCATTATCTACATCATTTGATAAGGTATAGTTAAATTAAATCACTTTAAATTAGATAATTTTCACATTTAATCACAATAGCTTCTAGCTTTGCGAGATGATAAACCGTTGGTAAACAAAAACAGTGTTTTAAAGCTACAGCAGTTAATACAGCATTAGAATGCAAAGAGACGCTAGTGTCACACCCCTGAAAGCAATATTTTAAGGTAGAACGTCGTCGTCATTGCATAGAACGTAAACAGATTACGACGCGTTGTCGTGTAAGTGGACTCACAGGCACGGGGCTCCTTGGAGCAGGTTGAACATGAAGTTCATGGCTGTCACGCAACCGACCGGGCTCCACCGCGCGGGACACTGTCCATAGGCACGCAGTCGCCCGCCGGTCGGCGTCGCAGCGCAGCGCAGCGGGGGGGGGGGGGATGAGAGACTGTCTTTTGGAACCTTCACAGGCTCCGCGATAACGATACTGTATTAAGGGAAGAGGATGGTATTTTTTTGGTGAAAAATGAGTAAATTTTCAAAAAAAAAATCCTTTAAAATACTCTGATATGTGTGGAATGCCTAGCATAACATTTTGTGGGTATTTATGCCCTTATCGGATGTTGAGTCGCTGTTTTTAAACTTCCTGCGTTATGGATTTTTAAATCGCTCGCCCACTTTTATTTTTGTGTGCGGTAAATTAAATTAAAAAAAATTCTTTAAAATACCCTTTGATATGTGTGAAATGCATTGCATAACATTTTGTGGGTGTTTATGCCCTTATCGGATGTTGAGACGTCATTTTTAAACAACCTGCGCTATGGATTTTTAAATCACGTCCGGTTTTATCGGTTTCCAGTAACTTCATTTTTTTTTTTTTTTGCTACATTGCCAGACAAAAATGGATATAATTTCTGAACTATTAAAGATACATGCATGAAATTTAGAACACACATTCTTTAGACTATTTGGAAACTTTTATCTGTAACAGAATTTTGTTAATTGATTTCATTTTAATAATACGTACGTTTGTTTGCAAGAAAGGAAATCAGAAAATTGTTATTAAATTTTAACTGTTTATTTTACAAACGTAGGTACTAATATCAAAATTCTGTTACAGACAGTTTGTAGAACATGCTTTTGCAAATACATTGCAAAAAACTGTTTAAATCTATCTTTAAAAACGGTTTAGATATATCGGTTTTAGTACAATCCTGCATTGGGTATATTTTTTTTAAATTTGGGCCCCCAAATAATTTTTTTTTCAAAATATTTTTATTTGGTTGAGTTGCCACAACTATGAGCTCTCTACATACAAAAAAATTAATATTTTACACAAATAGGAAAAAAAGTTTAAAAAAAAATACCATCCTCGCCCCTTAAATAAAATACGATATAACTCCGGGTTTTATACCGCACAGAAGTTGTACATTCTCATGGAAATCAAGAAATGGCAACGTTGTCATGGTAACCAAAAACTATAAATCTGTTTACGTAAAGATTATTATTTTTCGGTCTTACAGAATATATCTGTTATGGTAACAATTAATATTAGAGGAGAAAAATTCGCTCCGGCGCCGGGGATCGAACCCGGGTTCTTGGTTCTACGTACCAAGTGCTCCACCATTGAGCTACGCCGAAGTTCAATCCACAGCACCGGATCGAACTCCTCTCCTCCAGTGTTTTTCCCTTTGTGGCCTGACTCCAGGTTGGGCATGTATGTTGCCATTTTATATTAGTCAACTGCCATTATACAAGATTCTTCGAACAACAGTGCATATTACTGTACAGATTACTGTGCATATTATTGTGGAATCCCGGCCACTAAGTCATTCAACTGAGTGCGCTCCTTGTATAATGACAGTTGACTTAATATAAAATGTCAACATACATGCCCAACTTGGAGTCAGGCCACAAAGGGAAAAACACTGGAGGAGAGGGGTTCGATCCGGTGCTATGGATTTAACTTCGGCGTAGCTCAATGGTGAGAGCGCTTGATACGTAGAACCAAGGACCCGGGTTCGATCCCCGGCGCCGGAGCGAATTTTTCTCCTCTAATATTAATTGTTACTATAAATCTGTTGTCATGGTAACAGAAAAGTTATACGTGTTTCTATGTTTTTTTAGTTGGTTATTTAAGGACGCTGTATCAACTACACTATTATTTAGCGTCGTTGGGATTTGTGATAGCGACATGATATTTGGCGAGATGAGGCCGAGGATTTGCACTAGATTACCTGACATTCGCCTTACGGTTGGGGAAACCTCGAAAAAAATCCAATCAGATAATCAGATCAAGCGGGAATCGAATCCATGCCCGAGTGCAACTCCGGACTGGCAGGCAAGCGCCTTAGCCGACTGAGCTACGCTTGTGGCTGTTTATTTTTTATCATTAGGAGAGACATTTTAAAACTTCTTGTTAAGTTAAAAATGTTATTTCTTTTTCATCAGTTATACCTAGAACAAAGAGTATTCACGTCGAAAGTTTTAAACTAGGTATTTTATGATCATCGTGAAAATGTTAAATCATGCTATGTGCGTAATACCCACATGTGAATATACAGAATTACATAATATCTCTAAAAGTTTTTGTCTGAAGCTTTGGAGTGGAGGAATATTTCATTCACATCATTCCCTGTCAAATTGCCTCATAGGTACTGAATATGAACAAACTTCGACCTATAGTTCGGGGAAAATCGCTGGACACAAACAGGTGGTAACCAAAATCCATTTTTTTTCTTGAGAATATTTAATTAATTTTTTTAGAGCTTTAAAATACTTTCTTTTTATAGCTGCTTGTTATAATGAGAGAAAGTAAGGATCTTAATAAGTATCGTTATAATTAGAGGTTAGGATTTGTACCTGTCTGCCTGTCATTTATTCAACTTCATTTTCCCCATTGGGCTGATCTTGAGCTGCAGGGCTGGGGACTCGGATTGTGTTCATGCGACCTCCCCTTCCCTCACACATACTGCTCCGCTGTATTGCCGCAGTGATGCAGATACAGACTCCGTCTTAAAGCGGAACTGTAACACTGTGCCCAGGGCTCGATCCCAGGATATTCCATACTACCCTTTTCCGTTTTTTTACTTTCTCATTACAAGATGAGAGTATTTTCATACTGCAGATGGTTCGATATCATCATCATCATCATCATCATCATCATCATAATCGCTAATTGCCCTATTCCGACCTTACTTTTCAAAAAGTCGTTTCTATGTCTTATCTGTCTTCTTATTAGATTTTGAAAATTTTGGATAGCCCATTCTAGAATTTAACTTGTGTATTCACCTGGGGAACAAAAGTCCATTAGCACAAAAAATTACTTAAGGGTATATGTACGTGAACGACCACAAATATCAGAAAATGCAGGCTCTAAATTTCTAAAATTTTATAAGAAAATGAACTCACAATTGGACAAAAATTACAAGGTACCAAGACTTATTAGAACTTAAATATCTGATAAAAGTATAAAAAAGGTTACTAATAATATTTTTCAAACCAGTTTTATCAAAGTATGAAAGAAACAAAAACAATTCTGCAGTTACATCATTTGGTAACCATAACATTGTTATGGTCTCTCTGACATCTTTAATATTTTTCCTGCATGTAATAAACACTTATTTATGAAAAATAGACTACTCTCAGACATGTAGAGTTGTTTATTTTAATACAATTTTTTATTTGCCCTACCTAAAATATATTAAAATTTACATAATGTTTTGTGACCTAATTTTTGTATTTTCAAAGAAATGGGCATTATTGTAGTATGTCTTTTGCATAAATGCATGTTAAATCAGTGTACAAAATTTCAGAATTCAGTCTCTAATGGTTGTGGAGTTATGAAATAATGTGCGACAATATTTTCAAATTTTGGAAAATTTAATTTAAAGTAAAAAGTGAATTCTAAAAAATATTATTAGTAATCTTTTTTATACTTTTATTAGATAAGTTCTAATAAGTCTTGTTGTGGTAGCTACCTTGTAATTTTTGTCCAATTGTGAGTTCATTTTCTTATAATATTTTAGAAATTTAGGGCCTGCATTTTCTGATAATATTTGTGGTCGTTCACGTACATATTCACGTACTGTACATATACCCTTAACCCCCTTTACCGGAGTACCATCGAATTATTGTACCTATTTCATGTGTATATATCCAGGATAAGTTGACTCGTTTGAATGTGTGGAAGAAAAATGCATCTGTACTTACTTATGGCTTTTAAGGAACCCGGAGGTTCATTGCCGCCCTCACATAAGCCCGCCATCGGTCCCTATCCTGAGCAAGATTAATCCAGTCTCTATCATCATATCCCACCTCCCTCAAATCCATTTTGATATTATCCTCCCATCTACGTCTCGGCCTCCCCAAAGGTCTTATTCCCTCCGGCCTCCCAACTAACACTATATGCATTTCTGGATTCGCCCATACGTAATACATGTCCTGCCCATCTGGATTTAATGTTCCTAATTATGTCAGGTGAAGAATACAATGCGTGAAGTTCTGCGTTGTGTAACTTTCTCCATTCTCCTGTAACTTCATCCCTTTTAGTCCTAAATATTTTCCTAAGTACCTTATTCTCAAACACCGTTAATCTCTGTTTCTCTCTCAAAGTGAGAGTCCAAGTTTCACAACCATACAGAACAACCGGTAGTATAATTGTTTTATAAATTATAAGTCCTCCAGCTTGGGGGTTGGGCGAAGGGCTAACAACCCATCACCGTAAAAAACAGCTTGTTACGAAACCAAAATGCATTTATTTAAAAAAAAAATAAAGGAATAGATGTACACATATAAATATAGGCTACAGACAAAATCCAAACAACCGCATTTCCAGTAACAAGCTAAAAAGCTAGTTTTTTTAGTAGGTTATTTTACGACCCTTTATCAACAACTTAGGTTATTTAGCGTCTAATTAGATGAAGGTGATAATGCCGGTGAAATGAGTCCGAGGTCCAACACCGAAAGTTACCCAGCATTTGCTCATATTGGGTTGAGGGAAAACCTCGGAAAAACCTCAACCAGGTAACTTACCCCGACCGGGAATCGAACCCGGGCACCTGGTTTCGCGGCTAGTCGCGCTAACCGTTACTCCACAGGTGTGGACCTAAAAAGCTAGTATTTCCGTGAAAATAGTTTTATTTTTTACAGAATCCCAATAGACTACTTAAATTTCTGAGACAGTGAAAGTAATGGGTGGAATTTAGAGCACATGTCGCTGTTATATTGCGAAGTCTTGAGTGCCCTAGATATTGTATATACCCTCCAAGATTGTTTGACATAGCAGAACCTCCGACAACATGACATATTGTTAATATCGAACCACCTCGAGTTGCGTGCGGCGCATTGTTTTGACTTCGCAGGTGCTAAATTGAGACCTGCGGACCGTATTGAGCACGCGACCCACTTATTCGTTCCGTTTGAATGGGAGGCAGAGCGCGGAACACTACCTGAGCGCTGCGAATGCAATAGCTATATGGAGATCGATCGATAATGTGGGAATAATGATAACTATAATTACTACTACTGAAATTCGCTTGGGGTTTCATTAAAATGGTATTTTTTGTGAGTTATTTTTCGATGGTTTATCAACTGTTATGGTTATCTAGCGTCTGAATGAAATGGAAGTGATAATGCTAGCGAGATGAGTCCGGGGTCCAGCGCCGAAATTTACTCAGCATTTGCTCTTAATGGATTGAGGAAGACCCCGGCAAAACCTAAGCTATACCCTTTTCGCTTGAAGAAAAATCCTAATGTAAACACAAGCACGTGGCTGTCATACCCGTAATTGGCTCCCAGTAGAAACATTCACACGACGCAGAAAAATACAGGGCTATTCAAAAAGAAGGAGCAGATTTCAAATATTTATTTCTTCCAAACTACAAAAGATAGAAACACAATTCCAACGTTCCTGGACAAACGAAAGTTTAAATTTTGAACACTCCGGGTAGAAGTTCCAATCACGGCCGCATTGGCGCTGTTGCTTGTTATGCGCGGCCGCACTGGCGCTGTTGATTGCAGTGTTAAGGCCAATGTCAGGCATAGGAGGGATAAAAACATGGTCTTTTACGTAACCCCACAGATAAAAATCACGAGTGAGGTCTGGAGACCTGGGAGGCCACTGGCGATGAAGTTGACCTTCTCCTCCTCCTCTTCCAATCCAATGTCATGGAATGGTGTTATTGTTGTGGTCGTCAGGATGCAATGCTTGCAACAACTGAATTTTCGATGCCACTGGTAAATCTGCTTGTGACGAGGCGGTTGTTTATTAAACTGGCGGCGAAAAGCACGTTGAACTTCAATAATGGACTCTAGTTTTGCTAATTGCAGAACACAAAATGCTTTTTCCTGTTGTGTCGCCATTTTACTACAGACAATCAACAGCGCCAATGCGGCCGCGCATGACAAGCAACAGCGCCAATGCGGCCGTGATTGGAACTTCTACCCGGACTGTTCAAAATTTAAACTTTCGTCTGTCCAGGAACGTTGGAATTGTGTTTCTATCTTTTGTAGTTTGAAAGAAATTAATATTTGAAAGCTGGTCCTGCTTTTTGAATAGCCCTATATAGTTCCGTATTTGGAAACCATAACCTTGTATTATTTGAAAATAAAAATTCTAGTTATTAAATATGGCGAAAGATATGACTTCACTCATATGTAAAACGCTATATAAAAGAAAAGCTACTTTGATATTTTGTTATTTACGTTGTAAGCGGATGAAAAGCAAGAGTAATTCCAAGGTAGTCTGTTCTTGTGGAAACCCTCTAAAAACGGAGAGAAATAAATAGTGTTGAATATATATAAATAGTGTTGAATATATATATATATATATATATATATATATATATATATATATATATATATATATATATATATATATATAGTTAAGTGAGTTAAGTGAGTTAAGTTAAGTAAGTTGAGTTAAATCCAATTAATAAATTATAAAGTAATAGTTTCCTAAGCAAACGAATGCATAGTAGTGAGGTTAGATCTACTTTGACGAGTAACGGGAAATGTTTAACATGAAACAGAATGTACAACAGTGGGTGGGATCTCTTACTGAGAATCTCTGGCGCCAAACTGCGGCCAGTCAAGCCTCACTTCAGTCACGTGTCATTGTTTACAGTAGGATTATTCTTACAACGAAAATATTATAGGTAACTTGTACCAATCAGAAATTGAACCTGGGCCCACAAGTTTCACGATCAGACATATTAACCGTTACTCAATAGGGTTGGACTTAAAATGGTGTTAAATTGCAGCTTGGAAGACCAAATTTATTATGGAAGTTAAAAATTCTTGATACTTATAACAGCTTTATTTTTATTGATAAAAGACGGTTAGAATGTGACGCCAACCACACCACCTCGTTAAACTGCTGCGTGAAACAACATTATTCTTATGCTGAAGGAATTGAATTCTTGCGAAGCGCGTAAAATACATGAGAAAGTGTATCATTTTAAAGTTTATTTAAATTCTGTTCTTATCATAAGTTAAGTGTTTTTTAATTGACCTGATTTTAGAATAATCATATATTTCATGAACATCGTTCCCGGATGAATTGACTCATAGATGCCGGGTATAAACAAAGTTCGTCGAGTAGTTTAAGAGAAATCTCTGCGTACAAAGAGGCACACAGACATATGTCAAAATCACTTTCTCTGTCCCAAGGATGTTACTCGTAATTCTTTACAAATATATGACGTATAAACTCCTCTCATTGCAGCATTTCAGTAATTTCTTAATGCTTCATATAGAGAGAAGTAGACCTCGGATTTTTAGGGTCGTTTAGCATAGGTCGAAACATAAGTTCTTTAATGCATCTAGTTTTAGGCAATATCATCGCTCGAGAGTTTCTCGTGTTGCATACATTTAGGGATTTTTACATAAAATTTTTGCAACCTATCCTGTTTGAGCCTAAAAATCCGAGGTCTAGTAATACGATTAAGTTCGCATGATGTAGGAAAGTCATGGATTTCCTTTCTAATTTGTATTCAGCTCATGTATCTGGTCAGGTATGATGATATATCTGCACGAGAGGGTTTATACCTCTGATTGGATAAATGTCGTGTTAAATGTGATAATTTGATAATACAATTGAATACTGTATTAGGTATTATGTCTTGGAAAATGAGGGTGTCTTAAGGAAACTCTTTCTCCGACAATGGCGGATTCTCATCGTTGTCCCACTAGGAGCAACCAGCGAATAGTTCATTTAACCGTCATAGAGATTGACGGTGGTGCGTTATGGGTTATGATTTTACGTTACATCAGAATGCGAAAATTAGTTGAAGTTGTGGGGTTTTGGCATAAGAAATTGTACCAAACTATATTTTTCTAAAACAAATTCCACTTGGACTCACCACCATCTGAACCCAGGACTATGGAGTGAGATATTCTAGTCATTCTTTTAACGGAATTCCCAAGAAGTTTATATGTTACTGATTTATTTATTTGTTTATTTATTTATTTATTTGTTTGTTTGTTTGTTTGTTTGTTTGTTTGTTTAACAGTCTTTGGTCACTATAAAATGGTGTTTATAGACCTTGTCAAGTACAATCAGTAAAAGTTAGAGTTAAAAAATTCTTATGTATAATAAAAAGACTTATTAATAAGGCAACTAGAGATACATTTATAAATTCATCACTGCATTTAATGATTTTTGGGTGTTTTATTCGTTACTTTCATTGCCATTACTTCAACATTTTCACTGGTTTTTGTTAATCGACATCTTCGTTGATGAAACATACATAATAGCCTAATATAAGGATCATAGCAATCTTTCATAAAAGTCTATTTATTAAAATTTTGTTTAACATAATGTTAATAAATTAAGAATATATTATAAACAGATAACTTAGGATCTTCTCATTAATAAACAGAAGATGACAGTTCTCGTAATAATGGGAATTGGTCATAATCCTGATGGACTTTTGTTGCAATTTAAAAATCTTGATTATGATATAGAGTTGTAAGTGTAAAGTTACGTTTTGGGAATGGTGTGTAACAAGTGGTCCGCGATCTTCGATGGGAGTGCGTCTGACAGTCTGTGTGTAACTGGGTGAGGTCAGTATTTGCTGTCCTTGACAGACAAGTGTTGTTTGTCCCTCTCGTGAATGTGTGTCATCTTGTGAGACGTCTGGAATGTGGCATCGAGCCAAATTGTGCCTGTGGAGCAGGTAGGGGCGGAGTGTTTGCTCCTGCAGGAGAACTGAGCCCTCAGATGCGTTACATGTGTATAGAGAGCTCGACACCCCTAATGCTGTTGCTTGCAAGATACGATTGTTCTGCGGTCAGTTTCAGCGAAACTGAGAAGAAACAAATTGATTTAGCGATGTTATTGTTCCATCGCATTTTTATATTTTTTTCGCTCTTTCTCATTTTATTTATTTCTTTCCTTATCATTTACTTCTGATTATTCTTGTATTCATGTTTCTCTGGTTCTTAATATGCCATGTTATCATTTTTCTCAATTTCTTCTACGTTTTCATCTTCTCTTTTCTTCTCATCTTGTCTCTATCTATTTCCTCCTTGTCACCCCTCATCCGTCTTGTATTCCTCCATTTTCTTATCCTCCTCTTCTCCTCCCTTTTCTCTTCCTGTTACTGTCTGTCTCCAACTTCTTGTCACACATCTTTCTCTCATTCTCCACATTCCCTACGTATATTTCTTTCTTTTAACCTTTTCCTTTGGGTTATACTCGGTATTCATTTTCTCTATTTTCTTCTGTTTCCATCCTATTTCCCTCTTCCCCTCTTCCCTTACTAGTTGTCCTTTTTCTCTTCAATTTTCATTTTTCTTATCCTCCGTGTTCTCTTTTTCTTCTCATGCTTCCTGTTCTCCATATTTTCATCCTTTTTCTGTTCCCCATGTCATGCTTCTTATCCTCTATATTGTCTTCCTTGTCATGGTTTTTGTCCTCCATATTCTCTTCTCATACTTCTTGTCCGTTTTCTCTTCGTCTTTCCCTGGTCTTGCTTTTTGTTCTCTATATTCTCATACTTTATCTTCTATATTACCGTATTTTCCCGAATATCACGCGCACTTTCTTCCCGAAATATAAAAAATACGGGTGCGCGACTTTTTCGAAATGAAGTTGGCAATATTGCCCCATTTTTCTTTCGTGCAACTCCTAAGATGGTAGCGCATGCCATTGTCTTCCTGTGTGGGTATTTTAATTGTTAACACTGTTAAATGGCTTTTGCATTAGCAGTATATGTGTCAGAATCAAGTTCAAGTGTGATGTGATAAATGTATAGTTTGTGCGTCTTATATTTTCAATTCTGAAAATCAGTACCACTGAAGATATGAGATTGTGAACCTTTACTAACAGCGAAAAACTAAAAAATTGTGAAAGATGCAGAGGAACATGAAAATCGTGTTACAGCCTGTAAATTTGATAGTGAAAGTTGCATCAGAGACTGGAAGAAAATGAAGGAACTGTTATTAAACAACAAAGGAAACAGAAGAGCTTTTCGTGGCCATAATGTTAAATTTCCAGCGTGGAGGCCAAGCTAATCGAATACATAACGGAGAAACGGCGCTTGGCTGCTCAGTTCCGACAGAAATGTGTACCCAACTAAAGGCCCTGATTATAGCATGGGAAGAAAATATTAAATATTTCAAGGTCAGCAGGGATTGGATGTAACAATGTTTGAACGCAACAACCTCAGTGTACTCGTATTTGTGCTTAATTATTTTTTATCTGTCGTGAGTACACTTGTCGAAAGTTTTTTTTATGCTCGACCATGCCGAGATGTAGTAATTATACACCTGGTAGCAGTTCTTTAATGTATGTCAGTAAAGTACACCTATTCATTAAAGTTCAGTTTTTCGATTATTCTCGGATATGCAGTCGAAAGACAACTAGCAAAACGTCACGCAGGCTGGAAATCCAATACTGTCGCAGAAGGTTATGTTCTGTTACTATAATACTTAGCGTTAATTGTAAATAATATTCAAATAAATTCAATTTGTCGTCTCGTTTTTCAATTCTAAATCAATTTCCAGGTTATATCAAAATTAGTTCATGTTACATTACATCAAGGTCAATGACATTATTGTTCCTCGGAAAAAATCAATACTTTTGCGTCTGCGCACATCTCAAATTTAAGAGCTATGAACAAGGTCACTTCCGATCTTCTGTCAGATACAAATAAAATGAATACTTCTGAATAATTTCAAGTTAGAAATATGGTCGAGCATAAAAAGTCGTATGAAACTTGCCTATAATGGTAATTAAGACGCTGGTATGAAAAATTATGAAACGAGCGCAAGCGAGTTTCATAAACAAACATACTCGCGTCTTAATTACTATTATTATAGGCTCGTTGCATAATGTACTATTTTGGCCTTTCAAAAGTGGGCTGCGCGGGGTATTCGACAAACTACCGTATCTTTCCTTTTTTTTATATATGATTTTTCTGAATTTTGACTTCATTTTCCATTTCCTCTTCGTGTTCTCCTTCTGTTTCTCGTTTCCTCGTCTTCCATTCTTCATCCTAGTCCGTCTGCTCCTCCCAGTCTTCTATTTCATCATCCTCCCATTCTCTCCTCATTCATCTCTCTTCCTTATCCTTGTTCACCTCATTCTTCTTAATTATTTTCCTAGCCTTCTAGCTGCTGCATTTCCACCTTTCCATGAATTTCTACAACATTGCACGGTGCCAGTAGCCACAAATAATCCGCGCCGTTGCTGTCATTACTCTCTTTATAATTTCATTAATTGGTGTCTGGTTTCCTTGGATACAGTCGCGTCGTTTCTGGTGGAAATAGCCCACATCGACTATTTTAAGTTCTGTTATTGATTGAAGTGTGATCGATTGCACGCCTACTACCTGACAAACATGCGATTCAGGCTTGCATAACGATGTACGTAGTTGGCATTCCTCAAGTATGTTCTCTTTCCTTTCGTAAACTTT
The DNA here is from genome assembly GCF_040183065.1 of Periplaneta americana. NCBI lineage: Eukaryota > Metazoa > Arthropoda > Insecta > Blattodea > Blattidae > Periplaneta > Periplaneta americana. Next base: position 132,333,505 of record NC_091125.1, read on the forward strand.
TATTCATGGTAATTTATTCTTTCAAGAAATTATGTTTTAGCGCGGTTTCGATAATTCATCATTAATCGTACATAAAATACTGTGAAAACCTGTGTCGTACAAAAACCGGTTTGAAATAATACACTTTTCTTCTTCCTGCTGCCTCATCTGTTTTACCTCTTAATTTTGCTGTTTCTTGTTTTTGTCTTTTGTTATAGCATTTTCTTTGTCCCCATTTTAAGTGTAGCCTACGTATATCTGACATTCGTCCTGCCTGTCCCTTCGACATATCAGCGCTAGATCGCGGTCCCGTGAAACGAGCTCAGGTTCGATCCCTGGCTTCGATTGCAATGATACTTGTAGTAAACAAGGTCGGAAGATGAAGGTTTTTTTAGAGGTTTTCTCGTATCTCACAACATTACAAATTTCATTCCACCAGCATCTTTTCATTTCATGGTGTAAAAATTATGGTTTCGGGGTAAGGTGTAAAGGCTGGTTCACAATAAACCGGAAACGAGAATCGGAACGAAAACGAAAACGGTAAAATTGTTAAAATGTGTACATTTAAATGTGAGCATTCACAATTAACGAAAAGCTTGCCGGAGCCCGGGATCGGGAACGGAGAGTTGGCCAAGTTTCAACTTTGGCGTTCACGTTTCCGACCACAGCCCACTAGATTCATTCTATTGCCATCTAAAAGCTATTTTGTAGTCGTATATTTTGTAGCAAGAAGATCGTGACATAACCTATGCATTATTTTGTTCTGTGCTGTGTATCATGGAGCAACTTTTATTTGATGAGATTCTAATATTGAATGTTGAGGAAAATCCTCACGTTTACGATAAGCGGCGCACCTCGTATAAAGATGAGAAAAGAAGAAGAATACGTGGCTTTCAATAGCTGCCTCTTTGAACACCGATCGTAAGTGAATCATATTTTATTACTGTATTTGTTGTATTACACACTACATATTCATGCTTCAATTCAATAACTACTGTTGTGTTCATTTTTGTTCTATTACAAATGTTTCTTTAATTATTTTACGTTATGGTAGACTTAAAATAGGTTGTTATAATAAAGATGCATGGGCATATTTATAGTACCGTACCTAATGAAATGTTTCAGTTGAAATTTCGAAGTTGGTTAACCTGTGTTTATGTTGGCTGCCTTGTACTCATGAGAGAACGCCATTGGTCAATTATACACAAATAACATCAGAATGCGTAATATCGACTTTACATATCGTTATTGACATGTATATCGATATGCGTAGTCGTCTACGTTCTCGGTTTATTGTGAATAAAAAATGTTCATATTCACGTCCTCTGCTTCTCGTTTTCATTCTGGTTCTCGTTCCCGGTTTATTGTGAACCAGCCTGAAGAGCTTCTGTAATGCCGAATGTAAATGACTATCGTTTTTCTCTGAACTGATGATTGACGACTATTTTTTTAAATGATACATCTTATGAGAAGGTTGTTTAACTACTTGGGCCCAACAGTTACGGATAGCAGTGATGTTGTAATAGAAATTAAAGGAAAAATTGCAGCGTAACGATGTCTTGGAGCACTAGATGCAGTTACGAAAACCGGAATTATCTCTAGAAGAGTTGAAGTAAGAATTTATGGCATTTATCAAACCGACCGTTGTTTTTTGGAAGTGAAACCTGGACATTACCTGAACGTGCAATTACAATTTTAAAAATACCTGGAAAAGAAAAATATTGCGCAAAAATGTTCGGCTTTCTAATGACCAAGGAATATGGGGAATCAGAACAAACTAAGAATTACACATTTTGTATAAAGATGCTAATATTGTCACTGACATTAAAATCAGAAGATTGGAGTGGTTGGGCAACATAATCATGAACAGTAACCGAGTACTTAAAAACATTAGATGCAAAACCAGGTGGTAAAAAGAGAGTTGGAAGACGTACACTACGGTGGTTAGATGTCCAGAATGATCTTATTAAAGGAGGGATGAGATGCAAACAGAGGGCATGGGAAAGACATGATTGGCTAGCCGTTGTAAAGGAGTTCGAGGCTAAACTCAAAGGGCTGTAGTACCATACATGATGATGTTAATTGACGCCATGCTACGAAGCTCGCTACCATCTGAAGGATAGCTACTATATTGCCAGTCAGATTTTTGTGATCTATGAAAATTTTACCAAAACATTGTGAAAATTTTTATTTTATTTTTTTTTATTTTATTTATTTATTTAATACTTTACACTTGAGCTATATTAGGCATTGCAGCCCGAAAGAGCAGAAGCTCGTGCTCGGGCGCAGTTCAGATCAATTATACAAAATATATCACAAAATTAAGAGAGTTCATTGAGCACAATAACATTAAAAATGGTAAAATAATACAGCATGTAATAATAGGGTCTATATACAAATAGAAAATACAAAAGTACATAAATATTAGAGTATCAATTTTTAACTCAGCTTAAACAATTAAATAATTAATCTGATTTGTTTCTTAAATCTGTGTGTGTTAAGTGTACTTAGCTCAGGGTAAGCTCTAATTAATTCATTATATATTTTGGGTCCAAAACTTCTGCTGTGTTTTAATCCAGCGGTTGTGTGGCATTTCGGAGTATTTAGAAAGAAACTGTAATTTTGTCTCGTATGGTATTCGTGAGGATCAAATTTAAATTTATTGTGGTTTTTATGGAAGTAAATCAGCAATGTTTGCTTATAAAATTGTTCTAGATTTGATACACCAAATTCCTGAAAAATTAATTTTGTTGGGTAATCAAAAGTTTTATATAGACAAATTTTGATAATTCTTTTTTGGAGCAAATTTAAAGGATGGAGAGTCGATTTTGCCATTCCTCCCCAACCTAAAATACCATACTGAATTATTGATTGAAACAGAGCTAAGTACACAGTACGCAGAACATAAACAGGTAAATAAGAGCGTAGAATGGAAAATTTGTGGATTGTTTTACGCAATCTGTTACACAGGAAGGAGATATGCTTGTCCCATTTTAAATCTTGGTCAATAATAATGCCTAAATATTTAAGTTGTGAGGATATACTCAAAGCGTTATATGAGCAAATAGGTAGGTTACAATCATGAAAGTTTTTTTTTTTTTTTTTTTTCCATTAATTGCATTATAGACACTGTGAATCGTGGAAGTCCTTGTTCCCATACTGCTAGCAGGTATGGTTTAGGTCAGGATATTAAATTTCATGTTTTGCCTGTCACTATATATTTCTTCTCGTAATCATTTGTTATCATGTAAAGAAGCAATCATTCATATATTTTTATGTCCATAACTTGGCTAAAATCGGTGTTAAAAGTCACGAGTGTCTGCGTTTTATAGTTTTTTAAAGCGATTCTGGTTCGAAAATTGTATTGAACGATCTTCTCGCGTGTCTGTTTTTGTCGAACCCAGGAATGCCGGTTAGCTGATCGACTATTCAGGGAAGCTCTCGACTTCATATGCGCTGCTAAATCGAGACGAGACCTTGGAAAACGCGTTCAATACAAACTCCCTGTGTCTGTGTCATTCGAAACATACAGATCTTGCCTGCTCGCTCCATGACTTGTTTTTGTGACGTCAAGCCCGTTAGCGGGCAGTCGACGCCAAACTTTCCACGACGCCTTGCCCAGTCTAAATCACACGAATCCATTCGTGATTTCGTAGAAGCGAATCAATTCACTGAACGATACTACACAATGCACCACAGATAATTCCGTCATATTTTCCGGCATCTTTCTTTTACTTTAGCTAGCTTGAAAACCAAATGAATATGACCGTCTCTTGTTTGTCGTTTTCAGTTATTCGCATGAAATTCAAATGAATGTGACTTTTATTTGTTGCGTCGTTTGAATTGCTTTCCGTAGAGAAAGAAAATTAAACCAATTGAATATAAACGTCATTTGTGTCGTTTCAGTTGGTTTGCATGAAAATTAAATTAATATGAGCCCCATTTTTGTCGTTTCAATTGATTTCCTTGAAAACAAATCATTAACTGTCACTTGTTTCCTTTTTTCTGTTGGTTTCCACGAAAACCAAATAGACAAGTATAATAGTCACTTGTTTAATTTGTTCCCATAGTAATCAAATAAATATGGCACTTATTTATTGTGTCGTTTCAGTTCCTGTGTGATGGTGTTTTATTATTATTATTATTATTATTATTATTATTATTATTATTATTATTATTATTATTATTATTATTATTATTATTATTATTATTATTATTAGTTGTTAGTTGGGTGGCCGGAGGGAGAAAGACCTTTGGGGAGGCCGACACGTAGATGGGAAGATAATATTAAAATGGATTTGAGGGAGGTGGTATATGATAGAGACTGGATTAATTTTACTCAGGATAGGAACCAATGGCGGGCTTATGTGAAGGCGGCAATGAACCTCCGGGTTCCTTAAAAGCAAGTAAGTATTATTATTATTATTATTATTATTATTATTATTATTATTATTATTATTAGTGGTTTTTAACATTACCTTGGGACTAATAACTTTTATGCTTTATAAGGTCTCACCTTCTTCGTAAAGAAATTGTGAGCTTGTTTTTAGTATGACAACTGTTTTAGTTTGTGTTTATGTTTTACTTATGTGACTATTACATTCTTCATATTTCAAAAAGCTTTAGGTTATGGGCGTAAATAGCTTTTGATGCTCACTCGTCTTTTTAAACATCACTATTACTATCCATGGAAACCAAATTAATATGATCGTCACTTCTTTCGTCGTTTCAGTTCCTGTGGAGTAACGGTTAGCATGTCTGGCCGCGAAACCAGGTGGCCCGGGTTCGATTCCCGGTCGGGGCAAGTTACCTGGTTGAGGTTTTTTTCCGGGGTTTTCCCTCAACCCATTACGAGCAAATGCTGGGTAACTATCGGTGTTGGACCCCGGACTCATTTCACCGGCATTATCACCTTCATCTCATTCAGACGCTAAATAACCTAAGCTGTTGATAAAGCGTCGTAAAATAACCTACTAAAACTACTAAAATCGTTTCAGTTGGTTTTCATGGAAACTGAATGAATGAATATGAACGTCACTTGAATCGTTTCATGTGGTTTCATAGACGCCGAATGAATATGACCGCCATTTATTGCGTCGTTCTAGTTGATGTCCATGGAAACCATATTATGAGTAAAGAGCGTTTGGTCACCGAGTGAAGAAAACAGGTTAGCTGTGCTACGGGGTATAGATGACAGTACACGCACACGGCATGTTCGGTACAGTCAATGCAGAAGATAATAGTAAAAGAGTACCAATGGAACAAGGTTAGGTGTCGATTATTAGGCTGATTGAAACTGTTTTTGCCTACCTGTATAGGAAATGAAAACGTACAACCACATTATAAACACACACCCATCCCACTCCACCTCACATGACTCGATTAAAATTGTAATAATAGCAAAGTTTTGCATGTTTTGGTGAACAAGGATCGTGTCAATACACACCGATGTATCACATTTTATATAAGTTATGCACCAGTAACTTCTTGGGGAAATTGAAAGAGGTTTCCCGAAGTACAGTCGTTGCTTAGCCTATCCGAAAGGAAAGAAATTTTAAAATGTGCATATTTATTGTAAGCTTAAATTTAAAGAAGGTTGATGAATATCACAGTAGTTACGTTTATTGTTTTTTATGTTTGAACAGAGGTCGTATTTTTATTGCAGTGAAAGTCCTGTGATGTTTTGTTTATTACAATTATAAGTTAACCTATTCCTCTTTTAAAATTTTGAACAATATTATGTATGATTTTCTTATAATATAAGCAATCATCGTTTCAAAAAACAGTGCTTTGTAGATGAATACACTAATTATTTCTCTCATGAGCTGACTGTACAAGTTTATACATGCCTGTTATTAGTAGTTGGGCCCTTGCCGTATCGTTTGTTGCACAAAATAGTAGAGAGTGTAAGTAAGTGTTCACTAAACTTGTAGTTCATTGTGACCAAAAACTGGGCTCAATTATGAGCATCACCTAATTTGTTTTACAGTTTAATATAAAATTGTTCATACTGTCGTTAATTTTGAAAATCCGGACACTGCCTACTCACAGAAAAAAATGAGAAACTTCCCATAGTAACGATTGTAAGTTTGCCAATTTACTCCCGTTGAAACGGGATTTTATCAGTTTGTTTTTGGGAACGGAAATTACTTTGTCTCTACAAATTCATTTTGCACTTAACATTTTTACAAATGTGGATGGAGTTGTTCCATATTGGTTGTGATTACCTAAGTTCTGTGTTTCCTGTCAAATTTCAGCAATTGTAACGCGTATTATCACCGGAGGTTACCAGACATAAAGTTCAGGATTATAATGCCCATACATCAAAATGTCCATGAAATAATGTCCACGTTGAAAATGTCCTTGTTAAATCGTCTAGAGTCAAAATGTCCATAGTTCTATAATGTCCACTTCACTCTGATGTCCAGAGTCATAATGTCCATAGCTCTATAATGTACACTATATCCATTGTTCATGGTAGTTATAGTAACCTATGTAAAATTTTTCAAATGCTAGAACTAATCAGAATTGAATTTTTTAAAGACGGAACGAAATCCTCAGTTAGTGCCATCACAGAAGGGTAAGCCACTTCTTTCTTTTCGTAGATACCTGTACCAACATCATTACTTTAATAGAGATAGGGCAAAAATATATTGGCGATACAGGAACATGAATCTCCCAAGCCTGAAAAGCATGCAGCACACAAACAACGCGTTAGAAGACTGGCACAATCTTCTTCAACGCGTGATGGCTGTACATCCATCCACTTGGCGATTTATACAGTGCCTAAAGCGCGAAGAAAATGGAATTTGGACACAAATATTGCAAGCAAGAGTGAGGCATACACAAATTAAAGAGCCGGGAATAAAACGTATTTGACGAATCAAAGACAAATTCTCCAGATTGTGAGAAACTACAACAGGTACAAAGAAAAAGGAGAAATTATCTTAAATCTTAAAAGTATTAGTTACCATCTAAAAGTGGGGCTCCGGTTCCCGATGATTAATAAGTTATTTGTACGAGTTATGGAATAAAATTTGTGTTCTATTCCAGCAGAATTTTCCTTTGAACTTGGACATTATGGACGTTTGACACTATGGACATTTTGACCTAACGGACGTTTTATCATATGGCCTTTCTGTCGTATGGACATTTAGTACATGAACATTTTCACCGTATGGACATTTTGACCTTATGGACGTTTTACCATATGGACGTTCTGTAGTATATGGACTATATACAGTGAAAGCTCACCGGAAGTTAACCCAATTTCTTTAAATCCGTAACAATTTGTTTTTTATTTCGGACGGACTTTTTCTGCGGCCTTTCGACATATTAGTGCCCGTAATGGTTTAGGAGTTGGAACATGGAATTTAAGACCTTTTCACAAAGTTCGTGATAAAATTTTGCAGACTTATGGAATGCGAAGCAGTTAGGACAAGGCATCTTTATGCAGTGAATGAATAAATAAATAGTAAATAAGTAAATAAATAAATAAAGTAATAAGTAAATAGATAATAAATAAACAAGCAAATAAATAAATTTATTAATACATTTCTAACCGTCGTTTTCCATATAGATAAACCTTTCAGATTACAGAAATTAGGGGTAAATGGGCGAAGACTATTTTTTATAAGAAATTATGACAAAGTTTACTTCCGATTTTTGTTATTTATTTGTATTAATGCCAAGAGCATCGAAAGTGGTATATAGAACAATTATGAACTACAACATCAAAGATAAATACAAAAGTCGACCTGGTTGGCGAGTTGGTATAGCGCTGGCCTTCTATGCCCAAGGTTGCGGGTTCGAGCCCGGGCCAGGTCGATGGCATTTAAGTGTGCTTAAATGCGACAGGCTCATGTCATTAGATTTACTGGCATGTAAAAGAACCCCTGCGGGACAAAATTCCGGCACATCCGGCGACGCTGATATAACCTCTGCAGTTGCGAGCGTCGTTAAATAAATCATAACATTTTTTAAATACAAAATATAGAACAAAATACATTTAAATTAAAATATATAAACCAAAATAGCATTAACAGTATGTATACCTATTACTGAAAACACTTAGGTCTACAGAAGAGTCGAAAAATAGCTTAATATCATAAAAGGGGCTTTATATTAGCTAGCGTTACAAGGTGGTTTCAAATATGTTAAAATGTACATGTCTTTTGTAATTTATTGAACATAGCAACTGCAGCCAAGCTAAAATAATTCTTTGATTTGCTCAGTCTAACATTTGATTTAGAAAGATAATAATTAGTATGTCTTATATATATAATTATACGTAGGTATAGGCCTACTATTAAATATCATTCATTGTATTATATTTAAATGGGATTCACAGTACAAAATGTTTGACAGCACGTCTGCAGTTCCCAAAGTACTTGTGATTTATTGTGCCACATGGACTCTTGCTTCTGTGGTATGGGTGATTTGCTCTTGGCACTGTGTCCAAGACGAGGCCAATTTAAATAAATGCATGAATTCCATTGGGCAATCACGATTCGAATCCTACAATACTTATACCTGTTTATTCGGCTAGTATTTTTATTTGTAATATACTATTATTTGTTTTAGTAGGTTATGATTTATTTCTGTTATTTTTGTTTACTGGCCTATGATATAGGCCTAATATGTTTCAGGCGATATTCCACCGCTGCCAAATCTTATCTGGCGAGCAACAGTGCATCACAACTGGGAAGAATATAGAATGAACTCACGATATATTTAGTTCATCTTTGAGTACGACCTCAAAGTGTGTGATTGTAAGGCCGTAATCTACAATGCAGGCCTAAAAGTAAACAAAGCACTGGTGTTAGAAAGTTGGGATGCATTCCATCAAATGCAGCCATTCATAATACGTTGACGTAAACGGAACCATAATGACGTAAAATTAAAAGCTTGGCATCTACGAAACTTTAACTTTAAATTTGCGTCAATGTAGTAATTCAGGGAATCACAAGAAGGAAATGACGTTAGTAAGAGGTAGTTAACTTTGGACCTTCATTATAAACAAAATCTAAAGCAGTTACCATGGAAAGGACTATGTTGTTTGATAAATATCTACTACAAGTTTGGTGATAAAAGTTGAGCCGATTCTGTGTTGTGAATTATTAGCATTAAAGAAATTATGTTATAAAAATTCAATTTTGATAAAACTGAGTATCGGTGTCAGATAAAATATTTATTTTTGAAAGGAAATTGATGTCGATTTGTTGGGTACATTGCGGGATCATCGATGCCGTGCACGGCATGATTTTAGGGTTAGTAGTTCTCAAACTGGGGGTCGTGTAAAGAGCCGAGAGGAGGAGGGGGTCGCGAGATGATGTGCAAAATATAACAAAAAAATGCCTTATTGACATACTTATATAAACAACATTTAACATGTAGTTACACACTAAACTAAAATATTAATGCGATAGATGTCTTTTTTTTTTTTTTTTTTTTTTTTTTTTTTTTTTTTTTTTCGAAAGTAGCTCTCAAATCTGAACGCTATATTCGATATACAACTCGATTCAACGATTTTGGCCCTTGTCCTTGCTTGTTTGGCTAGTGAGCGAGCTGTGTTTTATGGATGTAGTATTCATCTATGGCTGACGTATTGTTTTGTCTTTAAAAAAATACTCAAAAAGCAGTTGTTTAGAATTGTGGAAACTTAATTGCATGCTCGCAAAATCAAACTCAGTATTTATCGTATCATACGTTACACGAGTTCTTTAATGCCTTGGAATGCATCACATTCCTTTTTGTCAAGTGATGTAAACCAGAAATCAAGTTTCTGTATAAATCCTTTGATTTTATCCATGGTTGTTATTATGTTAACATCTTGGTTTGAAACTTCTATTCAGACTGTTAAATGTTCGAAAATACCAGCAAAGTAAGCTACTGAAAATGATGTTCATGTAATATTTTGTGTCGTATTGTGTTATTCCATTTTGGTCCTTCTTTGGATAGTATCCACTAATTTTGAGTAAAATTATTATTTTCGATTTTACAGGGATTTGTATTTTTCGAATGGGGGTAAGTACCTACCAGTTCGGTAGCGGGGGTCGCCCATAAGTGGGTCGCGCCTTCGGAAAGTTTGGGAACCACTGGTTTAGGGAATAGACGAATTAGGCTCAAACTTATATGTATCAGAGACTTCGAAAATTTTCTGTGGATGTGTATTTCATCTCGTACATTTTGTCCTTGATTTCCAATAAAGTTTTTTTTGTATTAATGAAAAGCTTAGTATTAGCCATTTCGTAATACGTGCACTTCAACCGTTTTACCACAAATTTTATCCGTGTAAAATACTAATTTTTATTCTTTTTATGTTATATTTTTGGTCCAGGGAGAATACTCTTCTGAAAAGAGACAAGTGTTTTTTTTTATAAAAGACAAGTATTTCCCCTGGGCCAAAAATACAATGCATATAGCGGTACTATGCTTATCATTTCCTTTTTTTTTTTCTATGTATTATACTCGTATTTCATTTGAATCACTACCTGATAAATTGACTGTCGGATATTGATATGAACAAAATCCCTCAAATAGTTAATGAGAAATCACTGCACACAGACCACTTCTTCGGTGTAGATCATTAGCTCGTGAAACCAAATCCATGTGTGCGCCTTAGCTTACAGTAAGAACCTTATGATGGGGGTAAGTGAGCTAGCTAGTAGCTGCAAGTGCAAGCATAGTGATGGAGGGAAGCTTCCCTGTCCAATTTCTTATTTCTTTGATGCATAGGTAGATTTCACGAGATGACGAATGGTCTTTATCAGCGATGCTGAAAACATGAAATCTCTAAGTCGATTTTTTGCTGCATTACAGTATTATCACAGTCTAGTGTATATACAGTCACGAAGCTTGAGTTGTGAGGGTGCTAGGAACAATTGACTGTTCCGGTGCTATTTCGCATTGTCTGTAATGAGGCGATATTAGCGATCCTAGTGGTTAGCAACTATCTATGGATGCATATTTACTACGTATTGAGCTTCGTGACTATATACTAAACGACATTTCATACAAGTTGAGAGGATGCTAAGGTATTTCTTTCCCCTTCTACTGTCCCTGAGTCCGTCTATAACAGACCGGTAGCTGTTACCTCTTATACCTGCACCCCCCAAGTTGTACACACAAGAAAATAAAATATTAAATAAAGTACATAAATGGATATAAAATACAGTGACACAGATGTTTGACAATTACATGTTTGAGTATATTTTAATGTCGTTCTTTCAATATTTTCAACTAATAATGAATTAAATTAAGGAATGTTAGTTTGTATTATGAAGTCAGGGGGGAGTGACACAGTGCAGATTGTCCCATTGTGTATGCTTAGAGTAGCAACTAGCGATGAAGAAAACATTTATCTTCTGCTGTCAATAGCTTTTTTAATGTGTCAGTTGATATAAATAACAATAAAATGAAATACAAACGCTTAGTATAGATTTTCGAAATATAGATTACCGGTAAACCTTTTCAATAATAAGGATTTTCACTATATTCAAAGTCAATTAGTCGAACGTTAGTAAGATAGACAGTAGCATCTTCCCCTTCACGGATGGTAAAGAGTGTGAGTAGAGGGGAAAGCCTATCAACCAAACAAATGGGGATTAGACTGTGGTGTTACTTTCTCTTATACTTCATATGATGAGAAATAATTCAGCATTGATGAGAACGTGAAGGCAACTGTGAAGGATTTGGTCGGGCAGAGGCGTCATAAAAAATTAACAGTTGAATAGTACTACTAAAGGAAAAAATGTGAGAACTGTACCTTTAATATTAAAATATCCGACTTGTATAAACGCTTAAAAAATAAAAGGCAATATGGGGCTAAGTCAGGAAATTGTTTGTGGCATTGGCATGTCATCCATCAATACTTTGTCCCGTTAGAAATGCACCACAAAATCTCGTGTTTTAATTCACTGCATAATTAACAGACTGTTAATATTTTCAGTGTATAAAATAAATTTATGAAGAATAGTCAGTCTTAGACAATTTTTTTTTTTTTACTATTATTTGGAATAGACTCTGCGTAAAACCAAACCCATATATTTTGGAATTGATGGTATTAATACAGTACTTTCTGCTTATAGATGTTAAGGTATATTATGTTATGCTTTGACTTGGCTAGGGAATATCAGGTTAGGCCTATAGTTTGCTGCTTTCTTCATAACCGACAACCTGTTTAAATATTTTGGAGACAGTATGTCTGAACTGCTACTACAATGACACGTACAGGTGCAATAAAACATGGTGAAATACACTTAGGAGCAGATTTCACGAGTTTCTGCATTAATTTGTAAAATATTTTTTTTTTTTTTTTACATGGCGTCACCCGTAGATCGGAAATTTTAGACTAATTTTTACAATTTAGTTGCATAGCCAACAAAAAAAAAAAATTACATGCCTGAAAGCGACAATGCCATTCGGTATAAATCCTTTTCCTTTTATGTAGTTGAGTTTACCCCAGTTTGCTATATGGAAAATAGTAATTTCAGATAAAATAGGGAGAGAGTACACCATGCGATATAACACTCTATAAGGTCTTCCCTAAAAAATCGTATCTCCCCCTCCCAACCTTAAACCTCTAAGGTCGGGACATTGGCTATAAGCTACTTCGTTCAGAGATTCAAAATTATATCCCCGTTGTGGTTTTGTATATGAAGACTGAATTTGTAAATAAGCACTTACAATCATGTGATGGTCAAATAATCTTGAAAATATTGTTATATTAGGGGAGAGCCAAGTAGTATCGGACATCGGGTAATATCGGACAGTGAGTTTCTTTCATCTACCACACGATGATAGTACCTGGTTGACATGGTTACGTTTCTGTGATGTCGCATAGAGAAACGTAACCATGTCATTCAGGTACTACCGTATGGTGGTAGATGAAAGAAACGTACTATTCGATATTACCCGATGTCCGATACTACCCGACTCTCCCCTATTTATTTACAACCAGTCGTAACATACACCGTGTCCCAGAAGTCGTGGTGCGGTTTCAGAGGATTATAATATTTTTTGAATGCATAAAGATATAAATGTAATATTGGTGCCAGATAAAAACAAAACTCTCAAAGGTTCTCGTCTGTAAGTTTGAGGCACTAAAGGAAACAAAAGACGGTAACAATCGAACAAATGCAATAATTTTCATTGTCATAATTAATTATTATACAAGATGGATGTCGAAAGAAAAGTGCGATATGTTTTGGCTGGCAAAATTTGAATATGTGACTCGTGTACGACGTGAATTTCGTCGCGTATTTAACGAAGAACAACCACACGAGAATAACGTTCGTCGTTCGGATAGACAGTTAAAAGAGACTGGAAGCCTGTGGAGAAAAAGCGTACTGAAAGACCATCGACATGATAAAACGGTAGAAGCCATCCGAAGAGCATTTGTCAGAGTCCAAAGAAATCAGTAAGGTAAATGCGACCGACAATATTAGGACTTCAAAAACAATAGTGTATAGAGCTTTAAAGAAATGTCTTCATCTGACTCCTTATAAACTTCATTTATCACATACACTTCAGATGATTGGGTGGCCGGGTAGCTCAGTTGGTAGAGCAGCTGGTTACGGACTGGAAGGTTCGGGGTTCGATCCCAGGTGGTGACAGGATTTTTTCTCGTTGCCAAACTTTCAGAACGGCCCCGAGGTTCACTCAGCCTCCTAAAAAATTGAGTACCGGGTCTTTCCCGGGGGTAAAGGGCGGTCAGAGCGTGGTGTCGACCACACCACCTCATTCTAGTGCCGAGGTCATGGAAAGCATGGGGCTCTACCTCCATGCCCCCCAAGTGCCTTCATGGCATGTTACGGGGATACCTTTACCTTTTTACCTTTTACTTCAGATGATTATCACATAAGGTATGGGTTTGCTGTGGATATGCTTAATGTGTCACAGATTCAAATTTTGCCAGCTATAAAACACATTGCACTTTTATTTGGACATGCATCTTGTATAATTAATTATAACAATGAAAATTATTGCATTTGTTCGATGTTTCCGTCTTTTGTTTCCTTCAGTGTCTCAAACTTACAGACGAAGAACCTTGAGAGTTTTATTTTAATCTGGCACCAATTCTACTTCTTTTCATTAAAGAAAATAAGATATCTGAGGGTATTAGGGCCCGGCATGTTATAAGGCCCACTACCTAGTTTTGCCATTAGTAATAACTTTTGCAAAAGAGAGAAATAGCTCTTAAGACCTATTTCTTCTTGGATTCAAGTGAGGTATAAAGAAATTTTATAAGATTCTCGTTCATGTTTGTAGCTTACTGGTGGCAGCAAGTTATGTGTGGTTATTTCTGCTTTCATTAAAAAATTTTGCAAAATTTATGTTAATATTTAATCGTTTTACTGTGTGTTATTAATATAATATTAAATGCACGTTATTGTGTAAACATTAAGAAGTTTGGGGCTACCATGAAACTTTCGCTAATGAGCGTATGAGCACTCCATAAATTAAAATTGGCGCGAAGTAACAGAGCAGGAAATAAGGTCCATGAAATAAATACGTGGAAACGTCCACAAGTTATAAAAGTCGCTGAACTATAAAGTTCAAACTCTGAAGCACAATCTCTTTTGTAAGAAATGAAACAAACGAAAGACTGACAATTCCTAATGCAGAAAGAGCACTGGATGAACCATCAACTTCAGGATTTGTAAACGTCCAGGGGACGCTGATGTGTTCTGTCTGCGAAGAGAATTGTTGTAGATATACATGTGTGTGTCTCTTGTGAATGTTGGGTGCACGATGAATGTGTAGGTCTTACTGAGGAAAAAGATGAAGACTTTGTATGCCCAAATTGTGTTCAGTACTTATATTCTTTATTGTGGGCCTTATTATCTGTCACAGCAGGATATAAGGCCCAGTGACATGATGTTAATTTTCATTGCTCACAGTATTTATGTGTCTGTTTGAATATTTATTTAAAGTAAAATATGGTCATTGTAGAGTATCCACCGCCCACTGAACGAATATTGGTTAAACGAGCGTTGAGCGACTTCCGCCGATTTTGTAATAGACACCGACGCACTTAGGTTAGGTTAGGCTTTTATTATCCCGTCAAGATGAAGGTGAAAGCAATTGAGTGTGATTTTTTGTTTTCTATGTTGGCAGTTCAAGTGCGTCGGTGTCTA
This sequence comes from Periplaneta americana, assembly GCF_040183065.1. Taxonomy (NCBI): domain Eukaryota; kingdom Metazoa; phylum Arthropoda; class Insecta; order Blattodea; family Blattidae; genus Periplaneta; species Periplaneta americana. The sequence goes on from NC_091125.1 coordinate 132,348,624, forward strand.
TTCCAAAATCGGCGGAAGTCGCTCAACGCTCGTTTCACCCGAATATTTCACACTTTTATCACTGCCAATGTTGCGCTATAAACTAATTTTCGCAAATCTAATGTAAAAGATTGCCTACACAAGGAACAAGTTATACTAAATGTTTAGGATTAGTGTAAAACTGGCCTATGTCTCCTATAGTGGGCGGGACATAAGTAACATTCACCTAAAATAGTATAGGATAACTATAAAAGTATGCTATTCCATTATTTAAAAATTGCTAAACGTCTCCATTTCAAAGAAAGAACGTTTTATTCCTTAGGTGGGCCTTATTACCCCCGGTTACCTTATAATCCTCTGAAACCCCACCATGACTTTTGGGACACAGTGTACTTTATGGAAGCGTTTCGTATGAGACGTGCTTTCTGAGACTGTGTCATTAAATTACATATATTTTTAACTGTATTTTATTGTCACCGACTTTGAACAATATAGGCAGTTGAAAGCGTCTTAAAATAATAGGTAAAAAAACACACACACACACACGAGGAGTAGATTTCACGCTATGGAAGGGTAAATCCACCCTTGAGGTGTCTCCCACCTGTTTCCTTATTTGCGTCGGTGTCTGCAACTAGCACATAGTCGTCACAAGCACACACTTGTACAGCAGAGAGAATACTGGCGCGCCGGGAGTGTTTGTCCCTTGTGGGGCCGCTTCTTGGCACGCGTCTGCCCTCCTACCTCAACCACGTCGCGTGTTCCCCAGTGTTTACTGTAACACGCGCATCTACAGGATGCCCCATGCAATACTGCTTTTAACTACACTCTCAGTTCCCAGAGGTTTATGACTCGCTTTTCCTAAGGAACTTTGAAGAAATGTAAGGTGTTTACATTGAAATTCACAAATAATGTATCGCGTCCTTTCAGGAAGTAAAGATATTTGACCTACGATTTTATGGTCGTGTAAGCGAACTTTCTAACCATGGGATAAGTCGGAACCAAAGATATAAACAAGGCACAAGTCGTCTTTCTTGTTTATTGGTTAGAATTTAAGTTGATATCAACCCTTCCTCTTCAATTTTGTAGAATATTATAATCTTTGGTATCCGCATGGTATCTAAATTCCGTCGACACGAATGCGTCCAACGACGCTAGTTCTCAGTAGATGGCACCATTATTGGGGCGGTGGAAAAAGTGTCAGGAGAAATAATTATGTAGATTAAGCATAAATTTATCCATCTTGATTACACAACTTTTAAGACTGTATCACTTCGGAATATGTATGGTAGGACTTATCAGTGTTAAATTTCAACGTACCTCGTTTACATGTTTCGACCTATTTATGGGTCATCTTCAGAACTGGTCGTTGTTGGTCTTGGCGCCACTTGTTCTGTTTTCTGTGAGGGTGTGTTCCTGTGGTGTAGTGTAGAGTCAAAGAGTATGTGTGTTTTGAAGTCGAGTTGTGTGTTGAGAATTTCGTTGGGGTGTGTTTTTGTGTGTCTGTATATTTCATATTGTTCTAGTGTGTTCAGTTTCTGGCTTTTTGGTTGGATGTGTAGTATTTCCATGTCTGTGTTGATGTCACTGTGGGTGTGGTTAGCATTTGTGATGTGTTCTGCATATGTGGAGGTGTTTTGTAATTCTGTTATGGCTGTGATGTGTTATTTGTAACGTGTTTGAAATGATCTGCCTCTCTGTCCTATATAGAAGTTGTTGCAGGTGTTACGTTTATAAATTTATCCTCTGATTGAGATTCTGGCTGATATGTATGTCTATTATCAGACAGTACATCTCACTTGATATGTGTCGGAGGAAGAAGAATTGTTTGTATGCATCTGAAGTCTGACTAGTCAGCGATGTATGCAGTGGAGGAGGAAAGGAACTGGCCACCTCACCCCATTATCTCCTGGCCTAGTTGCCTCATAAGGGGTCCTTCTTGGTATCACTTGTGAGGTTCAGACTGTCTTCGGACAGTTGACTAAACAACAACACGCATAAATGATTCTCATAATTGACAATATCAGGGGTTTCCAGCTAAACCCAGTGTTGTTTTACAATCAGTAGAGGGTATGAAAAATTGAATTGTATAATGCGGGTATATTTATATACGTTTAGCAACACTGACTGACTAGATTTGTATAATACACGTCACCGTTCGTTAACAGAAAACCACACTTTAAGTCACACAGAGTTTGTGTGCACTCATTGCTGGACGGTTTGTCAGCCCACTTTGAGGTATGTGGAGATAAAGGGAAAAATTGAGTCGGTGTTCAGTAGAGTTCCTGGCTAGCTCAGTCGGGAGAGCATTGGTGCGTTTAGCCTAAGGTCCCGGGTTCGATACCCGGCCCCGGAACAATTTTTCCCTTGAAATTATTCAACACTGATTATTATCTTTGCCATCTTTTCATAGTAGTAATAACTAAAGAAGCCACACACCAGCAAATTAACGATCACTATTGATGAGTAGGGTGAGATGTCTTTGAACGTCAGTGTACATGATGAAATCTGGCTGGTTACCGAGTTCGTCGCTCGTAACCTAGCTGGTCGCTGGGTGGAAAGTCAGGGCGATCAAAGCGAAGCTTGCTTGCACCTGCCAGTCAATGTAGCTGAACTGACTCTGCTTTCCAAATTGTCTTTTAAAAAACAATAACAATTTGTAAAATTGCCAGGACCAACTGTATTGGTCTCCAAGATCTCCTGAGTGTACCTCAGATATTTTGACACTTTTAGTGTGGAAGGAAATAACCACGTAAATATTTCTCCTTTTTCTGGACATCATCTCCTGTCATAATAAAGTCCTTCCATTAAATCCCATATAGTTCATTCTAATTCAAATAGGACATTGATAAATTATATATTAATTGCCGAAATGTCACTACCGATAATATTCTTTCTAAAATCTTATGTACTATAAAATATCAATTTTTCATTTGGAAATTTACTTACCATTGATAACCATTTCAACTCCTACTTTTTCCCACAATTTCACAATAACGTACCGGTTTTGGTGGTCGAGATGAGCCTGATTCCAAAAACATCTCTTGTATACACTTGATAGAGCATCTTCTGCGAACCTCTGGAAAAAAACTAAGGAAGAGACTAGTGAAGTGCTTTGTGCGGAATGTGGCATTGTATGGGGCAGAAACATGGACATAACGAAGTGAAGAGAAACACTAGAATAAATTGAAATGTGGATATGGAAAAGAATGAAGTGTGTGAAATAGACAGATAGAGTAAGCTGATGCTGCTGGTGGCAGACAATAAATTCCAAATGTAAATGAAGAGTAGTCTGCCGTTACCCCAGAGATCAGCTGGATGATGGATAAGAAGTGATACCTCGTATCTACAAAAATTGTCATTTAGTTTAACTACGTTATTATTATGTTAACAAAATTGGAAAGTTAACTGATATTTTGTCCTCGAGTAGAAGATCTTGCAAAGCAGAAGCACGTTATATAAAAAGTTTGTCTATTTTGAGAGAAATTAATTTTTAAAACAGTTTTCTGACTCACCTGCAAATTCACATATACGAGGTATCATTTCTTAGCCAACGTAGAGCTGCTATCGAAATCCAGGACTACTTAATGATTAAGTCCGCACTGTAGACAAAACACTGATGTTGCTAAAAATTAACGTGCGGAAAGAATAGTTAACTTATAGGAGAGAATTTCAGTTCAAAACCGTTTAATTAAGAAATACATTTATACCGACCGAACATCTGGACTTCTTAGCTTTTAAAACGTCATACAGCGATCTGGAAAGTGAATTTCTCAAGCTTTCCTCATGTTAAGCATAATTCTGTTCACCTACTCAAACCGTGAAATCTCAGAAAGAATCAGGAAGACTTAGCGAGATGCTGGGCAGTGCGTGCCAATTCGCCACGTGACCTGCACGAGGCTGCATCTCATTCTGTTACGCTCGGAATGTTTGTGTTGCTCATTATGACAACCTCGAATGCAAACTCTCCGAGAATCCACGTGTCTTCCCTTCTAACGAGGCTACGTTCTTCGTACACACGAAGTTTCTCGTGAATGCTTGAGTCCTTGTGCACTTAAATTATTACGAACCACGATCTAGAGAAGTATCTGTTATTCATATGAAGACTTTGTCCTCTAGAACTTGTAGTATCTGGAAGGCATTTTAAGTATCGTATGTACTATATTAAATTGTTGCTATTCAATATCTTAAGTCGACTTGGTTGGCAAGTTGGTATAGCGCTGGCCTTCTATGCCCAAGGTTGCGGGTTCGATCCCGGGCCAGGTCGATGGCATTTAAGTGTGCTTAAATGTGACAGGCTCATGTCAGTAGATTTACTGGCATGTAAAAGAACTCCTTCGGGACAAAATTCCGGCACATCCGGCGACGCTGATATAACCTCTGCAGTTGCGAGCGTCGTTAAATAAACCATAACATTTCAATATCTTTACATTCGAATATTTAATCTATACAGGGTGCCCCATTTAACTTGTGTACCTATTATAACTTTTTTGTTGGGATAGGTATTTGAATTTTTGTTTTTGAGAGTTATGTTAGAACGAGAGGCTAACATGAGTGTGGAGATTTGGTGTATGTAACTACAATATGGTACTAGATACACATGACGTCATCAATTTTTCAAATAACACTACATACTTTAATCATGTTACATTGATTACACACATTAAGACGAGTTCAAAATGTATCACAATGTCACCTTCCCAATCAATAACAACAAGAAAATGCAAAATGAATGCCATCAGAATGTGCCGTTTGTTGTGGTGCCCCATTCATCTTGTGCATTAACTTACACAAAACGAAAGTCGACTGACGTCCGTACACGAATTGTTTCAGAATGCATAAATATACCGCCATAGGCCTGCCACCTATCCGTTAAAGCATCGCATCCAGAAAAACATGCCCTCTATGTTTATGACAGTGAATGAATATATTCATCTTCATGATACTGTTTATTGGTAGGCCCATTTGTTTTAGATCTAATAGTCGTTAGTTTTACAATGTATGAGTTATTTTCAAACATACAGTAGTTCACTTTGTTGTTGTTGTTGTTGTTGTTGTTGTTCAGTCAACTATCCGAAGACAGGTTTGAACCTCATAGTGACACCCATGAGGCAACTAGTGTCGTTTTAAAATTGGAGTTATTAGAGTTTTAGTTGGACAACGATTTCAAATTATGTTCGACTTTTAAATTTGTCTCTCTCTCTCTCTCTCTCTCTCTCTCTCTCTCTCGGAGGAGGAGGAGGAGGAGCGCCCGAAGACTGGCACCTCAGTGTGAGACATATTGTGCAACCTCATTAGGGGTGATTGTTGAAGTCCTTAGGACCGCATTCCTGTGAGTGCGTGTTTCACTGCTTGATACCATCTTATTGATTTAGCTACAGCATCCAGGTCTGACAGAATCCGCGTGAACAGCAACGCACCTCCGTCTCCTTGTTGATATTCTTCAGCCTCCTAAAGGTACGGTCACACGTCGCTACTTTTGCAGCGCTGCAGTACAAAAACCTGCGCAACTCTTGTACTGCGACGTGTGAACAACGGTGCAACCCGAAAAGTAGCGGCTGCCGAACCTGCTGCCCGCTACTTTTCCATGCTGCGCGCAACTTAAAAGTAGCGACGTGTGAACAGGGTTTTCAGGGTTGCAGCCGCAGCATTTTTGATATCGGTTTTGTTGAAACTTTTGCTGCGATTGCAACCAGTGTTACCACCCAAATGTGCCAATGATACTTTTATTGTTTGGATATATTTTAATGTTAAATGTGATGAAAATAAATTATTTGTAACAGTTATTAAATACATAACACAGTCTGAGCATAATTGGTGACGATATAATTAATTTTTTTTTTAATTTTCCGTAGCGTAGTTCCAAACAGGAGGGTTGCCAACATTGATTACGTGAATATACTGTTGGTTATCATTTAAGTATATAGGCGTTTTAAAAAGCTTTATAGTAAAAATAATGTCAATTTCTGAATATTAGATACGACAGAAAAGCAAATAATAGATAAGGAAGCTTTCGCATGAGTTTCTTAATAATGCGAACATACACAAAATGTATATTGAGAAGTCAACACGGAGATGGGAACCTGCAGCATGACTGCGGCTGCAAAAGTAGCGCCTTGCGTTTGAACAGACTCGCAACCTCCAGTTGCAACTTTTGCTGCACTCGGGTTGCGCAGCACGAAAAGTAGCGTGCAGCGCGCTACTTTTGGCTTGCGTGTGAACACGACACGCAACTTTTGCAGCTGCATTATAAAAGTAGCGCTGCAAAAGTAGCGATGTGTGACCGTACCTTTAGATCGATGGCATCTGTTCGCAATTTTCATATACTACATCTTGCTGCAGCCTATATTGACCTGAAGATGGCGGCACTGTAGATACCGCGATTCACCATGGCCCCACCTGTCTGCGGGATCTACATACAGTTCCAGGTCTGTCGTCCGCTATGAAAGTCCCCATGCCGTCCTGGGATCTGCGCAGCTTCTCCATCTGTAGGCAAATCACAGTACCACGTTTGCCGGATCTCTTGGTCGACCTGAAACTATTGAAAGTGATACATGAAGTTGAAATTTAATGAAGACGAAAGGAATCCGAGATCTAACGCCGAAAGTTACTCAGAAATTCTGCTTCATGTGCTTGAGGGGGAGGAAACCTCGGAAAAACTCCAACCATGTAACTTGTACCAACCAAGATTTGATCCAGGCCTGCCCGTTCACGGTCAGACATGCTGTTACTACACAGCGGTGGTTAAATTTGGGGTTACTTTAAATGCTGTGTATTTGAAATATCTTAAGCCAGTCATGTCAATTGATGCCCACAGGAGCAAGCGCGCGCTTTAGAGCTCAGGAGAGCCTGAGCGCTTTACAGCGGAAAGGAAAGAGACAGACGAAAGAAGTAGTATATGCCGCTTGGTCGAGCTATATTCAGGGATGGCCAGCACTGATTCAATAGATAAAGGGAAGAGAACTTATTAAAACTGTATCCATGTTAACTTTAGATTTGTCTGATAAGTATAAGTGCATTATAAGAATGTAAGTTTTAATTTTAATGCTCATTTTTCACAAGTTTGATTTTATTTATTCAAAAGAAATATTTTCTCAACTTTTTTAATAGAAAAGTGAAATTTTTAGATATAGGCCTGTTTATTTAGTAGCCTTACAGAATGTTTTCGTAACTCTAATAAACCGTAAATACGTATTACTGAAGATAGTGTATTGGAAATTTTGAAAATATTCGCATGGAAATTGTTTGTAAGGAAATGAATTAACAAAGCAACTACTGTTACATCATAAGCAAAAAGCAACTACTGTTACATCATAAGCAAAAGATACGTGCCTATGTGTTGGTAAAACGTTAACTCTATAGCTTCAGCATATTTCGAGAAAATAATTTAATATTCTGATGACAGGAAGTTGCTCACCAATATCACCTTAAAAGCATAATGCGATAAGAGTTTTGTTATGGAATATTAGTTACATTTAAAACATATACAACACCTAGGTAACTTTGCTTTGTACTGTAATATTGTTTTGATTAGTTTATTGATTACTTTTATAAGGCTAACGGTAGCGTCAATATCAATTCCAACGTATCATGTCATACTCAGTCTCTTTTTTTTTTTGGATATCACTTTCTTTATTAATGATGTGTTTCATCCATTTTTTACAGTATAGTTGTGCTACTATGGAATTTATGTGAATATTCCTTCTTAACTCGTTATTATGTTATTAACATTTAAAACACAACTGCAATATTAAGAAATTGATATTAGTACTTTTGTTTTATAGACAATGTAAGATAATATCAGAAAGAAGCCATATAAAAATAACGACATAAAATTTCACGTTCCGTTTGAAGTTTGTGCATCACTGTTTTCTTAACCCAACAGGCTGCTTATTCATATACACAACCCTTCCTCTTTCCATACTTAGCGCTTGATGCCCGCGCATGATGTCAAGGTCAGAAAAATGCGCTTGCTACAACATTCTCCTATGAAGTATTGCGTATAACTATCGTCTTCATTTCATATGGAATAAGTTGTCACTGCCTGTAAAAACGAACTACAGGGCGGAAGACACGTAGCAGAGCACACATCTTGCGTACATAAACTAGACTACGAAAGTAAATGCTTTCGAGGCAGAAATTTCCACGATTAATAATAAATATTAAAATTCATACAGATTGTCATGACCAAATGATAACAAGCATTGAGATGTCACTTTTTCTTATTTGTGGATGCAGTTATCACTATAAAATAAACAGATCTGCGACGTCTTTGGTCACTGATTTGCATTTTATAATCACTGTTCAATAACTTGGTCACGATACAGTACGGACAGACAGTTACGTCATAGGCCACAGCTGTATGTTGTTGAGTTCACACAAAATCTAACCAAACAACCTATCACATGACGTGACGCGTAACCTAAGTTATGTAATTTTTTTTTAATATCACACCAAAAGTGTGTTTGCCTCGTCAGAATTTCAGATCGAACATGACGAGGTCAACGTCAAATATTACAAAATCATTTTAATGCAAAAAAAAATATATATGTAAACACAACAAAATTATTATAATAATTGGCTAGTGGGACTTTTTGTGTCTTCTGTGAGAACCTATGATTATAGATCGGCAAAATATGTTGCCAAAATATGAAGTACCCACGTAGGAGACATCCGGCTCTACCATCTTTCCACGGCTGTTCCAAAGGTTAAGGGAAGGAGGACACGTGGTGCGAAATTATAATTCTATTTCCACACAACTATTTTTGCTTATAACTTTCGACTCAGTCATTTCCGGACCAGGGTTCCTTATCTCAAATTGATATATGTGCCCTTCCCCATCATCCCTGAAAGTTTGTAACACCAGTCCGGAAACACCCTGTATACTGTATTGAAATGGGTATTTTTATGTATTAAAATTATAGACTTGTGAATTTGCGAAGAGACGTTAGACAGTGGTTGCGCACAAGGTTACGTATAATAGCACTTTCGTTATGTACTGAATAAATTGTGTCATCTTCACGACAATTTTTATTATCAAGGTCAGGAGCGTGAAGTCGGATTGGCAATCCCAAAATATAGAAACGGGACGTTTCGTCCGTAACACAAATTCACACAAAGTAATGCATGGTCGAAGTCACCTGGTCCCCTTGTACTCCCAATGGCTCTGTAAACCGTGTCACCCATATAACGAGAAGGCGGCAGAAATAGAATGGCAATCAACCAAAACTTTAGGGGTAATTGTTTTCAAATGGAAGTTTACAAGAGGATTTAAGAGCTTGGCAGCTTGTCCGACACGTCGCTTGACGCCACGCCTGGCTTCGAGCTCAAGGAAGCTTCAGTTTGGCTGTTGTAGTGAGGCGTCTTGACATCTCACGCTATAATCTTGACTGCTGCTTCTGCGTACATTTGTGCGCAGTGTACACAACACTATTACGTACTGTTGCGGCTAGGAAGTTTGAAACGCAAATTAGATGGTCGTATTTCATGTTGTTTTAGAAGCTTTATTGCGCAGTTATAAAGATAGTTGCATTATACGCTGTTGAAAATAAAAGTATGGAGATTGAAATGGTACTTGCAATTTGGGAAAAGGAAACTGTACCAGAACAATGGAAGGAGTCCATAATCGTACCTATTTTTAAGAAGGGGGACAAGACTAACTGTAGTAACTTTCGAGGAATATCACTTTTGTTGACGTCGTACAAAATTTTGTCGAATATCCTTTTGAGAAGATTAACTCCATATGTAGATGAAATTATTGGGGATCATCAGTGTGGTTTCAGGCGTAATAGATCGACTATTGATCAGATTTTTTGTATTCCACAGATATTGGAGAAAAAATGGGAGTATAAGGGTACAGAACATCAGTTATTCATAGATTTCAAAAATGCGTATGACTCGGTTAAGAGAGAAGTTTTCTATAATATTGTTATTGAATTTGGTATTCCCAAGAAACTAGTTCGATTAATTAAAATGTCTTAGTGAAACTTACAGCAGAGTCCGTATAGGCCAGTTTCCATCTGATGCTTTTCCAATTCACTGCGGGCTGAAGCAGGGAGATGCACTATCACCTTTACTTTTTAATTTTGCTCTAGAATATGCCATTAGGAAAGTTCAGGATAACACAGAGGGTTTGGAATTGAACGGGTTACATCAGCTTCTTGTCTATGCGGATGACGTGAATATGTTAGGAGAAAATCCACAAACGATTAGGGAAAACACGGAAATTCTACTTGAAGCAAGTAAAGAGATAGGGTTGGAAGTAAATCCCGAAAAGACTAAGTATATATTATGTCTCGTGATCAGAATATTGTACGAAATGGAACTATAGAAGTTGGAGATTTATCCTTCGAAGAGGTGGAAAAATTCAGATATCTTGGAGCAACAGTAACAAATGTAAATGACACTCGGGAGGAAATTAAACGCAGAATAAATATGGGAAATGCCAGTTATTATTCGATTGAGAAGCTTTTGTCATTTAGTCTGCTGTCAAAAAATCTGAAAGTTGGAATTTATAAAACAGTTATATTGCCGGTTGTTTTGTATGGCTGTGAAACTTGGACTCTCACTTTGAGAGAGGAACAGAGATTGAAGGTTTTTGAGAATAAGGTTCTTAGGAAAATATTTGGGGCTAAGAGGGATGAAGTTACAGGAGAATGGAGAAAGTTACACAACGCAGAGCTGCACGCATTGTATCCTTCACCTGACATAATTAGGAACATTAAATCCAGACGTTTGAGATGGGCAGGGCATGTGGCACGTATGGGCGAATCCAGAAATGCATATAGAGTATTAGTTGGGAGGCCAGAGGGGAAAAGGCCTTTGGGGAGGCCGAGACGTAGATGGGAAGATAATATTAAAATGGATTTGAGGGAGGTGGGATATGATGGTAGGGACTGGATTAATCTTGCTCAGGATAGGGACCAATGGCGGGCTCATGTGAGGGCGGCAATGAACCTCCGGGTTCCTTAAAAGCCAGTAAGTAAGTATGGAGATTGAAATGGCCAAATTGCGTAATATTGTTTTAATAACTTCATTGCACAGTATTACAACTGTAATAGATGCTGTTATGAGTAAAAGTATTGAATTACTTACCGGAATTGATCCGTACACCACGTTCGGATTTTTATTCTTTGCATTATTTTAAATGGAGCATCGCTCATTTGGCCGTATTGCATCTGTCCGCATGACTGGATTCCGATCAGAATTCTTGCCAGAGAATTCTAAATGCATTTCCGTACGGTGCAAGACAGAACCTTCTTCAGTTACAAGCCGGAGTCATACGTCGGCAACACAGTAATTAACTGTCAAACGGAGGCCTACTATCCATAACATGTGTTGGTAGTAATGCCGATTTTCAACGTAAATTAATGTTACAATATAAGTGTGTGTCGATGGAATTATGTTCGCGGTCGTACCAAAAGTTAATTGTTGATGTATTATAAACCAAGTGCGTGTTAGCGATAAAAACAAGACAATAAATGAAAATATGGCTGCAGTCTTTAGCAATTTTTACGGTTATTATTAACGACAAAGTGATTGACAATTCTTCTAGATATTAAATATTGTATAAACTACATTTTTATAGTTTTACTTACTTGTGGTTTGTAGTGTATCAGAATTCTGGCCAAATTGTTGGGTCTCGCCTGCTATATCAATAAAGTTACGCCGTTGATTTTCAAGTTCATTGTAAACAGCTGTTTTGTAATCCCATAAATGTTGCAGTTTTGTTGAAGATTCGGAATGCCTGCTATACATCAGAACTACCTATAATTTGTAGATGCATACACTCACTTTGTTGATTTTCAAGGTTTGTTTATTAATATTATTTATTTTGTAATAAATTAATTATAAACATGTTTCTTTTCACTTCGTATTTACAGGTTTTAAAGTTCACTAAGTTTACGCTAATTGGCACATACTTAATAGATAATGATGTGTTTTGTTACGTATTATGTTGAAGGTATTTCCTTCAGTTTTTCGTAAATCTTTATGCTTGGCCTTGGCCTATTTAAAATTATATTTTAAAAATTTATAACAAATAATTTAGGATAACAGTATTGTTATGGTGACTAGCGAGGTTCAAACTAAAACTGGCTTTCTGAAATATTTATAGAAAAGCACGACAGATAATTACATGAAATAAAAATGTATATGATATACTAGACCTTTCACGTCAGAGGTGAAACAACATAAAGCTGCAAAGCATTGTCAATTTACTAGCCACATAATGGTTAATTAATTGGAATAGGGTATTGCGAAAGAACGTCGTTATTTCATTTACAGTAGTTTTGGCACAAGTAACATTTCTTTAAGTAGTTATTTATTTTCCCTTGTACCATCAATGAAAAACGCGTATACTTTTAATTTCTTTTTAAAGTTATAAGTGGCTGTATGCAAGTATTTACGCGGTATTCTGAAACTCAAAATGCCATTTCGGATTCCGTAATAAATTGCGTACATCAATACACTGAATCTTTATCATATGCACTTAGTTTTGTATCAATTAATGTCGAAAATGTACATGTGACAACGAAATCAAAGCACTAAAACGTCAAACGTCATGCCTTTATTTCGCCTCCGCTCAGCGTTGCCAAACCTACCCATGCTCCGGCTTGTAACTGAAGATGGCTCTGTACAAGATCGAAATATAGAATGTCATGGCAAATTATATCGATTACAAGGCCTCCAATCGCGGTAATATTGAAGGTATAGGTTATTTTATTAAGTTCAACAGTATGAAGATCTTTATGAAATTAGAATTAAAGCAATGTAATATGGAGAAAGAACATATGGGATGAGATTGGGAAAATGCTAAATTAACCAAGTATGTCCTTCATAGTTTAAGTTGCAGAGCTATTAATTTTATTTCCAGGTTCAATTCAGAACACTATAATGAAATAATGTGCTCTAGCGGTAAATTACAACACTATTTGATTATTCATTCGGAAATGCGGACAATGAGCGATACTATAATGAACGCAACAAACGAATTTTTTTCCGGTAAGTGAGCGCCTACCTTATTGCTACGGAAACCAAAACGGTCAAATTTCGTATTGCTTCACAAGTTTTGATGCTTGTCTGGATGATCACATGGCGTACTGTACTTTTATTATTTAGAGACAGGATTTCCATGCACTATCAAATCGTCATATATGCTACATTCATGCACTGTGAATCGACTCCTGTGGATATTGAAGGAACTCTCCATCAGCGGATTCTGCAAGGATGTCAAACAATAAAAACTAGCCACGAATTTTAGAGCATGTTGGGATCTCGATGAGATGAGCTGCGGCAGGTATTTAGACAGAATGTGAACGTTTTGGACAGTTCACCTAAGGAAATGTAAACAGAATGCATCATATTAATTCGTACTGGAGTGCACTGTGATCATACAGGGACATCATTTTATTTTTACTTCAATTTTTATTGTACCTGAGTTTTTGAATGTACTTCACTCCCCCCCCCCCCCTCTACTAGTAAAGTTCCAACTGTTGTTCTCACAGAACCAAGAGTATACAAAGTCTCCTTAATGTCGTAGTAAACACAAACAGTATTGAGTTAGTGAGTATAGTACGTTCTAGAAATATGTTCGCGTTTTCCAGTGACGAAAGAGTTTTCAATATTGAATCATATTTTCGCACAGGTACTGTCGTCCGTTTGCCTACGTCGCATTCAGATTTCCCTCACCCGCAACTGTTTAAAGTAACTTAAATCTAATTAACTGTCACGTGATTTCCCCCCTTTCTACGATCCTCCGACATAACCACTTGGACGGACAGTAGATAGCATGTCTGAGTAATGTTATCTGTGCGGGTCGGACAAAAGTGAAGATTAAATTTACAGTACGTAAGGTACTCTTTTATATAATAGGTATAGAATTATTTCAACATGAGTTACTAGTACGAAGGACGAAACTGGTAATTGGAATTAGATGCAATAGTCTGTTGTTCAATAATATGCACAAACGAACTGAAACCTGTATCTAAATAAACAGCCACCATTTTCAAAAATGTGTTTAAATATCCGTATTATGATTATTTTTCAATTTACCTTCATTCTCTATATTGTACGCTAATGTGCTCTAGACAGTATAATATACAGTACACTGCATAATGAATGGATAGCCCAATTCGTGAGTAAAACACTTACTGTTAATACTGTACTGTATTTTGATTAAACAAAAACCTAATGAAAATTATCAAACTCAGAATTACGATATTTCCTAGTTTACGTAAATGGATGAACTACTTTTCTTCCCTCCTATACTTAGTAAAGTGATTTGTTTGTATTTTACGCCAGTATCATCGAACTCCAGTCGTGGAAGGGGATAGCAAACGGTGTTTCCGGCTAGAACCATTAATCCAAAGGAATAATCAGGTTAATATTAAAAATGTTAGTAAAAATAAAATGATGTCCCAGTACTTGAAATCCCTACTCAGAAACCAAGCTTTTCTGGACACGTGTTGATGTAATCATTTTGCCTTTTATATCGGTACATATGAGAAATCCATACTTGAAGTTTTGCCCACTTTTTTCGTTACTCCCTGTACACACAACACACGAAGAAATTGTAATTTTTTTTTCTGCTTCATCATTGCAAAATACTGCATCTGTAAATAATTCTCAATTCTTCTTTAATTAAACCAAATTCACGTCACACTTTTACCATTCTCGTTTTTTACTAACATTAACTTTATCTTTCACGTTTAGAATTTGTCTTGTTGCCTTGCCCTGTACGTAATATTTATTTTCAAATTGAAGTCACAGTCTGAAATTGAATGTCTGAAGTCTGAATTACAGTAGGGTACACAACTAAGTATGCTATTGTTTTAAGGGTTGTTGCCAAGACAGAGTTTGATCTACCTCTTCTTCCCCACTCCACCCTTTTTTTCTTAGAAAAAAATTCCAATTATTGGCTCTTAAAATGTTTTTGTCATAGTAACTGCAAACTGTATTTGTCACTAATGGCATTACAGCACAGTCTAGTATATACAGTCACGAATCTTAATACTTACTAAATATGCAAACATAGACAGTTGAAATATGCGTCCATAGATAGTTGCTCACCACCAGGATCGCTACTATCGCCTCATCACAGACTCTTTCCCTAGCAGACCATAAAATGTATTGTACTTTCGATATCGTGTTCTTTTGAACTTCCTTCCACTATTGAAATATGAAATGCATAAGATTTATATATTATTTTCATAAAATATATAATTATTATATTCTATAAACTCACCTTCCTGGATCTTTCGGAAGAAGGATAACTCTAACCTATTTTTCTTACAACGTCTCCTTGTCCCATATTATTATTCAAATTATTGTATTTTAGCCATTTACATTTATTACAACCGATAACGAACATTTGACAGTTTACATAGCTTTTCACAAAAATGCGAAATACGGCACATTCAATGCTTTTTCGATCTAGGCCAGGCCGTAATGTTTGTTCGGGTTTTCTATTTCAGTGTATGGAGCTCAGTGAAATATTATATTATAACTTTATTGCGTATCATTGATAAGCTTTATTTAGTGTAATGTGTCCATAAGTTCCGTTTACTTCTTGTTGCATAATATGTTGCAGAAATAATTACAAAACTTTGTTATTTTAATGTGAAGAGAATTTTACATGTTAACATAATCTGTTCGCTTCAACATTTCAAGTTTAGAATGGAAGCTATTTTGAGGTTTAATAAAAAAAGAATTTATATTGTGATTTCAGTTTAGCACATCTACCTTCCTTAATTTTAGACAGAACATTTACCATATCACTCCTGTGAAATTAGTGTACGTACAATTGTGTTACTTCGTCTCTTAAGTAGTAGATAAATACAATAATTCAGTACTCAATTGTAGTATTAAAATACAGACAAATTGAATGTCCGGGGTTTCATACATGACATTATGCTTAATTATAATGTATGATTGCGAATTTAGGAATATAAGTTAAATATAGTAAACATAACTTATAATTTTCATATGAATGGCAAGGCATTGGAGATCACTAAATTTAGACAGAAAGGGGCAACTGGCACAGTAAACATAACCTATAATTTCAACATATCTAAATATCCGTGCAGTGCAATTGCCAATTATTGAATCGTGCATAAATGAATGTACAAGAATTTCGCAATATTTAATCGAAATAAAGGCAGGTATTACACATACGAACAGCGTAATTTTCACTTAACTCGCAAGTGAACTATGTCTGAAGTGTCTCATCATTGTTTTAAATTTTATTAATGGAATTACACTACATTTTAGAGAAACATATGTTACTGAATATGCATTCCCACTAATTTATATGGTTGAAACGCTGCCCTTCGTGATTGGGTTAAGCGAGTTACATGGTCTGCCTTACGGCCTGTATTAGATCATGATGCTGTGGCACAGTCTATTGTTCCTAGTACTCACAGCGCTCCAAGCGGCTAGCAACTATCGCGAGATTTGCAGAAAATCATCCTAAGCTTCGTGACTGTATATAGTAGACTGTGATTGCAGCCTACCTCGAATTCCTTTCTCTATTTAATATACATAGAACATGAATTCTTAGAGCATATTTTATGCTGTTTCTAAATTAATGTTTCTATAAACGAGTTGCTTATTAAAAAGTTGTGATTATGAAAATAATAAGTCACATTTAGAGTCTAATACAGATAAAAATCGTATTTCTTAATGACTGTGACTGTAGCTGAGTTCTCGCACTAATCTTGGTCACTATAACAAAGTTCAGTTACTGTATTTAATATTGATGGGAAAGGAATTAGCAATAACTTAACTATGTTTGTTCCTGTTTTATTAAAATGGTGTAATACTTTGTGTCTGAATTATTTCAAAATTTATGTAGCCTATGACTTGAGGCTTTCCCGGTGTTTGAATAATTCTTCTCAGGTTCTCAGCCAGGTGAGTTGGATATTTGCTTCCAAGCTTTCGATGGCAGAGCTAGCCATCGAAAGCTTGGAAGCAAATCTCCAACTCACCTGGCTGAGAACCCGAGAAGAGTTCAAAATTTATGTTTTATGACTCGTATTAAACTGCCACAGTGGTCTAGCAGGTAGAGAGCTGGACTTATAAGCCTGTGGACCCAGGTTCTATCCCTGGTATTCCCCTGATTTACAACTTGTATTGGGCAAGCCCGTAGTAAAGCTAACATAGAGGTTTTCTTCTGGAGCTCCAGTTTCCCTTTGGCATCCCAACAAAAATTTCCATCTCATCTCTTTGCGGGTGTAATATAGACCAGCCTCTTATGGCACACACTGGGTAATGACGCTATTGGTAAATTGGTCTACAGAACTGGACAGTCAAGTATTGACCATTAGCTAAAAATTGTCTTATTCTGATTCTAGCTGTAGTACTGATATCCAGTGATGAATTCAGGTAGTCTGATTTCACTCATCCATTGTATGTGATTCCATTAGAACACTGCGGACTCTTAGATTATTTCAGATTACGTTATTATGTGATCTAGTCGTGACATTCCAGCCATACTTCGAAGAAATTGCATTTCTGCTGTTTTCAGCCTGGTTCTATCTTCTTCAAAATCCATGTTTCACTTTCATAGAGACCTGCAAGTATTGGTCATTTGACCTATGTTTCTTCCGGTTTATTACGAAGTGTTTTTCTAAGAGTACCATATACTGTATGTTGTTAAAACTAACTACACTCAGGGACAAAAAAAAAAAAAAAACCGGACACTTCTATATTTGCTTGTATTTTGTTACCAATTATTTCAAAATGAAACAAAACCCATTTAAACAAAATAATGTTTCATTTAGCACCTTATACGACAACATTTGAAAAAAAAAATCTCTGATGAGAAAATTTACAAAAAATTACAAAGGGCGTATAAGTATGGCATCGTTTGGTCTAACTGTTTTTTCATTTTATGGTGCCTTAAACATTAAAAACTCTTTTTAGTAACGGGTATTACCCCTTCTGGCTTGAATAACTGCATCCATACGTCTTGGCATGCTCTCAATTTGGTTAGCAATGTCTTCTTGAGGAATAAGTTCCCATTCTTCGCCAAGTGCTTGCCTCAACTCTTGTAACGATTCTGGTCTCGGTCGTCTATTCTTAACACGCCGTCCCAGCATGCCCCACACGTGTTCAATTGGGTTCTTGTCTGGACTCCTTGCTGGCCATGGAAGAACATGGATTCCCACTTCTTGGAGATAATCTCCGACCGCATGGGCAATATGCGGCCATGCATTATCATGCATTAAAACAAAATTATCGCCTACAAATTGCCAAATGGCACAACATGATCAGCCAAACATTCATTTATATACCTATCAGCTGTTAGTCTTCCATTTTCAACAAAAACCAACTCTGTACGAGCATCCGTACACACTCCTGCCCAAACCATCACTCCATCACCTCCATACGGCACATTTTCGGAAATGCAACACTGTGAAAATCGTTCTCCCCTCCTTCTCCAAACTCTTTCACGTCCATCAGGTGAGCACAGATTGAAACGGGACTCATCGGTGAACAGAACACAGCTCCACTGTCCATTTCTCCAATTCCTGTGATCATTTGCAAAATGCAGTCGTTCAACTCGATGCATCTTGAGAAGTCTGGGACCAGTTGCAGGTCTACTTGATATCAGTCCACTTGCTTTCAACCTCCTTCTAACTGTTTTGGCCGAAATTGGGCGTCCATGCATGTTAACAAATTGCTGGGCTACACTAGTAGCTGGCAGGTTGCGCTCCCTAAGAACTCTCAACACCATATACCTGTCTTCATTTGGATTTGTAGCTCTTGGACGACCCGAACCTGGTCTTCTGGTATATTCTAGGGTCTCTCTATACCGTTTTATGGCATCATGGGTTATGCTTCTAGCCATATTCAAAACATCTGCAATGTAACGTACACTGCATCCATCATCGTAAAGGGCTACACCTCGAGCCACATCTTCAGGTCGCATCTTGTTTTAAGACAAATGTTACAACCCCACTTAAACTCAGAAAATGTAAAAATAAAGAAATAACGAATGATAACGATAATGAAGCACAAAATGGTTGAGACAAAATTGTTATAGCTGAGACTCCGAAAGCAAAATTGGAATATTTGGTTGTAATGGCTTGTTTATAAAACAAAAAACAATCAACAATGTATACACGTCTCCATAACAACAGATGGCTACCATAATGTTGTATGAGAAGATAATGTTTTGCAAAATACCAGCAAATATTAAAGTGTCCGGTTTTTTTTTGTCCCTGAGTGTATTTTGTGACAGAATACCTATTTCTATGTTACAATATTGGTATGTGACATCCCAAGAAATTAAATTTATTTACTTGTTCAATTACATGATAATTAAATAATTGAATTTACAGTTCATTTACCCACAAAAGCCTTTACTTTGATTTTCTGTTTTTAAATTGTAAGAATTAGTTCTTTTGTTAATCTATATAGTTGAAAGATATTTTTACTCCCATTTTTATTTGTAGAATTTTGTTACAACTACAGCCCTTGCTCTGTCCACAGCGGGGCTGTATGGACAGATGAGGCCGTAGACCTGTTTGAGGACCTGTGTCATGTCGCCCAGTGGCGTGTACTTATGTCTCGCGTGGATTCGTACAAGGAACGCGAGCGTGGAGAGCGGGAAGGCAGCCCCATACCTTCTGTGGAACTGTATGACACTAGTGGAGCACAGGTATGATATTATAGTGCAGAAAGAACATTGATGGTTTTGCCTCAGTAAATGCTGTTTTCTGTGAGCTGTTGTATAGATCATACAAAAGTAGTGAAGGCTTAAAGGAAAGATTGTTGAAACTGTTTCAGAAAAGAGAGTATAATATTAAAAGTGAGAATTTATCAGTGACAGGTTATTGTATTTAGTACTTAAGGGAAGATGGTGCGATATCGTAGTTATAAATGCTCACGCCCCTACAGAAGAGAAGGACGACCATATAGAGGATAGCTTCTATGAGGAATTGGAACACACTTTTGATCAGTTACCTAGATATCACATGAAAGTTTTATTGGGGGATTTCAACGCTAAAGTAGGACAGGAGGATATTTTTAAACCAACAATTGGAAAAGAGAGCCTACACGTAAGTAATAATGACAATGGAGTTACGTTAGTCAACTTTGCCACATCAAAAAATTTAATTGTCAAGAGTACAACGTTCCCCCATAAGGATATACATAAATATACTTGGACTTCTCCAGATGGAAGGACACACAACCAAATAGATCACATCTTGATAGATAAACGAAGACATACTAGTATAGTAAACATTCGAACTTTCAGGGGGGCAGACTGTAATTCTGACCATTATTTGGTAATTGGAGAATTAAGAGAAAGACTATCAGTAGCCAAGCGAGTAGAGCAACAAGCTAATATTAGTAGATTCAATATTTTGAAATTAAAGGACGAGGAAACTAAGCAACATTATCAGGTTGAAATTTCAAATAGGTTTGCTGCTTTAGCAACTGCTGACGAAGCTGAGGAAGAGTTGGATGTTAATAGCGTGTGGGACAATATCCGAGATAATATCAAAATTGCAGCTGAGCAGAGCATAGGTTATCATGGAACTAAGAAAAAGAAACCATGGTTTGATGAAGATTGTTCCATTGCAGTAGATAGAAGGAAACAGGCAAAATTGAAATTCTTACAGGATCCAATTGAGGAGAATAGAGTAATTATTTCAATGAAAGACGGGAAGCAAGTCGTACACTTAGGAATAAAAAGAGAGATTACTTGAAAGAAAAACTTAATGAGGTAGAAACAGATAGTAAGATGGGAAGATAATATTAAAATGGATTTGATGGAGGTGGGATATGATGATAGAGACTGGATTAATCTTGCTCAGGATAGGGACCAATGACGGGCTTATATGAGGGCGGCAATGAACCTGCGGGTTCCTTAAAAGCCAGTAAGTAAGTAAGTATTAAAAGTGATTGTTTAATAAGGGTTGTTATACTAAAATTGACTTCTTTTGGAGAAGAATTTTTGCGTTAAAAATGAGTATTTGATAAGTTATACATGTAAATAGATTTTTGTTGCAGACTTTTTTAGATGGCAGCAGAACTATTGCACATTGTCGTTTGCATTCATTTTTTTGGTAAGCAACAACAAATGCAGTCTTATATTTTTATTGCAGTTTTTTTTTTTTTTTTTTTTTTTTTGCTTCTACAGTGATCATCATACAACGAATCTTATGTGATCTGATTGAGAAGCAGATTTTGTGCACTCAGCTAATTAACCAAGATGGAAAAGAAGAGAACTTTGATACGGTAGCTGATACTTTTGTTGTAATACAGTACTGTATACTACATTAACCATTCAAAATACATTGGAACCTCGATTTTGGGTTCTCGATTTAAGATTTACCCGCATTTTGCGTTCTTATTTTGCGGTCCCGGCAGAAGTCCCATATACACAATGCTTTTTTTACCCCAATTTAATGTTTCTCGATTTATTGTTTTACCCGCATTTAAGAAACAAATTTTTTTGTCCTAAGAAGGCAAACTAGCTTCGATTGTGTCCCCCATGCGGGTACTGAAGAATTAATAATAATGAAAATGATTTGTTCTAATATTCTGTGAGGGATGCTGTGTTGCTTTACTTAAGTGTACTTCCTCGGCTACAGAATAGTAATTCTCTCACAACCAACCCTTTGGATTGATGCTGTATTTCTCACTGAAATATCGTAGACATGTTTCATATATAGATTTTTTTCTCTAGGTCTACTTCAGAAGTCTGACTAATATTTTGCTCAATCCTGATGGTAGGATCTAGAATCAAGGCCTTCTTTTTTTTTGACGATGGATGGCAATGATATATTTTCTTCTAGAGTATCCTGAAGAGGACAAACTTTTCCGTAATGCATGTGTTTTAGATAAAAACACATTGTCTCTCAGAAAAATTGCCTTGAAGCTTATAAACACCAAAACTAAGATGTCCTTAGGAAGAAAGCAGAAGACAAATTAACCAGGCTTAGTTATTGAAAAAATCCAAGGAAACAGTAATTGATTTTGAATTTTGTCCATCGAAGCTGCTGGTGCTTCTTCTTCTTCTTCTTCTTCTTCTTCTTCTTCTTCTTCTTCATTCTTATAAATTAAAAGTGTAGATTACTACTGTAGTACTTAGACACAAATGGCCCATTGTGCACTCCAAAAACTGGAAATAAACTCAAAATGTGTCCTCAAAGATTACCCCTTGATCACACTATGTAAAAGATTCTACGCACATTTATTACGTCAGATATTCAGGAAACATGATAAACATAATATACATTTTTTTTATTATCCAATTTAATAAACCCTATTTCACCCTGAGGTATATTAGGGTTATGGTTGGTATCAAAATACATATTTTATAAACAATAGTAAAGTGATAACATAAAATAGTGATCACAGTTACAATTTACATAAATTATGTAGAAGCATGCACATTAGTGAAAGAATGGCTCCTGTTAAAGATTAATGAGATGTTTGAGGAATAATCAATATAAAACTAATACAAGAATGTCTAACCGTTTCAGAGTAAATCACGATCTTAAAAAGATAATCAATAGTAGATTAATAAAACAAAGTTTCACTTTCACTTTAATACTTAATTCAAGAACAATGAAACAGTTAAGAGTAATAAAGAGATATTACAAGCAATGATTTACGGTTACAAGTTACATACATGATTCAGGAACAATTACAATAATTAAAATATAACACAAGTAATGACTTACAACTAACGAATACCGAAATTCTTGAAGGGCAATATATAATGGTAGGGGAATACAAAAGATTTAAAAACAAATGTAAACAGTACAGTAAAGGAATAGTAGAAAATTTGACTTAAGATTACAAATTAAACACATTCTTTTTAAAGCAATAGGTAACAACAAAGAGATACTAATAACAATACACTGACTGTAGTTACAGATTAAATACATTATTTTGAAAAACAAACACGCAAAGGATTAATAGCTATTTTCAATCATCATTCAAAGAGACCATGACTGTAATTCACATCTTCTTGACGTTATTTCGTATATTATTTTGTGTTTCAATCTATTTCAATTTGATATTTTTTCACTGTAACAACAAAATATGTTTCATAAAGCCTCAAGACATTTCTCTATACTTATTGTATCACGGTTCTCTTTGTTAATGGCAACCTATAATGGTTATAGGAAGAAATATATATAAATAAAAATAAAATAGTTATTAAACACATTATTTTAAAAGCAATAAATAGCTATATTAAGAGATGACTTGAAATTTACGAATTAAATGCATTATTTACTAACAACAATTGGCAATAAGGAGGTATTACAAGAAATGGCTCAAAATTGGAAATTAAACACATAATTAAAATAAATAAATAAATAATGAAAACTAATAATACAATAGTATGCGAAATTGAAGACTTACAGTTTCATAATAGTTGATTAGAACTAATACGCTTTTTCCCCCAGAATAATTTAACATTTTACAGTTTCACGAATATTCTATTCAAGAAGGACATGAAATAATTATATGATTTAAAGTTGGTAAGTATATTGGGTAACGATTTGGTAAATGTATAATTTAAAGTGTTCAGTAACAACTCAAACTCGTACCTTTCACGGCAAAAGACTGGACAGTCATATAATACATGTTTGACATCTTGAGATTCCTCCCCACAAATGCAAGTTGCATCGTCTTTAATATCATCAGTTTTGCCAGTTTGACAAAGACAAATTTTCACGAAAAATTTTGTTTTATTACGCTATTATTCATTCTTGTATACTGTATGTTTGTGTCTCTGTATGGCTCTGCACTATGAGTAACTGGATTTCTTTGCAGGACATTTGCGTTGCAGAAGAGCTTGTGAAACAAGGCTATGCGGCGTGGGAGAAAAGTCCTGAAGAAGTGCAGAAAGCATCTGGAGTCAAGCAGCCGAAGGAGAAATCTGCAGAACAAGGCTCAACAGGGACTGTCCCCAAAAGCAACACTGTTACAGGGGCCACCACGGACAGCAATACACACCCGGTGCCACTAGATCCCCAGGGGGGAGGGGACTCGAAGACGAGGAGGATACCAGCAGAGGAAGTGTGTGACAGTGAGGACGATGGCTTGGAAATGGGGTAGTCAAGTGCAATGAACAGGAAAGGCAGATGAGTACTTTGATATCAAGCTTTTTATTTATTATGTACATCACTTCATTCACCTCATGGCTTCCGATATACAGAGTGGGCTTAGTTGCTATGTTTATTTGCTTATAATACACCACTGTCTTTCTCCTAGATGAGACGTTCACAACCTCGTTTCTCTCGTCTCTCTCTTTAATTGCAATTAAACACCACGTAGATTTGCATTGTTACATACAATACATTATAAATGTAGACTTATGGATGACACACTGACGTAAATTATCTGCAAGTTAGTCTGTTTATTTGTTTGGATGTAATTATTTTCATACAAATATGACATTAAGAAACAGCAGAACCTTCATGTAGTTGTTTTCATAAGAGTGGGGAATCTCATCAGATGTTTCTCTAAAAGAGGTTTATGAAGCTGTTATTTGGTTTTCCTACTTTTCCAGTAAGGAAATTGGGGTTATTTACCTTGAAAAGGGAGGTTATTTTTCTAGGAAAGTGGTGTTATTTTTCAACTTTTTAATTGATGGAATACACATTTTGGCTCAAATCTATAATCAAGGCGAACAACTGTATCTGGGCTAGAAGTTCGTAATGAATTGAGTATGAGTTTCACTTGCTGAGAATTGAACTTATCTCGGAGTACATAGTAAATTGGATTCATCGAAGTTGAGCACCTGTATTATAGAGCTGTTCCTACCTCATTTACTTAACATCTACCTTCGACTCTTACAATCCTTGTGCCCAATATTGATCGATATGTTCAACTCCACTCATAAGCTTTTTTGGATACAACTTCCAATTTAGATCGAAACTACTAATTGAAAACGACTTGCAAAAAATGACGTTTTCGCTTCAAAGCTTTGTAGTATATATAAAAATCGTGTTTTTTAATATAAAACTATGAAATTCGTGTTTCTTGATTTGAAATACAAAATTCGCGTTAAAAATTAGTTTTATCGCAAATGCGAAAAATTTAGATCCCTAGTAATCATATGTTGTGAAATTTTTGCTTGTGCAAAGATAAAATGTATTTTAAATTAAGTTTATAAGTTGATTACAACATTAAAGTAATCATATAAATTGAATATTTTCAGTATTTTCTTTATCCTTTGATTATTTTCAATGAAATGACATTAATTCTTAGGTTCAATTGCAATGGACCATCTAGGGTTAATATGAACCTTATATTAGTAGTCATATAAATAAGATGTTCTTATATATAATCAATCTAAACTTGAACACAACATGCCTTGCTGGACCCTTGTTTATGGTACAGAATTACTATATAATACACGTATATACTATCTAATACAGCAAAATCGCTAGCTCTCTGACTTTCTCTGAGGTAGCGCAAAACAAATTCAACTAAACTTATCTAAGTTGAATATAAAGATGCAATTATGCAGGATCTCTGTTGTTGTCTTAGATGGAAACAGAGATTCAGTACTGTCTGCTTGCAATAATTATTGCAGAGTTATCTCTTCAAGAGAGAATTTTTAAGATAAATGTATGTAAGTAAAAGAAAACGAAATGAAATATTAGAACTGGTGTCAGTTTCAAGTCTTCTAGCTTTGACAGTAGACTCTGTTGTCTTGTCCATCTGTCAATACATTTTCCCTATATTTTTAAAGTGATCTCAGTATATTTTTATACTTTTCCATGGGGCGTTGGTGAAGAGCTGCTTATGTATCACTCATCATCTTGCATTTAAAGACTTTGTCAGCTTTTCGTAATATTGCTTTTTATATCTGTTCATTCTAGCTCATTTTGCTTAAGATCCATATGGTGTAATGGAAGTTGCATAACAGTATCATGCCTGTTATCCCTAAATAGATTCTCAGTTATATAATGTTTTTTTTTTTTTTTACGTACATCTTTACAATACAAGGTCGGACATTTTAAAAACGAGACTGGTTTAAAAAATGTGGTTAATTTCCAGAAACTTACCATTTAACTCTTGTCCCCTTCGGTGTACTCCCCTTCCCTGTCTACACACCACTGCATGTGTGTCTTCCATTGTTCATAACAATGCAGCAGCTTATCAACTCCCAACCCTTTCAGTAGTAGTGCCATTTTTGCCTTTGCCTCTTCCGCAGATGGAAAATGAGTTCTCTTCAGGACACTTTTCACTCTGGGGAAGAGGAAAAAGTCACAGGGGGCTTAAATCTGGCGAATATGGAGGATGTTCAAGTACTGGAATCCGTTTATCGCCTAGAAACTTCTTCATCGAAAGGCTTTGTGTGCAGATGTATTGTCCTGATGCAGCATCCATGTGTTGTTCTTCCAAAGATCCAGCTGCTTATTCCTCGCTCGTTCTCTCAGCCTTGCCAAAATCGCAATGTAATAAAGCTGGTTTACATTCTCACCCTTAAGCACCCATTAAACCATGACACTCCTAATGTCGAAGAAAATAATTGAATTTTGATTTGCTCATCTTTGCTTTTTTCATTCTTGGAGAACTGGAAGTCTTCCAATGCATCGATTGCCTCTTTGTCTCGGGATCATACTGGAAAATCTAGTTTCATCACATGTGATGACATTTCCCAGCCTAACAGTTGTGTGAGTTGTTGCAGGATGTGAGAGCAGACACTTTTTCGATTGTCCTTTTGTTCCTGGGTGAGGTTTTTCGGGAACAATTTTGCACAAACTTTTCGCATGTTAAGTTTATCATGCAATATTTGCCACACTGTTTCTCTGTTAATTCCCATCATATCTGCAATCATTCTCACACTCAGATGTCTATCTTGACGAATAATTTCACTGATTTTCTAAACATTTTCATCAGTTTTTGAAGTTGCAGGGCAACCAGGATGTTCATCATCTTCCGCTTCCTCCCGGTCCTCACTAAACCTTTCGTGCCACTAAACACTCGTGAACATGACATTAAGTTATCCCCGTACACCTGCTTTAATAATTTGAATACACTCTGTCGGGGATTTTCCCAGTTTCACAGGAAATTTGAGATTAACACGCTGTTCAATCTTTTCACTAGGCATTATTCCAGCAAGTTAAAAACATAGTGCCCACTTCAAACCACTCTAAATGACAAACTAAGTTAAATAGAGAGATGAACCAATCCCCTCTGCATTGCAGAACCTTCAAGGTTAACAACTTTCACTAGCAATTCGCATAGGGTGACCAGATTCACATCTATAAAAAAGAGGACACAAAGCTTCAAAAAGGAGGACATTGTTCGAAAAAAGAGGACAGAAAATATGTACTTAGGTTTAGGCTTATTATACTTTAAATTACGTTAATATCTATTTTATTAAAAAATATTTACAGTACAGATTTAGGCTTATATCATACTTAAAAGTATATTAATATCTATTTTATTACAAAATAATTATGAAAATAATAATAATGATTTTACAGTTAGCTACATATGAAAATCAAGGGAACTATAATTATTAAAGAGGACAGTTAATGTCTATTTAGATTTAGGTTTAGGCCTATATTATACTTAAAATTATGTCAATATCAATTATATGACAGCATACTTGTGATAAAACTTAGTAATATAAAATTATTTTACAGTTAACTACATATGAAAGTAACCATAACAAGTAGGAGCAGAGAGAGTCATGATCGTTGGCAAAGAGTATATTGCTGCCACCTACATGCAAATTACTTGAGAAAGGCGTCAAATTACATAATTTCTTGATTCTTTAAAAATTCGCCCTGACCCCGGATAAAGGCCTAAAAAAGAGGACATGTCCGGACAAAAGAGGACATCAAGTCACCCTAAATTCGCACCCCTCCATTTACCCTCGAGGGGAGTGAAGCAGTCTCGTTTTTAAATTCTCTGACCTCGTATTTGAGTGTTGGTCTGCAGATCACAGCCTGGTGGCTATTGTATTAATTCCTGTTTATTTGCTACACAGATGTCAAGGATACATGACAACAGAATTAAGTTTAAAACCGAATTATAGAAGTTGCCCTTCCATTTGAAAACATTTTCTGCAGATATCCTTCTTTAATTCTTGAACTGTATAGGGATTTTTGCATACACCTTTTCAAAGTACCTCATAAATAAAAGTCTCTTAGAGTTAAGGGCACAGTACCTTCCCAGCAAGTCCGTTACAACCCTGAAGCCCATCCTTTTTATAAGCGAAACTTGCTTAGTGATGTCTTTGGAGATATTGCAGTCTTCTCCTTCATATGTCTTGTTCATTGGCGAACTATTATGTCCATTGTGTTGTGACTTTAGATAACATTGGGTCTATTTATTGGTATTACTTAAAGAGACCTGTCGTCTCTAAGAAGTGTCAGATATTCCCACAATCATCCGGGTCTAACTTAATCAACCCCAGTACTTGATATCTTAATATCTCCAAGTCATCTCGTTAACACAGGATATGAGTTGTTTCACTTTCGTGGCTGCATTTCCTGCGCTACCATTATACATCATTGTCTATTCAGAGTATTGTAACCAGTAAAGATACTGGTTATATCCTCAATGTGACTTTTGTTGAAAGACAAACATTCATTTCTGGTCTTTATAGGAGACCCCACATTAGTTTGTGAATGTGTTGATACTAATGTCAAGACTTGAGGATTATTCCGAGAGTCTTCTAGCATTCTGGAAGAGGTGTAGAAGATTCTTCAGTTTCTGGAGGTTGTGGTCCAGTTTTCTACAGTGAAGCAGGTGTTCTCCATTTACCTTGGTATTCTGGTCCTTGCAGACAGTGCAGTGTGTAGAGTTGATTTCAAATCCGTGAAGGTGTGCTGTTAAAAAATTATGCTTGGTGTCTAAAGTTTGCTCTTGCTTGTTTTCTGGGTTTATCTTTGTTTGCCTGCCATGTATCCCTCAATGTTTTTCCATACTTTCTTCTTGTATAGGTTTGATGCTATGTAGAATACATCTTGCCTTCGCTTCCCTATGACTGTAGAGTTGTAGTGGGTGTGAGTATTGTTCCTTTCTTAGCTAACAGTTTTGAAAATACCAACATGTGATGAGATCCATTGGACGACTGTTGTGTTTCTTTGTCTGTTGAGGAGTTTTAATGTTTCCCTTGCTGCTTTTATGGATTTGAGATGACGGGTGGGCATTTGAAGTAGTGGCTTGGATGGTTGCTTGTGAGTCAACCAGGACTGCTTTACTGAAGGCTTTCAGTCAAAGTAGGTGTTGTAGTGCAATATTGATTGCTAATGTTGATGTGTTAACGAGATCTGTTGGTATTTCTCTAGTATAGCTTGTTTTTCCGTTTACATGATGCTTGAACTATGGGAAGCCATTCTATTAGTTAAGATTGGCTGGAGAGAGAGAGGGATCGGGCAAGAACTAAAACATTGAGATAGTTATGTATGAGTGACACAGGATGTAACTTACTGACCAACATGACGAATTGGAAAATATTTGTAGGCATCACTTGTAGTGTTGTCGTCTTTCAATGCAGGTTACAGTCATTCTTATAAATAAGAACCAATTCGTTTAAAATCTACGTATAAATGTTTCACACAATTACAGAGATCCTATGAATTTCCTGTCACTTTTTTTCTTTAGATATAGGAAGGATAGTCCTGGCACATGCTCAGAATGGCCAGCTCTTTCTCTCACTTTCCAGAATATGAGGGCTATTCCATATGAAATCGATCAGTAAAAAACCTCGCATTTTTTTATACTCTAATTTTTTCCCTATTTATACAAGGTGCTGAGGAGAGTGCATTTGCAAAAATATACTATCGAAAGTCAAACGGTTTTCGTGTTGAGCGACAAATTTAGCGTATTTTAGAAAAACAAGCCTCTTTCAGTGCTCAGAACTCTGGAACCATTTACTGCAGAACATTGAACGAGAGCTCATTTTGAAGCTGACATTTGGTAGGTTATGATAAGAAGTAATCCTGATTTTTATTATATACAGAGAGACAGATAATCTGATTTTACTTACTTTTTGCCCATTTGTAAAGATATAAAAAAAATATTGAGAAAAAACCTTGCATTATTAAGAGGGATTCGGGATTGTTTGCCTAGTGGCTCGGCAATAAGTTTCGGGGTTATTAAATAAATTATTTTCACACGCCTAGACTTGAAAGGTGCAACACAGCACATACTGGCCGAGAGATGAAGATAAGCGAGCATTGGGCGTCATTTTACTCCTGTGTTTATGAAAACCTGTGATAAAGCTAGCCCAGCTATGCGCTACTAGACGAAACATCACGTGTTTATGTCTCCTGGCCTTGCTTGCCTAGGCTAGCTCCCACCTCACAGTCAGCTGGTTAGCTCACACGCGTAGGCCTACTATTTATTTTCTTTATTTGATTTTTCAATACTTTCTTATTAACGTTGCACCAGTAAAAAAATACGTGTTTATTTGTACTTTCAATGCGGAATCTAACCATATATTTTTAAAATATTTTTTCGTGGGCAAAGGTGTCTTAATTAAGAAAAATCTGAATTTCTCCATTTCCATAAAAAGTAAGAAAAACTGTTTACATGTCAATATAAACTTTAACTTTTCAGCATCAAAATAAATCATGATTTTGATCATTGGGTGAAAGGGTTTCGGAGCCACAACAGTTTAAAGTTGCTAATTTTATGAAAATACGATAAATTAAAATATTTTTAATTTAAACACTATGAAGTTCTGATGCCTCAAACTTTGCACAAAGCATTGTATCATAGTTGTCTACGGACAGAAAAAGTTTCATTGTATTTAAAAATTGCAAGGTCAATTTTCTCTATATTTCGGTCGATTTGAGATGGAATAGCCCATGAGCATTATCATTGTCTCTAATTCCTCAGTAACAGTGATCCAAATAAGTGTTATAGGCCTCTGAAATACTGTGGTATTTACTGTTTGCACTATATTGAAAAATATAGCGACAAACTGAAATATTTTCTGATAAAACGAGGATAAGGAGGATAACATTTGCATCATAGGGTGTTTTATGAGCACATGATTTTGGAAATTAATGTCCACTCTGCCAATGAACTTCTGCTTCATCGCCATAGAGGTTAGTGCCATAGAAAACAGGATAATTTATTTTCATCTTCCATAAAAATTTGTAAACATCATTCAGAATCACAGAATTTTTCTTTACCTAATCCGTGGAACATTGAATGGAGTCCTACATATATAAGAGTTAGAATAACGAAACAATTATAACACTATTACACTCACAATTTTAAAGACTTTAACCTATATCTTTATAACAGTTTTATTATATTGCAAGTTTATTAAAAATGTGACAATAAAATTAATTTCTAAAGCTCAATAGTGTATGGTGTATTCATTTAAAACAGGGAAAGCAAACAAATGATCAAATTTGATTATACGAGAATACAGGCAACATATTTGCAACCAAGACCTCTTCAAGTGATATCTCTATCCAGTGCTTTTGCTTCAGTAAAGTCTCAATTTATAAACCTATGGATCAACAATTGGCTCTCTTCTGACAAAGGAAAAATTTTACAGTCTGGTACAAAAGAAACCAAATGACCTGGAATTGTACAAAAACTTGCTCAGACATGTTCAAACATTTTTAACAAGAGCCATAACAGGTCACACTGTCACACAATTGTACCTACATTGATTTCACCTTTCTGACAATCCTACTTGTCTGTGGTGTAATAATCATGATGAAGATCTGGAACATTTTCTTCTATACTGTCCATCCATAAACCACAAAAGAAGTAAATTAAAATCATCATTACCAGTTGCAGAAGATACAGCCTGCAGTATATATTGACTACACCCCAACTCTGGCTACTAGCAACAGGCATCTATAATAAACACCGATCAAAATACCCCTCATTTCTCATGAAAAACAAAACCTGAATAGACTATAGTGGACTTTATGTTGTCAGCAAACAGCTGGATACATTAAGAAGATTGATTGATTGATTGATTGATTGATTGATTATACGAGAATATAAATGTAATTGGCTGTAAAATACTAAAAAGAAAGCTATTTTAAATTCATCATTTTTAAAAGCTGTTAAGAACAGTTACTTTGCAAGATTATAAATTTATGTAATGCTGTCAAGTTTGACACAAACGTTATTTATAAATAATCTGAGAACCTGTACTAATTGGAATTAAATCAATGGCTTAGATTACAAATATTACATGTCCACTTTCTCTAATTTTCGGAAAACTTTGAAAGAAATGTTTCCTGTTGCATACATTTTATAGAAATAATGCAACAAAATATAATTTTTATGTTAATAATGCCCCATACTATACAATAGCGTGCAGAATGAAGATTTAGCCTCATACTATCAGTATATCTCTCAGTTTTGACCAAAACTGGACATATAATGTCTATGCTTTAAGCCATTGATTTTAAGATTTTGTGAATACTGTAGTTTCAGACAGTGAACGAAACAATATTAATTAAATTTAACATTTTAATCTATAGGATATGTACAGATGTATTTCTGAAAATATTGAAAGGAAAGACTTGGAACTATTTTTGAAGTGAATCTTCTTTAAGCTATGGTTCTGCTGTGGTGATGATTGCCGAGCAAACAATGTTGACATTGAGTGGTTTCCTTACAGTGAGCGTATCCTCTTTGCTATCGAAAGTATGTGAAGGGTCCACGGAAAGAACAACCTTAGTCACTTTTTGGTTATTTTTGTTTTTTGGTCCCATTTGCTAACTCATAAAGTGAACTATCTTTCTAGTAAATCAGAATGCCAAAAAGCTTGCATAGTAATGTGGTAACTTAAAGTAAATGAGATGTAAACTAATGATGTCTTATCAGTGTATTAAAATTAAGAAATGCTCCCCTGTAAGATGTAAGAAAAGTGATTTAGCATGTTTTTCCTGTGAACCCTTCATATGACATCAGAAAATTTTATAGCATTAAGTTTGGAGGCAATAATTCCGCTGAATCATTTAGTGTCAGAGACAAGTTTAGGGCGTATTTTTCTAGTAGAGAAGCAAGAGCTAAGTGGTATCAGTGAGATACAGTGTTGTAGGCTATTTATGACACTTTAAAAAGAGATGTATATTGTCCCTCCTCTGGCAAACTAGCGAAAGTGACAAATTAGCGACCCTGTACTTAAGGTCTGTATTGTAATATTAAATAGCACAATATAGACCTTAAGTGCAGGGTCGCTTATTTGTCACTTTCGCTAGTTTGCCAGAGGAGGGATGATATATGAATCATTATCCGAACGAGCGATCTGTAACAGCATTAATTACAGCATTCGTTATAAATGATAGTGGTTACAATATTCAAGCCATTCATTGGCCAAGATAGTCAGCATTTCTTACATGAAATATAAACATTTTCTTATTAATATTCTGAAGATAGTTGATTTTAAATAGTATTGCTATCTATTTATTACTCTGTAATTTGCCATTTATAGTTTCATTTTATATCCTTGGTTATGATATCTATATTTATCTATAGGGCTAGGATTTTGATGAAATTGCATCTTTTTTCTAGTAAGCCAGAAACATAGCTGCTGTAGTATTTATATGTTATGTGATAAACTGAGTGTTTTAAGACACATTTGTTAGGATATTTTTTTTTTTTTTGCATTTTTTGCCTGTTTCAACTCATAAGAGCATTTTTTGTTTTATTTGGTTATTTTTTAGGCATTTTCATTTAATTTTGTCCATAAATCCCCATTAATAATGTAAAATAATGTTTATTTCCTTTTATATTTTCTCTACATATTTTGACCATTAATACCATTATTTTGTATAATATTTTAATCGGTTTTCTACACAAATATTGCCATTTTAACGTAGTACAACCATGTAATGGATCAGTCAAACCACCCGTTCAATATAGATTCCTCTGTACCTGTTAGTTCCGGATAAGAGTGGCCTTCTGGTGGACTACATGTAAACTACATCAGATAAAATAATTAATTAAAATGTACTACTTAGAAAAAATTGTGTAAAAGTAAATAAACTTAAATGTTAATACTAGAATTTAATTTAATTACTAGTCCAAATATTTCATACAAAATCTCTTTTCCTACTAAGCCAATTATGTAAGATCAATTTTTAGGGGATTTTTAAGGGAATTTTTTAAATATTTTTAGATCATAAATGCATTGTTTTTAGGACATTATTTCATGATTTATAGGTCATCAAAATCCTAGCCCTATTTATCTATTCTTCATTCTTGTTTATTTTGTATTTTTCATTTATATCTGTATCTATCTTTTATTTACGTAGTTTGTATTTGTCTGTTTCTTTTTTACTTTTTCATTTTCATTTGTATTTACACTTGTACCTTGCATTTGTTTCTGTTTTTATCTCTTTTTTCATGTTATCTCCAATTTTATGTTCTAAGCAAATATTTGTACTGTCTATTGTAATTGGGGCTTTGTCCTGTTATAGACATAAATAAATAAATATTCAACTTAAAACTAGTTCTAAGACACAGTTCATTAGGATTTTAAAATAATCTCAGGTCATTGATTAGGCCTCCTTTATCATCATGGAATTTCGGGAAAAATCGCGGGTGCTCGTGTAAAGGGGGTTAAGTATGATTTAGCTAAACTGGAATAAGTACAGATTTGAACTATCCACAATTACTTTTCTTTTGTGTTAAAGGGGTTAAGTCATTCTTCCATCTATGATGCAGTTACAGTGCTCCGTATTTTGTGACAAAGGGGTTTTGTTCAGTACCAAAGGAGAAACGTTTACAT
This sequence comes from Periplaneta americana, assembly GCF_040183065.1. Taxonomy (NCBI): domain Eukaryota; kingdom Metazoa; phylum Arthropoda; class Insecta; order Blattodea; family Blattidae; genus Periplaneta; species Periplaneta americana. Next base: position 132,383,317 of record NC_091125.1, read on the forward strand.
ACCTTGCAATTTGACTTAACTCCCTTTACACGAGCACCCGCAAAATATTCCCTTAATATCCTATATATACGTCCCTGCTTTAACAAGACTAAATTAAGCTTTTTTGAAATAGCAGCATTGTCTGTTAAAGGTAATGTTTTAATTGTTGTTTCTCTAATGTATTGGAGTATTACATTGAATTAGCCTATGTTGAAATACAGATACTTTACCAATCTTGCCTATAATTTTACCAACTTCCTTCCACAGCATTTTTTTTTTATGGGAAGGCCTATCTCTGTATTGTTTGGAACTCATATCGTACAGGGCAAGATGATTGGAAACATATTAATTAAAGATTGATCATTTATTTGCGAGAAATTGCTAAATACAGTATGTTTTGCAGCCATATTTGTGATATCGTCGTTTGTTTTCTAAATGAATGACGAACATCGCTGTCAGTTAGAAGCCAAGTCAATCCAGAGCAATCAGTGCCAGCACAGATCATGCAAACTGTGCTGAACATTGCAAAGAAATCAACTCCGTATATTTACACTTAGAGCTAAGTGAGTGGCGTTGTTCGCCCAGCAATGATTGCCATAGCGGAACCACAGCTTTAGACAGGGTATAAGTCGGGTGCTGTGAAACAAAATTCTTTCACGGACGTTTTAAGAAGCCTTTATGTGTTGTTGTTACGGAATTGTGTACGTTGCTATGTTAGTATGTGCACTTTCTGTGTACTGTTGTTACATTATACCAAATACCTTACTATAATACCGAACAGCTAACAGTTCTGCACGCGAATGGCACGGTGCTGCTACCTAGGTGGCAGGGTGTGCTGAAACTCGCAAAGTAAGCTGTAATCTACTATAATGTAGATTTTTACTGGGCTAGTAAATAGTTATATTAATTAATGCTAAAATGTCCGGATGTATATGTGCTGTTTATAACTGCTACAAATACAGCATTACAAACTGCTCCAAATCGTACTTTCGATTTCTGACGGATCGTAAAACATGTATCAACAACATTCTTTAGTAGGTCTAATGCCTTCGTCTCTGTGTTGATAGAACAACAGAAATTAGCTTTTTTATTTATTCCTAATAAATGAATAGAAGTTAAAATGTATTGGAAATTTTAAGGTTTTACCAAATTAAGTTTTATTGTTGTCCAAACGCCTTTACTAATTGAAGAGTCTACTGCAAGAATGTTGGATGTCATTTGGAATACATTTTGCAGGAGAAGCAATTGAAAGTTTGAAATGCTTAGCGCTCAAACCTTAACTGTGATTTTCCGATCATTACTGGACAATGACTATCAGTGTTAATGCCATATAACTCTGTGACATCCATCATTCTTGCAGTGGACTCTTCAATTATTACAAGCATCATATTACTATCAAATTTATCTTTGCAGCTGTCAGCAGTGGGTATATAAAGCGTTATTGTAAATTCATTCTTAATGTCGGAATTAATTTTGTCTCACTAAAACAAAGAAAAAATATGTAACAATTAATTACGGAAAGTAATACGAAGTATGCAATATTTCTCATAATATCCAGCTTTGATACAAAATAATAATATTACATTAAATACTATTCAACATTTCTTAAGTATCTCATATATTATTCCACATTAGTACCACACAGTCCATACCTGTGGAGTAACTATTAGTGCATCTGGCCGCAAAACCAAGTGGCTCGGGTTCGATTCCTGGTTGGGACAAGTTTCTGGTTGAAGTTTTTTCCAGAGGTTTCTCTCAACCTGTTACGAGTAAATGCTGGGTAACTATTGGCGCTGGATCCCAGACTCATTTCACTGACATTATCACCTTCATCTCATTCAGATGCTAAATAACCTAAGATGTTTATAAAGCGTCGTAAAATAACCTACTGAAATAAAAAAAGTACCTCATGTTTTAAATGATAGTCTGATTCCTGCTATGTTAATATTTGAAGAGTCCACTGCAAGAATGATGGATGTCACTTTCTCGTTGAAAATGAACCAAGACTGTCAATGCATAGCTTAAGACATATAGAATGTACATAGAGAGTTATATGGCATTAACACTGATAGTCATTGTCCAGTAATGATCGGAAAATCACAGTTAAGCTTTGAGCGCTAGGCATTTCAAACTTTCAATTGCCTCTCGTGCAAAATGTATTCCAAATGACATCCGTCATTCTTGCAGTGGACTCTTCATTTGTATTTGTGGACGTAATTCCACACCGCTCCGCTAGATGTCAGGTCCACGATATTTCACACTCAGGTCGATGCTGCTAGTATACAGCTGTCCAGTATTATTATAATAAGGTATTTGCTACAAATGTAACTTCAAATAATGAGGGCTAAAATGTAGATATGAATGTTACATTTGTTACTTATTTGTGTTACATGTAATGTTTGAGTTTGAGTGGATATGATGTCAGTTTTTAGACCTTGTTCATAACACACTTAAATCTAACAGGGGACACCGGGTCACATAAACTGGAAAATGAATCTAGTGAAGCATGCTTGTTATTTGTAAATAACTGTTGAGACCGGTTATTTGAACTAGCATTTGAAAAAACGAGCACTACCTATTGAAGGTACCCACAAATCTACGTCGGGGGAAACTCTTGTTAATGTATAGAATGGCGCGAACTTCGTCAATTAAATAGTGAACACGGAGTTATGTTATTTTCTACAATTGGCTAATGCTTTCAAACTCAGTGGTTTTATTTGTACCAGAGAGGGGGTATTGCTTGTTATTTATAACTATAGTGAGTTAGAATATTAGCTTTTAGTAGGTACATAAAAATGCTCTTCACTATAATATCTACCTCTTCTTTTATCAACAGTAATCTCACTAGAGGTTTTGATTTATCTAGAGAAAATCAAAACTCGAGTAGGATTTAATTGACTATTACATGATTAGAAGAAAGTATATTATAGAGATTAGAAGAAATAAAGTACTGTAACACAGTAAAATATTAATTGACTTACTGAAATTCTATTTCACTAATGTTACCCCACCAAAATGTTTGAACAGAGCCGCCATTTTCAATCGACTGTCTATGCGGGAAACCAATTACGATCGCAAAGCATGTTTTATAGTACCGTAATTTGCAGTTTGAAATGTTGGCAAACAAAGAAACAAATGCTAGGGTAGTGATAAAAACAAACAAATGCTAGGGAAGCGATAAAACTGTGCGATAAGCAGCCATGATTGGTTGAAAGACGTCATTTCGTATCGTTTTATTGGTCAAAAGTGTAATAGTCATATAAAAATGACATTTAAACATATAAAAACATATCAAATAAATTTAATGGGTTAAATTAACAAAATTAATAGAATTTCGTACTGGTACTTAAGTTTTTATTCCCAACAAATACAAGAGTTGTTAAAAAGTGAAATTATGTGCGCAGGTTCTCAGATATGCTATAAATATAATTTGACTGTCATCATTGGTATCTCAAGACAGTGGAATGTAGTCATTGGTGTATTCTTTCTTATACACTTTTCTGTGTTTGTTTTATTTTCCTTCCTGCATCATTTGGATTTTCCTTCCTGCATCATTTGGATAGTGTCTTGGTCTTCCTTACATCATCATCATCATCATCATCATCATCATCATCATCATCATCATCATCATCCAAAACATGTATTAGACTGGGTGGTCTGTTACAGTCTCACATCAGTCCATCTCTTAGCTGGGTGACCAATGGATTTTTGTTCATGAGGAGCTTACTGCAGTATTTGTTTTGGGATCCGTGTTCTATTCATTCTTCTGACATGATTTTCACAGTTTTTCCTTTGACTATTTACAAATTGTAATATTGATTCGGTTGTGAGTTCTTTCAGGATATCATCATTTCCAGAGTTCTGAGCGGGGGTATTAAACAAATTATTTATCCATGACCACAACGAAGAACATGCCTTTACTAAATACTTTTGCGTTTGTAAAGTAGGCTTTTATTCAACATTACTTTAGTTCACTAGTGAGATAAAGACTTTACCTCACAGTTTGAACTTTATCTCACAGTTCATTAGTATTTTCCTAGTACCCGGGTACACAAGTATACTTTTCCATTGAACTATTACTCAAGAAGTTAATATATTAGTTACTAGATGTCACTACCTCTACTTCTTTATTACCATTTCTTAAATATACCAATACACTCAATCTCCTTCTCTTTTCTCTATCTGCTACGTCGTAATTTGTACATTACATCCATATCTAATATGCATCTTTTTAAAATTTTGTAATAATTTACCTTTTGGGATGGGAGAAGACTTGAACCTGCGAAGTTGGGTTTATAGGATTTTAAAACAACACGCGTTAGCCAACTGAGCTAAACAGACACAATGATTAATTAAGTTTTAATATTCCTCTTAAGTTTACAGAAGTAAAATGTGAAATTATTTTAATCACAATAGTCCCGTGAACACTTCTAAATAATCCCTGAAACTTCAAAAAGACGAAAATACACGTTTAAAATGAAAAAAAATATATATTAAAATTATATAATTAATTATAATTTGTTATTTATCCAACGCCTTAGATACCATTCTTTACTAATCATGGCCTCCTACATCATGACCTACCTAGTACACGTATTGATTCTGAAATCCATGCCATGGTATGTGATTACATGAGGACTTATTTTCAACATATATTCTTTTATAAAACATAATTTTTCGTTATGGTCATGGATAAAATTACGTATGGTACTTGTGAGCTGACGCCTCGTGCTTAAATCTTTCCACTCATGCAATAAAGATGCACTTACCTCACAAGTACCATAAATAACTATTCCACACACCTAGACTTGTAAGGCGCAACACAGCACACACTGGCTGAGAGATGAAGATAAGCGAGCATTGGGCTAGTCATATTTGAAACTGCTGTGCATCGACTGGAGTGGTTTGTAATTTTCTGTTTTTTGACGTCCAGACCAGTGGAGTTTGAAATGTTGGCAAACAAAGAAACAAATGCTAGGGACGCGATAAAATTGTGCGATAAGCAGCCATGATTGGTTGAAATACGTCCTTTCGTACAGTTTTATTGGTCAAAAGTAGTATGATGTAGTAAAAGTGTAATAGTCATCATTAAAAAGAATAAAGTGAGTACAGTACGATTATTTAATCCTGACAGTCGCTGGCCATCTGTGTCTGGGTCAGGCGAGTCCATTCAGTTACTCCAAGGAATGTTGAGGTTAGTCTGTTGCCTGTAGTCAGAGCAATCAGATGTCACGCATGCGGTATAGCATTGTGTTTCCAATACCGTTAAGCTGTATTGCATTCCTTTACCTACTGCTCGCCCTTATCTCTACTCTGGAACTCTCCCCACTACTCCTATTACTTCTCCTCTTTCGCATCGCTGAGCTGTCAGGACTAAATAATAGGTATGTATACGATATTTTCAAACAACCTACTATGAACTTCAAATGGATCTTGGAACATTCTTTGATACCTATTGTACGATGCTAATAAGTTATTGAAAATGATTTTCACCACCATTGTTGCAAATGGTTAGCAAGTGGTAATGCCACAAAGTTGGAAACAAGTTGAGGAAGAAAGAGTGAAAGAGAAATTTTTCTGTTTTAAATGACACTGTACCAACCATCACTTTATCAACCACTGCACTGATAGTTCATAGTAGTTACAGCTTGATTCAGGGATTTTGGCCCCTGAAAAAAGTAAGTAGATAGACTAAGAGCGAGTTACTTATCACTACTGGCGGGCTGGGTCACACAGGTCAGGCTGTGCAGTCATAACACCTAACACTTCCTTCTTATCATGTCGCGGTACACTCCGTCTTAAAACACAATATTCTTCCACACCTCCCGTTACTAACCACTACATCTGTTGATTAAAGAATGTTATGATGACATATCTTCTTGACATGAGTGCCCCTCAGCTTTGAGCATAGATATTATTTTCATTCTTCCTCTTTTCTCTTCCCCTCCTATTGTGATTAAATTTCTTTCTTAAGACGCAACACATAGCTCGCTCACTAGACAAACAACCAAGGACAGGGGCCATTAACGCTGAATCGAGCTGTACACTGGAATGGTGAAGGAAACCTTCTGTGTTTTATAAGACAAGAACCTTTTTTTTTTCTTTTCCTGTTTTTTTTCCCCAAGAAATAGTATTTATATGCAGCTTTTTTTTTTTTTTTTTTTTTTTACAGAGCCCTTCATATAATTAATTGTTGAAAATTGCCTTTGAGACAAAGAGAGACAATCTGATCATAATTGTTATTTAAATTATGTAATATGCAAGATTAGATTGATCTCTCTAAATGAAGATGTGATAGAATGTTGAAAATGTGATCAGTGATACTATGTATTATTCAAATAAAATATTTGCTGCTTTTCTTGTTGAGATCATTTTCACTGTGTATAATGCTTACCTTATGCCTGAGACTAAAGATGTCTGGTAGTGATTCATTAATACATTTTAGGATTCTTCCATCAATGGAATATAAATCTGATAGTGAAGAATGGGACTAATTGATACAATTTATGAAATACAAAAATATGTTGAGATAGAGAATATGACAGAAAAGAACATGGTACTGGTAAAAATTTATTAGAATAGGACACGATAGCACAGAATAGGAACAGAATAGCATATAATAGTAGAAAATAGGAAGTAGAACAAGGCATAATAGCACAGAGCAGTGGCGTAACTTACACCCCTGCAGACCCCAGGTTGTGAGGAGGCCCCCAAGGCCAGGGAGGCCCGAAAACATTCAGTGGTTACTGACGCATATTTGGAAATGAGTTTGAGTTACAGTTCAAAGCCCATATTATGCATTTTCCATAACGCATAGCCACTCTTTTTACTCTCTGGCATATGGAAATCTGTGGTAATGATCGCCATCACTGGACCTGAGGATGCGCGTACAACTGGCAGTACTTCACATCACACACCCCCATCGGTTGCTTCTATAGACTCGCCCACATCCATATTGCAGTGATGCCAATGTTGAAAATATGACAACGATTTTTATGGATGGAGACATTGTTTCTCTTGGTGTATTTTCATGTCATCAGGTTGCCAGCTGTAGTCACAGCATATAAACAATAAATGCACATTAAAGTAAAGTTTTGTATAGGAACACGTCTGCTTATTACTAGATTTAATTAATCATTTTTCTCGTGTTTTGTAACAATGAAACCTTTTAAAAGTAATTATGAACATTTAAGTGGCGCAGAAAAACGCAAAAGGAAAAGAGAATTTGAAAAATCTGTTTTGAAATTGACTAAAATAGACTCAGTATTTCGATCAAACAGTCAAACACAAACTACCTATGGTGGTACGAATCCCAGTGTTCCAGTACCATGACTCAAGAAAGACTTGGTGCTCTCATTGTATTAAGTATTGAATGTGAAAAGGCCCAAAGACTTGATCTACATGATTTGATTGAGTCATTTGCTTCTCAAAAGTCCAGAAGGGAAAAGCGCTTGTTGAACTAAGCTTCACATTAAATTTATCTTAGGTAGGCCTATTATTGTGTAATTATAGGCGCATCCAGAAAGTAACCCGATTTTTTCCCCTTGAAAGTAAACGTAATTAGTCGTGTCAATTGTGCATGCGTAACAGATCTATGATGTATCAATCATATGCCAGCCGGACAGGTCCCGCCTGGTGCCAGTAGCATGGCAGCAGTGGTCCAAAATGGAAGCTCTTATTCCTTCTCCCGCTGCCTGCGAGGTTCGGTCGGTGATAAAGTTCTTTAATGCACAAAGCATTGCGCCAATTGAAATTCATCGGCAGCTCTGTCAGGTCTATGGGCCGAACATCATGAATAAGCAGATGGTGTGTCGCTGGCATAGGCAGTTTTCCGAAGGTCGTCAAAGTGTCCGTGATGAAGAGCGCAGTGGGCGACCATCCCTCATCAATGATGATCGTGTTGAGCTGGTGCGGCAGTGCATGATGGAGAACCGTCGCTTCACGATTACAGAGCTGAGCAGCCATTTTCCGCAGATATCGCGATCCTTGTTGCATGAGATTGTCACTAAGCACCTGCTGTTCAAAAAAGTGGGTGCCGAAAAACCTGACACCTGAACACAAAATGCAACGTTTAGGAGCAGCACTGACATTTCTGCAACAGTATCATGATGACGGCGACGAGTTCTCGACAGGATCGTCACGGGCGATGAGACTTGGATTTCGCACTTCACCCCGAAAACCAAGCAGCAGTCAATGCATTGGCGGCATAGTGGATCTCCGGTCAGGACGAAATTCAAACAGACGCTGTCGGTACGGAAAGTGATGTGCACGGTGTTCTGGGACAGGAAGGGCATTCTGCTCATTGACTTCCTTCCAAGAGGTGAAACAGTGAACGCTGACCGTTACTGTGAAACACTGCGAAAATTGCGACGTGCCATTCAAAACAAGAGGCATGGAATGCTTACTGCGGGTGTTGTGCTCCTCCATGACAATGCTCGTCCACATATGGCTCAGCGCACAGCAGCTGTTTTGACGGAATTTGGCTGGGAGTTGTTTCATCATCCACGCTACAGTCCTGATCTTGCTCCCAGCGATTTTCACGTTTTCTTGCACCTCAAGAAATTCCTGTCCTCCGGTGAGCGTTTTGGCAACGACGAAGAGCTGAAGACGTCTGTCACACGCTGGTTCCATTCACAGGCGGCAAAGTTCTACGACAGAGGGATAGAAAAGTTGATACCACGATACGACAAGTGTCTCAATTCTGACGGTGGCTATGTTGAAAAATAGCTGAAACAGTGCTGTACCTGTTGCCAATAAATGTTTTCCTGAAAGTGTGTGTTCTTTTTTTTAAAAAAATAGGGAAACTTACTTTCTGGATGAGCGTCGTAAAATAGTAGTTGCATCATTTAAATTTTTTTCAGTTCTGTTTACTTAATTTTGTTTAAAAATTGAGTATTTTGCTATGCTAAATTGTTTTATTCAAATTAGATGTAAAAATAAAATTATGATAATATGAAAAAGAATGGTAGTAAGAAAAGGGGCCCAGATATCATTTTTGCTGGGGGGCTCCAGCTATAAAATGTTACGCCACAGGCACAGAGTATAATATGACGAATATAAAAGAGAATGAGACTAGATAAAGCAGCTCAGAGTAGAAAATACAATTCTATAGATCATAATATAAAATAGAATGAAATGGAGGGCATGCAGTAGTGCAGAATATAAATGGAATGGAATAGGATACGGTAGCAGAGGTGACAACTATGACGGATTTCTTCCCACTCTTATGGCATTACGGTCAAAAGAAAAATCATTACAGAAAGACGGGGGTGGGGCATGCATAAAGGCATTATTCCAATAGAGGATCAATTTCTTAAGCACGCAGAAGTTATTTCACATAGGAAAATGTTTTATATTTTCATCTCTTGAATATTTTATTCAAAGATTAATAAATTTTGCAATTCATTTTTGATTGATTTTCAGAAAAGTCTGTAATATATATTAGGAATATTTATTTTTCAGTCACTGAGTTTACTACAATATTTGTAAGGTGCAAAACCTTTACATTACTTACTTACTTACTTACTTACAAATGGCTTTTAAGGAACCCGAAGGTTCATTGCCGCCCTCACATAAGCCTGCCATCGGTCCCTATCCTGTGCAAGATTAATCCAGTCTCTATCATCATACCCGACCTCCCTAAAATCCATTTTAATATTATCCTCCCATCTACGTCTCGACCTCCCTAAAGGTCTTTTTCCCTCCGGACTCTCAACTAACACTCTATATGCATTTCTGGATTCGCCCATACGTGCTACATGCCATGCCCATCTCAAACGTCTGGATTTTAAGTTCCTAATTATGTCAGGTGAAGAATACAATGCGTGCAGTTCTGTGTTGTGTAACTTTCTCCATTCTCCTGTAACTTCATCCTGCCTAGCCCCAAATATTTTCCTAAGCACCTTATTCTCAAAAATCCTTAACCTATGTTCCTCTCTCAGAGTGAGAGTCCAAGTTTCACAACCATACAGAACAACCAGTAATATAACTGTTTTATAAATTTTAACTTTCAGATTTTTGGACAGCAGACTGGATGATAAGAGCTTCTCAACCGAATAATAACACGCATTTCCCATATTTATTCTGCGTTTAATTTCCTCCTGAGTGTCATTTATATTTACTGTTGCTCCAAGATATTTGAATTTTTCCACCTCTTCGAAGGATAAATCTCCAATTTTTATATTTCCATTTCGTACAATATTCTGGTCACGAGACATAATCATATACTTTGTCTTTTCGGGATTTACTTCCAAACTGATCGCTTTACTTGCTTCAAGTAAAATTTCCGTGTTTTCCCTAACCGTTCGTGTATTTTCTCCTAATATATTCACGTCATCTGCATAGACAAGAAGCTGATGTAACCCGTTCAATTCCAAACCCTGCCTGTTATCCTGAACTTTCCTAATGGCATATTCTAGAGCGAAGTTAAAAAGTAAAGGTGATAGTGCATCTCCCTGCTTTAGCCCGCAGTGAATTGGAAAAGGCTCAGATAGAAACTGACCTATACGGACTCTGCTGTATGTTTCACTGAGACACATTTTAATTAATCGAACTAGTTTCTTGGGAATACCAAATTCAATAAGAATATCATATAATACTTCCCTCTTAACCGAGTCATATGCCTTTTTGAAATCTATGAGTATGTTTTAAAAATCGTATGAACGTTTTCATTGGACTATGCCAACATCATGAGATACGACATTCACTCTAGCAATATCATTAGTCTCTACAAATACAACACATATTAAATAGCATACAGAATAATAAAAACATACTAAAACCAACATAATTAGGATACAGATGTTATTCTTGTGTGACTGCCCTTATTATCAAATAGTTATAAGTACACATGTAAATTACAATATATGTATATGTGTTTGCAAGTCTTCACAAGTAAAATAATAAAAAATAAGAATGGAATGAACTACATATTGTAAAATGTGAAGAGATGCAATTACAGTATTTGAACTATAATAGTGAATTTGTTTATGTTTGTGTTCTCATTTCTTATTGATGTAAGTCTTTCCTCTGTCCAGATGTGTGTACATTATGGTAGGTTTGCCTTGGGTGCTTGTTCAAAATTTGACAGCTGACTTTCACCTTATTACATATTTAACACAACTACAGTATTTGGATACCGATTATAAAATTATGTAAGTTTCCATCCATTCAACATGCTACACAAAATTAAAAACTTTTCAAATCTTTATTTAAAGTTGGGTCATTAATTTAATGATAGTATAATAAAAATAACAATAATAATAATAATAATAATAATAATAATAATAATAATAATAATAATAATAATGTTTTATTTTCGCTGGCAGAGTTAAGGCCATAAGGCCTTCTCTTCCACTCAACCAGCCTTAATCAATACAATACATAAATTTAAATTGCAAATATTTTCACTACACTTAAAAGGTTCTCCAGCAATAATCTTCACTACACATTTATTTAAATTTAGATAAATCTATAAGGTAAAGTAGTAACTTAATTTATGAGCTAATTTAATTCAATGAATTATAATTAATTTAATATTTGAGATAGCTAGTAAAATGATGAAAATTAATTTAATATAAGCTTACTAGGACTATGTTACAGGGAGAATATATATATATATATATATTTCTATTTCTATAATGAGAATATTAATGTAATTGCCATTAGAGGTTTTGTAAATCTATTTAGAGAAATTAAAGATAATAATAATAAGAATGGACAGATGTTAGTTTCATTACAAGTAACAAATATTAATCAGCAATTCATCTGTTAAGTAAGAATTTATGTAATTTTGACCTAAATGAAGCAATTGTCCAACAACCCCTTATATCACTCGGAAGCGAGTTCCAATTTCTAGCAACTGAAATTGTATAGGATGAAGAATATAAAGATGTCTTCTGGTAGGGTATAATGAGTAAATTGTTATAATGAGATCTTGTACTTAGCTGATGATATGCGGATAAATTTTGAAAACGAGAAGCCAAATATATTGGGGTAGCGGTGCGCAGAATTTGAAATAAGAGAACAAGAGAATGCAGGGCTCATCGATCGCTTAGCCTTAGCCAAGACAGAGTTTGGAAAGACGGGGAAACTTGATCATACTTACGAATATTACAAATATAACGGATGCACGCATTATGCACACGTTGTAGCCTGCTGCTCAAATTTGCATTTAGGTTACTTAATATAATATCGCAGTAGTCAAAGTGTGGCATCACGAGTGTTTGTACAAGGATTAATTTTAATTTATCAGGAAGAAAGTGCTTCAGTTGCTTTAATGAGTGAATAATGGAAAATATTTTTTTGGAAGTGTGATTCACTTGTTCATTCCATTCCAGGTGACAATCCATATAAATACCATTATTTAATTTGATCACTTCTAGCTTGGATGATTAGCATCACCGTCTAATTAAGCATATACTGCTAATCAACATAAAACAACCTAACATTGAAAATATTGTTGGACATTAAGACATCCATAATAATTTTGAACAAGCACACAAGGCAAACCTACAAGATATACACCATAATGTACACACATCTGGACAGAGGAAAGACTTGCATCAATAAGAATATAAGAACACGAACATAAACAAATTCACTATTATAGTTCAAATACTGTAATTGCATCTCTTCACATTTTACAATATGTAGTTCATTCCATTCTTATTTTTTATTATTTTACTTGTGAAGACTTGCAAACACATATACATATATTGTAATTTACACGTGTACTTTTAACTATTTGATAATAAGGGCAGTCACACAAGAATATCATTTGTATCCTCATTATGTTGGTTTTAGTATGTTTTTATTACTCTGTAAGCTATTTAATATGTATTGTATTTGTAGAGACTAAGATATTGCTAGAGTGAATGTCGTATCTGATGATGTTGGCATAGTCCAACGAAAACGTTCATACGATTTTTAAAACATGTAATGTAAAGGTTTTGCACCCTACAAATACAGTAGAACTTGGTTATAGCGACCTCGTTTTTGTGCGACACCTTGCCTGTAACGTCAAATATTCTGTGGTCCCAACTAATTCCCCATAAGACATATGCTTTCCTACCTTGCTTAATACAACAAACACATATGCGTCTACCTCGCATATAACGTCATTTTCAACCTCAGTTTGGAACAAGATTTTCTAAGAAACAAAGTATTTTAAAAAACATTTTGTTGAAATCTGACCCTAACAAATTCTTTATAGTCTCCTTCTGTCATAGACCTCTCGAATCCAGGCGGATTCCCCACCCCATTGTAACCTGCCCGAATTCATGCGGTATTAGATCAGTTTCGACAAGAAGTTCTCACCAAGTGCACGCATTTTAATGCAGTATTGCCACTAAAAGAAGTGAGTGACGCTTTAGAAGCCATTAGAATTATGAACATGTTCTATGAAGCTAGGGAAGGGGGCAGTGAAATTGCAACTGAAATTATGAACATAGAAATTAATTTAGCCCTAGAAAGTGGGTATTGGGCAAGTAGAAGACAACAGAGTAAAATGACTGATTACTTCACTTCTAAGTAAAATAGTTTGGTGAGTACTGAACAAACTGTTTTAATACAGAATACTGTATTTATAATTGTAGGCCTACGTGTATTTTATTACGTTCATTGTAGGCTTAAAAGTCAATACATATATCTAAAATAAGTCTAATTAAGTTTGTTATTTTTCATTTTCCACCTCACTAGATTGATAATGTGAATCTCGGCTACTACGACACTAGTTTATAACAACATAATTTTTAAGGTCCCTTGGATGTCGTTATAACCAAGTTCTACTGTATTGCAGTAAAGTCAGTGACTGAAAAATAAATATTCCTAATATATTAATAAACTTTGTTTACTTTTTATTGGTTTATTTAACAATGCTTTATCAGTTGCGGTGGTTATCTAGCATCTGAGTGAAATGAAGATGATAATGCCAGTGAAATGAGTCCAGGGTTCAGCGCCGAAAGTTACCTAGCACCAGGTAACTTGTCCCAACCCGGCCCTGCTCGTTTCACGAACAGACATGCTAACCATTACCCACAGCAGTGGACTACACTTTGATAAGGAAGGTGAATATGTTAGACTTGAAGAGGAATATGGAGTTTACCTTTGCGATACTTTGCCTGAATACATTATAAATAGATATAGAATATGAGGGATGTTCATAAAGTTCTTACCCTCACCATGATCTACTAGATGTGCTAGGGATCTGAAATTTAATCCACTAACTCTTCATTCTCCTATGGTTACACACTTTCCACATCTTTGCAACAGTTCTTTAATATCATCTGCGTAAAAGTCTGCAGATTTCGTGGCAAACCAGGTCTTAAATTAATGAATTAAATTATACTAAATTAAACTAAAATGAAACAAATTAGAATAAATTAAAATGAAATAAATTAACAAAATAAAATAAATTGAAATAATTTAAAATAAATTAAACTAAAATAAAATAAGTTAAATTAAATTAAAATAAAGTAAAATAAAATAAATTAAAAATGAATTATAATAAATTAAATTAAAATAAGTTAATATAAAATAAATTAAAGTAAATTGAACAAAATAAATTAAAATAAATAAAATTAAATTAAGTTAAAATGAAATAAACTAATATAAAATAAGGTATATTGATAATTGTATTAAAATAATCTAAATAAATTAAAATATAATAAATTAAATTAAAATGAAATAAATATTTCATTTAAAATATAGTAAATTAAAATATATTAAATTAATTTAAAATAAAATAAATTAATTTAAACTTAATTAAAATGAAATAAACTAAATTAAAATAAGTAAATCAAATTAAAATAAGATAAATTAATATAATATATTTATTGCAGCCAAATAGCCAAAAAAATTAGAATACATTGATATTTACATATTTGCATGTTCACAGATTGTCTTTGTTCTTTTTGTACATAGTTCAGTGTGGTACCGATCACATGCCTTTTTACATAGCATACATTCACAGTCTATATTTGGTTCATGAAAGCTTGTGTTTTTGCATATTAGGTGGTGGAATCCGTGGACCACCAGCCTTGTGATGACGTGTCTCATTTCGAAGTTTTCTTTTGTCCACGCTCGGTCTACCATGGCCCCGGTGCTGTAGAACTCTGGATGTATTTCTTCTCTTTTCCTGTTCAGTGTTGCTAGCAGCTTCTCTGATGCGCTGATATTGGGTAGGGGTATGCTTGTCCTGAGGTCTTCGCTGAGGAAGGATTCCTTCACCTTGTGTGACTTCTGACACTCCTAACGCTTTCTTTATATATCTTGCTTTCACACTTCCCAGGGTGGATAGGTTCTGTATTGTTAAGTGTGTCCAGATGATTTCTATGCCATATGTCAGTATTGGCAGGATTTTTACTCCGAATAATAGCATTGCTGTTTCTAGGTTGAGGGATCTGATGTTTCTTATTTCATGCATTGTCATTATTGCTTGGGTTGCCTTTTCTGTGATGTGTTTCATGAAGCACTTTGCACTCGTTTGCAGCGTGACGCCTAGATACTTGAATTCTGGTACTGTTTTCAGTTTCTTTTCCCTTATGTGTATCTCCACCGATGCTGGGGCTCTTCCTCTGTTTCTGAAGATCATTGTGTCTGTTTTTGATATATTGATGTCTAGTTTGTTCTTGGAGCACCATTTTTCCACTTCGTTTATTGTCTCCTGGAGTTTTGTTATGTCCTTTGAGCCTATTATGATGTCGTCCACATGTGCGCATGAGAATATCCCCTCTATTTGGATAATCCTAAGGATTTCTTCGGTTGCTAGTATAAATAGCAAAGGGCTTAATGGGTCGCCCTGTAGGACTCCATTTGTTTGGGTTATCGGTTCTGACAGGGCAAGGTTGTCTAAAACGAGTATTTCATTCCAACTCAGTAGTGTATTGATGAGGTTTGTCCATATGTTGTTGTCTCCTAGTGTCTCCTTTAGTTTTGCTCTCACTAGTTGTCTGTCTAGTAGGTCGAAGGTCTTTGTGAAATCTATGAAAACGGTGTAATATTTCTCTTTTTCCTCCAAGGCTTCCTAGATATGCTTTAATAAGAGTTCTATTGCATTTAGGGTTGATCTTCCTTTCCTGAACCCTAATTGGTTTTCTGGCAGGTGCTCGTCTATTTCCTCACTTATTCTCCCTGTTATTATTTTGGTGAAAATTTTGAAGGGGCAGTTTTCCAGTGCAATGCCTCTGTATTTGTTAGGGTCTTTGGGGGGTCTCCTTTCCCTTTATACAGAGTGAGTCAGAACTTTCTCCGCACTAGTGGAATAAGCGAGAGCGCGCTAGATACGGAGAATGGAGTGGTACCACTGGCTGCGCTAGTGGAATAAACGAGCGCATGCTAGGTACGGAGAATGATTGTTGTTGTTTAGTCAACTGTCCAAAGACAGGTTTGAACCTCACAAGTGATACCAATAAGGCACCACTGATCAGGCAACTAGGTCAGGAGATAATGGGGTGCGACAAATCCTAAATACGTCAATAATAAATAAATAATATTGAAATTCCAAAACACTTACCTACTCTACAGAAGATATTGAAAATGTCCATTTTCTTGAAGACATAGATCTACCCGCTTCACCTTATTTTCAAAAAACCTTGATCAAATAATTAATATAAGTTAATATAATAATTTAATTCAGTCAATACTTAACAGTGAGAAATACATAAAATTTATGTTATACCAAAAGTAACATTACATATATTTAACGACAAACGTTTCTGCCAATTATATTGGCATCTTCAGGTCGAATATAACATGTTAACAAAATGAACACTCGGTCTTAACTATTTAAAACAATGTTAAAAGTAGGATATAAATTAAAACAATTAATAAAATTGAGCGATGCAGCCACCAGGTTGTATGTAGAAAATGATGTATAGTAGAAAGCATGTATGACGAGGGGGATGGCAAGACCTCTTCTAGTATTGCAGTAACAGTTTCGGAAACAGATTAAAGATGCTACAAATAGGGTGGTCGTGTTGCCGAGTAATGGTGACAGGATAAAGCCCTGTAATTAGCAAAGGATGGTATGAACAAAATTGTTTGAAAGTATTATTTAAGATCATATAGAACGTTACTTATAAGAAGTTGAAAGAGTTGGCTGGAGTTCATGAGAGCGGTGGCACGACTGACCTTTACATTAAGAAGTAGCTTACAAAGAAAACTGCATACCCGACAAGACTAGTAGATGATCGGAAGTTAATTCTGTATAATCTTAAACAGCGGGTTATTTGAATTTGGGTATTGTTCATTAAGCAGGTGGCTATTGTTGCTATTAGAATGAGTGATAATATATAATTCTTCAGCAGCATTCATGTAATTGTGATTATTAATAATTTTTAAAACCTGCAAAGCATCTTCTGTGCTCGTGAGATCGTGATTTTGGTTGATGAGATGTGCGGCAAGTGACTCACTGAATTGAAAAAAATCTGTTATTGCATATTTTAATTCATTGATCGTGGTAGGATTGGTTTGGTACACTTTAGATTTAGCTGCTCCCCAAAAGAAATAATCAGGAGGCGTTAGACTGGGGGATCTCAGTGGACACAATCCTTGTGAAATTATTCTTTCACCGAAAACCTCTTCTAACAATTCCATAGATCAGATAGATATATGAGCTGTGGCACCATCTGGTTGAAAGAAACAGCTATTTAATTCAATTTCATTTAATTGCCCAATAAAAGGAAACAATATATCTGAGCAATAAACTTCAGAGTTTAATTTGTCGTTAAAAAAAATTGGTCCTATAATGCGTGCTCGTGATATGGCACACCATACCCCAATTTTCTGGGAGTGCAATGGTGTTTCATGTATTGCACAAGGATTCTCGCAGGACCAGATCCGTGTATTCTGGGAATTTACGTAACTTGAAAGATGAAACCAAGCTTCGTCTGTAAAGAATGCCCTGTCTAACACGTCAACACCATGACGACGAATAAATCTTTGAAACCAACCACAATAATTTAGTCTTTTCTCATTATCTGTGGGTTTTAGTTCATGCACTACCAATACCTTGTATGGCCATAATCCTAGTTCATTCTTTAATGCTCTACACGCACTGGAATAGGATATGTCAGTTTGCTGTGTCAGTTTTCTAACCGATTTGTTAGGGCTTTTTAGCATTCGATCAGAAATATCTAACAGTTAAAACTGTGGGTCTCCCACACCGTGGAGCATCTTGCACAGAGCCTGTCTGGCGAAATTTATTTACCAGATTGTGCACTGTATCCCGATGAGGTAAATTAGAGTTTGGGAAACGTTTTCTAAACTTCTGTTTCACTTTTTCACTGTATTTGTCACCTTCTCGAAACACATATTCCACTATTCTCGATCCCACCAACAGATTTGAGACACATGCAGATCAACCGCATGAGGTGGACAGTGAAAAGAAACTGATCTATGAACCAACAATTCCGTTCTATAAAGATAAATATAGCCTGTCCCACATTGATGTAATAGGTCTGATGGCGGGAGCACGAGGTACCATACCCTCCTTCTTTGCCAACAAATGTAAAAACCTGGGGCTAACACACAGCATTGTGAAGGAAATAGCCATTAGTGCCCTCAAAGAGTCGGTTCAGATATTGAGAAATCATTTGTATGGGAGTGATATTGGAAATTTCAAGTTATCTTAACTGATGGCTGTTGATTGGTTTAGATATCAATGCCAATAAATCCGTACTATTATTTTTCTCGCGGTATATGGCATTCAGATCATTCTAACCTATCTGATGATATTTTTTTCCCCCTTTCTTAACTGTAAATGGGCACATTTTGTATATTCGATTCCCTAACCATTTCAAATGTTTATCCTTTTACCTTTTAGGTGTGTTTCCAAATTATATGTAATACGCTTTGTCAAATTTGGCAACCCTTTCATAAGGGAAGCTAAATTTATTATATTAGCTCGTTCTTCAACTGAAAATATTTCACGGAATGTATGCACTTGCTGGCTGCAATACACTGACTGAAGGGTTGTTGTGTGTATAACCTTGACGAGGATGCGCCGGTATTGTTTGCGTGGCTACCCCCAGGATATAAGTGTGCCTGCCACTGCGGAGAAAGTTCTGACTCTCTCTGTATACTACCTTTACAATTTATTTTCTTCATTGTTCAGGTGTGGAGGCTGTTTCTATGCATTTGTTGTATAATTTTGTCCAGACCGGAGCTAACAGGTGTGATGTGTCTTTTATGTATTCATTGTATATTCCGTCTGGACTCGCGGCTTTCTTGTTTTTGGAGTTACAGATGGTGTATCCGACTTGCTCCGTGGTCAGGGGCATCCAGTCTGTAGCTATTGGTGATGTGACTTCTTACGATTCCTCTCTGGCATCTGTTAGTCCTTCTTTGTTGAGTATGTTGCTGAAGTGTGATTCCCATATTTCCATTTCAGTGTAGTGTGTGTGTGTGTTTGTTCCTTTGGGCGAAGTGCTAGATTTGGGTCATTCCTGACTTCTTCCGCTAACATCTTGTCCTCTTCCTCCAAGTAGGAGCATTTCTTTTCTTTCATTATTTTCTTGTAGTGTTTCCTCTTTTCAGCGTATGTGAGTAGTAGAGAGGCGTTCTTGGCATACTGTCTCAGCTGTTGCAAGGTATCTAAGGTGTCTCTCCTTAGCCTGTAACACTCCCTATCCAACCACGGTTCTACTCTTCTTTTGATCCGGGGACTGGCGGCTTGTTTTAGTATTTCGCCTGAGTTTTGAGTGGCTTCCTCCAGCCTCGCGTTTTCTATTTGATTGCCATTTTGATGCTATCGTGTAAGAAGTAACTCAACGGGGAATACATGGCCGCATCCCGTTCCTCGGTATGGCCATTATTTCCGGAATTAGAGACTCAAATATTTCACGTCCCCAAAAATTAAGGCTAGGAAAAAGTGCGGCGCATTTGCCGGATTTTAACGGTGATTACTAAGGAAGATGCGGGGATGCTACAGTTAAAAGGGCGGGCCTCTGAGCCCCTACGTTCTCCTTGTGTAGAAAAAAGTCTGTTTTGGAAGGTGAAAATGACCATTTTTTTTTTATTTTACCGGTCTCTCTCGTCCAAACGCAGGGGGATAGAGAGTTGTCCTTTATACTGGAGATAGAGTTCGACGAGCTGTATTCAACGCACTCATCGGCATTGTTGTGACTACACGTACTGCGGACTTATGGCGGCAAGGATGTCGGCGGAAGTGTGGTTATTTCACCTTTTTTTCTCGAAAATCACAAAGTGTTCGCGATTGCCATTTTGATGCTATCGTGTAAGAAGTAAGTCAAGAAGGAATACATGGCTGCATCCCGTTCCTCGGTATGGCCATTATTTCCGGAATTAGAGACTCAAATATTTCAGGTACCCAAAAATTAAGGCTAGGAAAAAGTGCGGCGGATTTGCCGGATTTTAGCGGTGATTACTAAGGAAGATGCGGGGATGCTACAGTTAAAAGGGTGGGCCTCTGAGCCCCTTCGTTCTCCTTGTGTAGAAAAAAGTCTGTTTTGGAAGGTGAAAATTACAATTTTTTGAAATTTTGCCGGTCTCTCTCGTCCAAACCCACGGGGATAGAGACTTGTCCTTTATACTGGAGATAGAGTTCGACGAGCTGTATTCAACGCACTCATCGGCATTGTTGTGACTACACGTACCGCGGACGTATGGCGGCAAGAATGTCGGCGGAACCCTTCCCCTTTTTTTCTCGATAATCAGAAAGTGTTCGCGATTGCCATTTTGATGCTATCGTGTAAGAAGTAAGTGAAGAGGGAATACATGGCCGCATCCCGTTCCTCGGTATGGCAACTATATCCGGAATTAGAGACTCAAATATTTCAGGTACCCAAAAATTAAAGCTAGGAAAAAGTGCGGCGGATTTGCCGGATTTTAGCGGTGATTACTAAGGAAGATGCGGGGATGCTACAGTTAAAAGGGCGGGCCTCTGAGCCCCTTCGTTCTCCTTGTGTAGAAAAAAGTCTGTTTTGGAAGATGAAAATGACCATTTTTTTTAATTTTGCCGATCTCTCTCGTCCAAATGCAGGGGGATAGAGAGAGTTGTTCTTTATACTGGGGATAGAGTTCGACGAGCTGTATTCAACGCACTCATCGGCATTGTTGTGACTACACGTACTGCGGACTTATGGCGGAAAGGATGTCGGCGGAAGGGTGGTCACTTCCCCATTTTTTCTCGAAAATCAGAAAGTGTTTGCGATTGCCATTTTGATGCTATCGTGTAAGAATGTCAACTGGGAATACATGGCCGCATCCCGGTCCTCTGTATGGCCATTATTTCCGGAATTAGAGACTCAAATATTTCAGGTACCCAAAAATTAAGGCTAGGAAAAAGTGCGGCGGATTTGCCGGATTTTAGCGGTGATTACTAAGGAAGATGCGGGGATGCTACAGTTAAAAGGGCGGGCCTCTGAGCCCCTTCGTTCTCCTTGTGTAGAAAAAAGTCTGTTTTGGAAGGTGAAAATGACCATTTTTTTTATTTTGCCGGTCTCTCTCATCCAAACGCAGGGGGATAGAAAGTTGTCCTTCATACTGGAGATAGAGTTCGACGAGCTGTATTCAACGCACTCATCGGCATTGTTGTGACTACACGTACTGCGGACTTACGGCGGCAAGGATGTCGGCGGAAGGGTGGTCCCTTCCCCATTTTTTCTCGAAAATCAGAAAGTGTTGCGATTGCCATTTTGATGCTATCGTGTAAGAAGTATGTCAAGGGGGAATACATGGCCGCATCCCGGTCCTCGGTATGGCCATTATTTCCGGAATTAGAGACTCAAATATTTCAGGTACCCAAAAATTAAGGCTAGGAAAAAGTGCGGCGCATTCGCCGGATTTTAACGGTGATTACTAAGGAAGATGCGGGGATGCTACAGTTAAAAGGGCGGGCCTCTGAGCCCCTTCGTTCTCGTTGTGTAGAAAAAAGTCTGTTTTGGAAGGTGAAAATGACCATTTTTTGAAATTTTGCCGGTCTCTCTCGTCCAAACGCAAGGGGATAGAGAGTTGTCCTTTATACTGGAGATAGAGTGCGACGAGCTGTATTCAACGCACTCATCCGCATTGTTGTGACTACACGTACTGCGGACTTATGGCGGCAAGGATGTCGGCGGAAGGGTGGTCCCTTCCCCATTTTTTCTCGAAAATCAGAAAGTGTTTGCGATTTCTATTTTGATGCTATCGTGTAAGAAGTATGTCAAGGGGGAATACATGGCCGCATCCCGGTCCTCGGTATGGCCATTATTTCCGGAATTAGAGACTCAAATATTTCAGGTACCCAAAAATTAAGGCTAGGAAAATGTGCGGCGTATTTGCCGGATTTTAGCGGTGATTACTAAGGAAGATGCGGGGATGCTACAGTTAAAAGGGCGGGCCTCTGAGCCCCTTCGTTCTCCTTGTGTAGAAAAAAGTCTGTTTTGGAAGGTGAAAATGACCATTTTTTTTATTTTGCCGGTCTCTCTCGTCCAAACGCAGGGGGATAGAGAGTTGTCCTTTATACTGGAGATAGAGTTCGACGAGCTGTATTCAACGCACTCTTCGGCATTGTTGTGACTACACGTACTGCGGACTTATGGCGGCAAGTTTGTCGGCGGAAGGGTGGTCCCTTCCCCTTTTTTTCTCGAAAATCAGAAAGTCTTCGCGATTGCCATTTTGATGCTATCGTGTAAGAAGTAAGTCAAGGGGGAATACATGGCCGCATCCCGTTCTTCGGTATGGCCACTATATCCGGAATTAGAGACTCAAATATTTCAGGTACCCAAAAATTAAGGCTAGGAAAAAGTGCGGCGGATTTGCCGGATTTTATCGGTGATTACTAAGGAAGATGCGGGGATGCTACAGTTAAAAGGGCGGGCCTCTGAGTCCCTTCGTTCTCCTTGTGTAGAGAAAAGTCTCTTTTGGAAGGTGAAAATGACCATTTTTTTTAAATGTGCCGGTCTCTCTCGTCGAAACGCAGGAGGATAGAGAGTTGTGCTTTATACTGGAGATAGAGTTCGACGAGCTGTATTCAACGCACTCATCGGCATTGTGACTACACGTACCGCGGATTTAAGGCGGCAAGAATGTCGGCGGAAGGGTGGTTTAAACCCTTGCCCTTTTTTTCTCGAAAATCAGAAAGTGTTCGCGATTGACATTTTGATGCTATCGTGTAAGAAGTAAGTCAAGGGGGAATACATGGCCGCATCCCGTTCCTCGGTATGGCCATTTTTTCCGGAATTAGAGACTCAAATATTTCAGGTACCCAAAAATTAAGGCTAGGAAAAAGTGCGGCGGATTTGCCGGATTATAGCGGTGATTACTAAGGAAGATGCGGGGATGCTACAGTTAAAAGGGCGGGCCTCTGAGCCCCTTCGTTCTCCTTGTGTAGAAAAAAGTCTGTTTTGGAACGTGAAAAGACCATTTTTTTTAATTGTGCCGGTCTCTCTCGTCGAAACGCAGGTGGATAGAGAGTTGTACTTTATACTGGAGATAGAGTTCGACGAGCTGTATTCAACGCTCTCATCGGCATTGTTGTGACTACACGTACCGCGGATTTATGGCGGCAAGAATGTCGGCCCTTTTTTTCTCGAAAATCAGAAAGTGTTCGCGATTGCCATTTGATGCTATCGTGTAAGAAGTAAGTCAAGGGGGAATACATGGCCGCATCCCGTTCCTCGATATAGCCATTTTTTCCGGAATTAGAGACTCAAATATTTCAGGTACACAAAAATTAAGGCTAGGAAAAAGTGCGGCGGATTTGCCGGATTATAGCGGTGATTACTAAGGAAGATGCGGGTATGCTACAGTTAAAAGGGCGGGCCTCTGAGCCCCTTCGTTCTCCTTGTGTAGAAAAAAGTCTGTTTTGGAACGTGAAAAGACCATTTTTTGAAATTTTGCCGGTCTCTGTCGTCCAAACGCAGGTTGGTAGAGAGTTGTCCTTTATACTGGAGATAGAGTTCGACGAGCTGTATTCAACGCACTTATCGGCATTGTTGTGTCTACACGTACTGCGGACTTATGGCGGCAAGAATGTCTCGAAAATCAGAAAGTGTTTGCGATTTCTATTTTGATGCTATCGTGTAAGAAGTATGTCAAGGGGGAATACATGGCCGCATCCCGGTCCTCGGTATGGCCATTATTTCCGGAATTAGAGTCTCAAATATTTCAGGTACACAAAAATTAAGGCTAGGAAAAAGTGCGGCGGATTTGCCGGATTTTAGCGGTGATTACTAAGGAAGATGCGGGGATGCTACAGTTAAAAGGGCGGGTCTCTGAGCCCCTTCGTTCTCCTTGTGTAGAAAAAAGTCTGTTTTGGAAGGTGAAAATGACCATTTTTTGAAATTTTGCCGGTCTCTCTCGTCCAAACGCAAGGGGATAGAGAGTTGTCCTTTATACTGGAGATAGAGTTCGACGAGCTGTATTCAACGCACTCATCGGCATTGTTGTGACTACACGTACTGCGGACTTATGGCGGCAAGGATGTCGGCGGAAGGGTGGTCCCTTCCCCATTTTTTCTCGAAAATGAGAAAGCGTTTGCGATTGCCATTTTGATGCTATCGTGTAAGAAGTATGTCAAGGGGGAATACATGGCCGCATCCCGGTCCTCGGTATGGCCATTATTTCCGGAATTAGAGACTCAAATATTTCAGGTACCCAAAAATTAAGGTAGGAAAAAGTGCGGCGAATTTGCCGGAATATAGCGGTGATTACTAAGGAAGATGCGGGGATGCTACAGTTAAAAGGGCGGGCCTCTGAGCCCCTTCGTTCTCCTTGTGTAGAAAAAAGTCTGTTTTGGAAGGTGAACATGACCATTTTTTGAAATTTTCCCGGTCTCTCTCGTCCAAACGCAGGGGGATAGAGAGTTGTCCTTTATACTGGAGATAGAGTTCGACGAGCTGTATTCAACGCACTTATCGGCATTGTTGTGTCTACACGTACTGCGGACTTATGGCGGCAAGAATGTCTCGAAAATCAGAAAGTGTTCGCGATTGCCATTTTGATGCTATCGTGTAAGAAGTAAGTCAAGGGGGAATACATGGCCGCATCCCGTTCCTCGGTATGGCCATTTTTTCCGGAATTAGAGACTCAATTAAGGCTAGGAAAAAGTGCGGCGGATTTGCCGGATTATAGCGGTGATTACTAAGGAAGATGCGGGGATGCTACAGTTAAAAGGGCGGGCCTCTGAGCCCCTTCGTTCTCTTTGTGTAGAAAAAAGTCTGTTTTTTGGAACGTGAAAAGACCATTTTTTTTAATTGTGCCGGTCTCTCTCGTCGAAACGCAGGAGGATAGAGAGTTGTACTTTATACTGGAGATAGAGTTCGACGAGCTGTATTCAACGCACTCATCGGCATTGTTGTGACTACACGTACCGCGGATTTATGGCGGCAAGAATGTCGGCCCTTTTTTTCTCGAAAATCAGAAAGTGTTCGCGATTGCCATTTGATGCTATCGTGTAAGAAGTAAGTCAAGGGGGAATACATGGCCGCATTCCGTTCCTCGGAATGGCCATTTTTTCCAGAATTAGAGACTCAAATATTTCAGGTACACAAAAATTAAGGCTAGGAAAAAGTGCGGCGGATTTGCCGGATTATAGCGGTGATTACTAAGGAAGATGCGGGGATGCTACAGTTAAAAGGGCGGGCCTCTGAACCCCTTCGTTCTCCTTGTGTAGAAAAAAGTCTGTTTTGGAACGTGAAAAGACCATTTTTTGAAATTTTGCCGGTCTCTGTCGTCCAAACGCAGGGGGATAGAGAGTTGTCCTTTATACTGGAGATAGAGTTCGACGAGCTGTATTCAACGCACTTATCGGCATTGTTGTGTCTACAAGTACTGCGGACTTATGGCGGCAAGAATGTCTCGAAAATCAGAAAGTGTTCGCGATTGCCATTTTGATGCTATCGTGTAAGAAGTAAGTGAAGAGGGAATACATGGCCGCATCCCGTTCCTCGGTATGGCAACTATATCCGGAATTAGAGACTCAAATATTTCAGGTACCCAAAAATTAAAGCTAGGAAAAAGTGCGGCGGATTTGCCGGATTTTAGCGGTGATTACTAAGGAAGATGCGGGGATGCTACAGTTAAAAGGGCGGGCCTCTGAGCCCCTTCGTTCTCCTTGTGTAGAAAAAAGTCTGTTTTGGAAGATGAAAATGACCATTTTTTTTTTAATTTTGCCGATCTCTCTCGTCCAAATGCAGGGGGATAGAGAGAGTTGTTCTTTATACTGGGGATAGAGTTCGACGAGCTGTATTCAACGCACTCATCGGAATTGTTGTGACTACACGTACTGCGGACTTATGGCGGCAAGGATGTCGGCGGAAGGGTGGTCTCTTCCCCATTTTTTCTCGAAAATCAGAAAGTGTTTGCGATTGCCATTTTGATGCTATCGTGTAAGAATGTCAACTGGGAATACATGGCCGCATCCCGGTCCTCTGTATGGCCATTATTTCCGGAATTAGAGACTCAAATATTTCAGGTACCCAAAAATTAAGGTTAGGAAAATGTGCGGCGTATTTGCCGGATTTTAGCGGTGATTACTAAGGAAGATGCGGGGATGCTACAGTTAAAAGGGCGGGCCTCTGAGCCCCTTCGTTCTCCTTGTGTAGAAAAAAGTCTGTTTTGGAAGGTGAAAATGACCATTTTTTTTATTTTGCCGGTCTCTCTCGTCCAAACGCAAGGGGATAGAGAGTTGTCCTTTATACTGGAGATAGAGTTCGACGAGCTGTATTCAACGCACTCTTCGGCATTGTTGTGACTACACGTACTGCGGACTTATGGCGGCAAGTTTGTCGGCGGAAGGGTGGTCCCTTCCCCTTTTTTTCTCGAAAATCAGAAAGTCTTCGCGATTGCCATTTTGATGCTATCGTGTAAGAAGTAAGTCAAGGGGGAATACATGGCCGCATCCCATTCTTCGGTATGGCCACTATATCCGGAATTAGAGACTCAAATATTTCAGGTACCCAAAAATTAAGGCTAGGAAAAAGTGCGGGGGATTTGCCGGATTTTATCGGTGATTACTAAAGAAGATGCGGGGATGCTACAGTTAAAAGGGCGGGCCTCTGAGTCCCTTCGTTCTCCTTGTGTAGAGAAAAGTCTCTTTTGGAAGGTGAAAATGACCATTTTTTTTAAATGTGCCGGTCTCTCTCGTCGAAACGCAGGAGGATAGAGAGTTGTGCTTTATACTGGAGATAGAGTTCGACGAGCTGTATTCAACGCACTCATCGGCATTGTTGTGACTACACGTACCGCGGATTTAAGGCGGCAAGAATGTCGGCGGAAGGGTGGTTTAAACCCTTGCCCTTTTTTTCTCGAAAATCAGAAAGTGTTCGCGATTGACATTTTGATGCTATCGTGTAAGAAGTAAGTCAAGGGGGAATACATGGCCGCATCCCGTTCCTCGGTATGGCCATTTTTTCCGGAATTAGAGACTCAAATATTTCAGGTACCCAAAAATTAAGGCTAGGAAAAAGTGCGGCGGATTTGCCGGATTATAGCGGTGATTACTAAGGAAGATGCGGGGATGCTACAGTTAAAAGGGCGGGCCTCTGAGCCCCTTCGTTCTCCTTGTGTAGAAAAAAGTCTGTTTTGGAACGTGAAAAGACCATTTTTTTTAATTGTGCCGGTCTCTCTCGTCGAAACGCAGGTGGATAGAGAGTTGTACTTTATACTGGAGATAGAGTTCGACGAGCTGTATTCAACGCTCTCATCGGCATTGTTGTGACTACACGTACCGCGGATTTATGGCGGCAAGAATGTCGGCCCTTTTTTTCTCGAAAATCAGAAAGTGTTCGCGATTGCCATTTGATGCTATCGTGTAAGAAGTAAGTCAAGGGGGAATACATGGCCGCATCCCGTTCCTCGATATAGCCATTTTTTCCGGAATTAGAGACTCAAATATTTCAGGTACACAAAAATTAAGGCTAGGAAAAAGTGCGGCGGATTTGCCGGATTATAGCGGTGATTACTAAGGAAGATGCGGGGATGCTACAGTTAAAAGGGCGGGCCTCTGAGCCCCTTCGTTCTCCTCGTGTAGAAAAAAGTCTGTTTTGGAACGTGAAAAGACCATTTTTTGAAATTTTGCCGGTCTCTGTCGTCCAAACGCAGGTTGGTAGAGAGTTGTCCTTTATACTGGAGATAGAGTTCGACGAGCTGTATTCAACGCACTTATCGGCATTGTTGTGTCTACACGTACTGCGGACTTATGGCGGCAAGAATGTCTCGAAAATCAGAAAGTGTTCGCGATTGCCATTTTGATTCTATCGTGTAAGAAGTAAGTCAAGGGGGAATAGATGGCCGCATCCCGTTCCTCGGTATGGCCATTATTTCCGGAATTAGAGTCTCAAATATTTCAGGTACACAAAAATTAAGGCTAGGAAAAAGTGCGGCGGATTTGCCGGATTTTAGCGGTGATTACTAAGGAAGATGCGGGGATGCTACAGTTAAAAGGGCGGGTCTCTGAGCCCCTTCGTTCTCCTTGTGTAGAAAAAAGTCTGTTTTGGAAGGTGAAAATGACCATTTTTTGAAATTTTGCCGGTCTCTCTCGTCCAAACGCAAGGGGATAGAGAGTTGTCCTTTATACTGGAGATAGAGTTCGACGAGCTGTATTCAACGCACTCATCGGCATTGTTGTGACTACACGTACTGCGGACTTATGGCGGCAAGGATGTCGGCGGAAGGGTGGTCCCTTCCCCATTTTTTCTCGAAAATCAGAAAGCGTTTGCGATTGCCATTTTGATGCTATCGTGTAAGAAGTATGTCAAGGGGGAATACATGGCCGCATCCCGGTCCTCGGTATGGCCATTATTTCCGGAATTAGAGACTCAAATATTTCAGGTACCCAAAAATTAAGGTAGGAAAAAGTGCGGCGAATTTGCCGGAATATAGCGGTGATTACTAAGGAAGATGCGGGGATGCTACAGTTAAAAGGGCGGGCCTCTGAGCCCCTTCGTTCTCCTTGTGTAGAAAAAAGTCTGTTTTGGAAGGTGAACATGACCATTTTTTGAAATTTTCCCGGTCTCTCTCGTCCAAACGCAGGGGGATAGAGAGTTGTCCTTTATACTGGAGATAGAGTTCGACGAGCTGTATTCAACGCACTTATCGGCATTGTTGTGTCTACACGTACTGCGGACTTATGGCGGCAAGAATGTCTCGAAAATCAGAAAGTGTTCGCGATTGCCATTTTGATGCTATCGTGTAAGAAGTAAGTCAAGGGGGAATACATGGCCGCATCCCGTTCCTCGGTATGGCCATTTTTTCCGGAATTAGAGACTCAATTAAGGCTAGGAAAAAGTGCGGCGGATTTGCCGGATTATAGCGGTGATTACTAAGGAAGATGCGGGGATGCTACAGTTAAAAGGGCGGGCCTCTGAGCCCCTTCGTTCTCCTTGTGTAGAAAAAAGTCTGTTTTTTGGAACGTGAAAAGACCATTTTTTTTAATTGTGCCGGTCTCTCTCGTCGAAACGCAGGAGGATAGAGAGTTGTACTTTATACTGGAGATAGAGTTCGACGAGCTGTATTCAACGCACTCATCGGCATTGTTGTGACTACACGTACCGCGGATTTATGGCGGCAAGAATGTCGGCCCTTTTTTTCTCGAAAATCAGAAAGTGTTCGCGATTGCCATTTGATGCTATCGTGTAAGAAGTAAGTCAAGGGGGAATACATGGCCGCATTCCGTTCCTCGGAATGGCCATTTTTTCCGGAATTAGAGACTCAAATATTTCAGGTACACAAAAATTAAGGCTAGGAAAAAGTGCGGCGGATTTGCCGGATTATAGCGGTGATTACTAAGGAAGATGCGGGGATGCTACAGTTAAAAGGGCGGGCCTCTGAGCCCCTTCGTTCTCCTTGTGTAGAAAAAAGTCTGTTTTGGAACGTGAAAAGACCATTTTTTGAAATTTTGCCGGTCTCTGTCGTCCAAACGCAAGGGGATAGAGAGTTGTCGTTTATACTGGAGATAGAGTTCGACGAGCTGTATTCAACGCACTCATCGGCATTGTTGTGTCTACACGTACTGCGGACTTATGGCGGCAAGAATGTCTCGAAAATCAGAAAGTGTTCGCGATTGCCATTTTGATGCTTTCGTGTAAGAAGTAAGTCAAGGGGGAATACATTGCCGCATCCTGTTCCTCGATATTGCGATTATTTCCGGAATTAGAGACTCAAATATTTTAGGTAACCAAAAATTAAGGCTAGGAAAAAGTGCGGCGGATTTGCCGGATTTTAGCGGTGATTACTAAGGAAGATACGGGGATGCTACAGTTAAAAGGGCGGGCCTCTGAGCCCCTTCGTTCTCCTTGTGTAGAAAAAAGTCTGTTTTGGAAGGTGAA
Organism: Periplaneta americana; assembly: GCF_040183065.1. NCBI lineage: Eukaryota > Metazoa > Arthropoda > Insecta > Blattodea > Blattidae > Periplaneta > Periplaneta americana. Next base: position 132,413,565 of record NC_091125.1, read on the forward strand.
AATGACTATTTTTTGAAATTTTGCCGGTCTCTCTCGTCCAAACGCAGGGGGATAGAGAGTTGTCCTTTATACTGGAGATAGAGTTCGACGAGCTGTATTCAACGCACTCATCGGCATTGTTGTTACTACACGTACCGCGGACTTATGGCGGCAAGAATGTCGGCGGAAGGGTGGTTTAAACCCTTCCCCTTTTTTTCTCGAAAATCAGAAAGTGTTTGCGATTGCCATTTTGATGCTATCGTGTAAGAAGTAAGTCACGGGGGAATACATGGCCGCATCCCGTTCCTCGGTATGGCCATTATTTCCGGAATTAGAGACTCAAATATTTCAGGTACCCAAAAATTAAGGCTAGGAAAAAGTGCGGCGGATTTGCCGGATTTTAGCGGTAATTACTAAGAAAAATGCGGGGATGCTACAGTTAAAAGAGCGGGCCTCTGAGCCCCTTCGTTCTCCTTGTGTAGAAAAAAGTCTGGTTCGGAAGGTGAAAATGACCATTTTTTGAAATTTTGCCGGTCTCTCTCGTCCAAACGCAGGGGGATAGAGAGTTGTCCTTTATACTGGAGATAGAGTTCGACGAGCTGTATTCAACGCACTCATCGGCATTGTTGTTACAACACGCACCGCGGACTTATGGCAACAAGAATGTCGACGGAAGGGTGGTTTAAACCCTTCCCCTTTTTTTCTCGAAAATCAGAAAGTGTTCGCGATTGCCATTTTGATGCTATCGTGTAAGAAGGCAGTCAAGGGGGAATACATGGCCGCATCCCGTTCTTCGGTATGGCCACTATATCCGGAATTAGAGACTCAAATATTTCAGGTACCCAAAAATTAAGGCTAGGAAAAAGTGCGGCGGATTTGCCGGATTTTAGCGGTGATTACTAAGGAAGATGCGGGGATGCTACAGTTAAAAGGGCGGGCCTCTGAGCCCCTTCGTTCTCCTTGTGTAGAAAACAGTCTGTTTTGGAAGGTGAAAATGACTATTTTTTTAAATTTTGCCGGTCTCTCTCGTCCAAACGCAGGGGGATAGAGAGTTGTCCTTTATACTGGAGATAGAGTTCGACGAGCTGTATTCTACGCACTCTTCGGCATTGTTGTGTCTACACGTACTGCGGACTTATGGCGGCAAGAATGTCTCGAAAATCAGAAAGTGTTCGCGATTGCGATTTTGATGCTATCGTGTAAGAAGTAAGTGAAGGGGGAATACATTGCCGCATCCTGTTCCTCGGTATGGCGATTATTTCCGGAATTAGAGACTCAAATATTTTAGGTACCCAAAAATTGAGGCTAGGAAAAAGTGCGGCGGATTTGCCGGATTTTAGCGGTGATTACCAAGGATGATGCGGGGATGCTACAGTTAAAAGGGCGGGCCTCTGAGTCCCTTCGTTCTCCTTGTGTAGAAAAAAGTCTGTTTTGGAACGTGAAAAAACCATTTTTTTTTTCATTTTGCCGGTCTCTCTCCTCCAAACGCAGGGGGATAGAGTGTTGTCTTTTATACTGGAGATAGAGTTCGACGAGCTGTATTCAACGCACTCTTCGGCATTGTTGTTACTACACGTACCGCGGACTTATGGCGGAAAAAATGTCGGCGGAAGGGTGGTTTAAACCCTTCCTCTTTTTTTCTCGAAAATCAGAAAGTGTTCGCGATTGCCATTTTGATGCTATCGTGTAAGAAGTAAGTCAAGGGGGAATACATGGCCGCATCCCGTTCTTCGGTATGGCCACTATATCCGGAATTAGAGACTCAAATATTTCAGGTACCCAAAAATTAAGGCTAGGAAAAAGTGCGGCGGATTTGCCGGATTTTAGCGGTGATTACTAAGGAAGATGCGGGGATGCTACAGTTAAAAGGGCGGGCCTCTGAGCCCCTTCGTTCTCCTTGTGTAGAGAAAAAGTTTCTTTTGGAAGGTGAAAATGACCATTTTTTTTAATTGTGCCGGTCTCTCTCGTCGAAACGCAGGAGGATAGAGAGTTGTACTTTATACTGGAGATAGAGTTCAACGAGCTGTATTCAACGCACTCATCGGAATTGTTGTGACTACAAGTACCGCGGATTTAAGGCGGCAAGAATGTCGGCGGAAGGGTGCCCTTTTTTTCTCGAAAATCAGAAAGTGTTCGCGATTGCCATTTTGATGCTATCGTGTAAGAAGTAAGTCAAGGGGGAATACATGGCCGCATCCCGTTTCTTCGGTATGGCCATTTTTTCCGGAATTAGAGGCTCAATTAAGGCTAGGAAAAAGTGCGGCGGATTTGCCGGATTATAGCGGTGATTACTAAGGAAGATGCGGGGATGCTACAGTTAAAAGGGCGGGCCTCTGAGCCCCTTCGTTCTCCTTGTGTAGAAATAAGTCTGTTTTGGAACGTGAAAAGACCATTTTTTTTAATTGTGCCGGTCTCTCTCGTCCAAACGCAGGAGGATAGAGAGTTGTACTTTATACTGGAGATAGAGTTCGACGAGCTGTATTCAACGCACTCATCGGCATTGTTGTTACTACAGGTACCGCGGACTTATGGCGGCAAGAATGTCGGCGGAAGGGTGGTTTAAACCCTTCCCCTTTTTTTCTCGAAATTCAGAAAGTGTTCGCGATTGCCATTTTGATGCTATCGTGTAAGAAGTAAATCAAGGGGGCATACATGGCCGCATCCCGTTCCTCGGTATGGTCATTATTTCCGGAAATAGAGACTCAAATATTTCAGGTACCCAAAAATTAAGGATAGGAAAATGTGCGGCGGATTAACCGGATTTTAGCGGTGATTACTAAGGAAGATGCGGGGATGCTACAGTTAAAAGGGCGGGCCTCTGAGCCCCTTCGTTGTCCTTGTGTAGAAAAAAGTCTGTTTTGGAAGGTGAAAATGACCATTTTTTGAAATTTTCCCCGTCTCTCTCGTCCAAACGCAGGGGGATAGAGAGTTGTCCTTTATACTGGAGATAGAGTTCGACGAGCTGTATTCAACGCACTCATCGGCATTGTTGTGACTACACATTACTGCGGACTTATGGCGGCAAGAATGTCTCGAAAATCAGAAAGTGTTCGCGATTGCCATTTTGATGCTATCGTGTAAGAAGTAAGTCAAGGGGGAATACATGGCAGCATCCCGTTCCTCGGTATGCCCATTATTTCCGGAATTAGAGACTCAAATATTTCATGTACCCAAAAATTAAGGCTAGGAAAAAGTGCGGCGGATTTGCCGGATTTTAGCGGTGATTACTAAGGAAGATGCGGGGATGCTACAGTTAAAAGGGCGGGCCTCTGAGCCCCTTCGTTCTCCTTGTGTAGAAAAAAGTCTGTTTTGGAAGGTGAAAATGACCATTTTTTTAAATTTTGCCGGTCTCTCTCGTCCAAACGCAGGGGGATAGAGAGTTATCCTTTATACTGGAGATACAGTTCGACGAGCTGTATTCAACGCACTCATCGGCATTGTTGTTACAACACGCACCGCGGACTTATGGCGGCAAGAATGTCGACGGAAGGGTGGTTTAAACCCTTCCCCTTTTTTCTCGAAAATCGGCGGAAGGGTGGTCTCTTCCCCATTTTTTCTCGAAAATCAGAATGTGTTTGCGATTGCCATTTTGATGCTATCGTCTAAGAAGAATGTCAAGGGGGAATACATGGCCTCATCCCGGTCCTCGGTTTGGCCATTATTTCCGGAATTAGAGACTCAAATATTTCAGGTACCCAAAATTTAAGGCTAGGAAAAAGTGCGGCGGATTCGCCGGATTTTAACGGTGATTACTAAGGAAGATGCGGGGATGCTACAGTTAAAAGGGCGGGCCTCTGAGCCCCTTCGTTCTCGTTGTGTAGAAAAAAGTCTGTTTTGGAAGGTGAAAATGACCATTTTTTGAAATTTTGCCGGTCTCTCTCGTCCAAACGCAAGGGGATAGAGAGTTGTCCTTTATACTGGGGATAGAGTGCGACGAGCAGTATTCACCGCACTCATCGGCATTGTTGTGACTACACGTACTGCGCACTTATGGCGGCAAGGATGTCGGCGGAAGGGTGGTCCCTTCCCCATTTTTTCTCGAAAATCAGAAAGTGTTTGCGATTTCCATTTTGATGCTATCGTGTAAGAAGTATGTCAAGGGGGAATACATGGCCGCATCCCGGTCCTCGGTAAGGCCATTATTTCCGGAATTAGAGACTCAAATATTTCAGGTACCCAAAAATTAAGGCTAGGAAAAAGTGCGGCGTATTTGCCGGATTTTAGCGGAGATTACTAAGGAAGATGCGGGGATCCTACATTTAAAAGGGCGGGCCTCTGAGCCCCTTCGTTCTCCTTGTGTAGAGAAAAGTCTCTTTTGGAAGGTGAAAATGACCATTTTTTTTAATTGTGCCGGTCTCTCTCGTCGAAACGCAGGAGGATAGAGAGTTGTACTTTATACTGGAGATAGAGTTCGACGAGCTGTATTCAACGCACTCTTCGGCATTGTTGTGACTAATCGTACTGCGGACTTATGGCGGCAAGTTTGTCGGCGGAAGGGTGGTCCCTTCCCCTTTTTTTCTCGAAAATCAGAAAGTCTTCGCGATTGCCATTTTGATGCTATCGTGTAAGAAGTAAGTCAAGGGGGAATACATGGCCGCATCCCGTTCTTCGGTATGGCCACTATATCCGGAATTAGAGACTCAAATATTTCAGGTACCCAAAAATTAAGGCTAGGAAAAAGTGCGGCGGATTTGCCGGATTTTAGCGGTGATTACTAGGGAAGATGCGGGGATGCTACAGTTAAAAGGGCGGGCCTCTGAGCCCCTTCGTTCTCCTTGTGTAGAGAAAAGTCTCTTTTGGAAGGTGAAAATGACCATTTTTTTTAATTGTGCCGGTCTCTCTCGTCGAAACGCAGGAGGATAGAGAGTTGTACTTTATACTGGAGATAGAGTTCGACGAGCTGTATTCAACGCACTCATCGGCATTGTTGTGACTACACGTACCGCGGATTTAAGGCGGCAAGAATGTGGGCGGAAGGGTGGTTTTAAACCCTTGCCCTTTTTTTCTCGAAAATCAGAAAGTGTTCGCGATTGACATTTTGATGCTATCGTGTAAGAAGTATGGCAAGGGGGAATACATGGCCGCATCCCGTTCCTCGGTATGGCCATTTTTTCCGGAATTAGAGACTCAAATATTTCAGGTACCCAAAAGTTAAGGCTAGGAAAAAGTGCGGCGGATTTGCCGGATTATAGCGGTGATTACTAAGGAAGATGCGGGGATGCTACAGTTAAAAGGGCGGGCCTCTGGGCCCCTTCGTTCTCCTTGTGTAGAAAAAAGTCTGTTTTGGAACGTGAAAAGACCATTTTTTTTAATTGTGCCTGTCTCTCTCGTCGAAACGCAGGAGGATAGAGAGTTGTACTTTATACTGCAGATAGAGTTCGACGAGCTGTATTCAACGCACTCATCGGCATTGTTGTGACTACACGTACCGCGGATTTATGGCGGCAAGAATGTCGGCCCTTTTTTTCTCGAAAATCAGAAAGTGTTCGCGATTGCCATTTTGATGCTATCGTGTAAGAAGTAAGTCAAGGGGGAATACATTGCCGCATCCTGTACCTCGGTATGGCGATTATTTCCGGAATTAGAGACTCAAATATTTTAGGTACCCAAAAATTGAGGCTAGGAAAAAGTGCGGCGCATTTGCTGGATTTTAGCGGTGATTACTAAGGATGATGCGGGGATGCTACAGTTAAAAGGGCGGGCCTCTGAGTCCCTTCGTTCTCCTTGTGTAGAAAAAAGTCTGTTTTGGAACGTGAAAAAACCATTTTTTTTTCATTTTGCCGGTCTCTCTCCTCCAAACGCAGGGGGATAGAGAGTTGTCCTTTATACTGGAGATAGAGTTCGACGAGCTGTATTCAACGCACTTATCGGCATTGTTGTGTCTACACGTACTGCGGACTTATGGCGGCAAGAATGTCTCGAAAATCAGAAAGTGTTCGCGATTGCCATTTTGATGCTATCGTGTAAGAAGTAAATCAAGGGGGAATACATGGCCGCATCCCGTTCCTCGGTATGGTCATTATTTCCGGAAATAGAGACTCAAATATTTCAGGTACCCAAAAATTAGGGATAGGAAAATGTGCGGCGGATTAGCCGGATTTCTGCGGTTATTACTAAGGAAGATGCGGGGATGCTACAGTTAAAAGGGCGGGCCTCTGAGCCCCTTCGTTCTCCTTGTGTAGAAAAAAGTCTGTTTTGGAAGGTGAAAATGACCATTTTTTGAAATTTTGCCGGTCACTCTCGTCCAAACGCAAGGGGATAGAGAGTTGTCCTTTATACTGTAGATAGAGTTCGACGAGCTGTATTCAACGCACTCATCGGCATTGTTGTGACTACACGTACTGCGGACTTATGGCGGCAAGGATGTCGGCGGAAGGGTGGTCCCTTCCCCATTTTTTCTCGAAAATCAGAAAGTGTTTGCGATTGCCATTTTGATGCTATCGTGTAAGAAGTATGTCAAGGGGGAATACATGGCCGCATCCCGGTCCTCGGTATGGCCATTATTTCCGGAATTAGAGACTCAAATACTTCAAGTACCCAAAAATTAAGGTAGGAAAAAGTGCGGCGAATTTCCCGGAATTTAGCTGTGTTTACTAAGGAAGATTTGGGAATGCTACAGTTAAAAGGGCGGGCCTCTGAGCCCCTTCGTTCTCCTTGTGTACAAAAGAGTCTGTTTTGGAAGGTGAAAATGACCATTTTTTGAAATTTTCCCGGTCTCTCTCGTCCAAACGCAGGGGGATAGAGAGTTGTCCTTTATACTGGAGATAGAGTTCGACGAGCTGTATTCAACGCACTTATCGGCATTGTTGTGTCTACACGTACTGCGGACTTATGGCGGCAAGAATGTCTCGAAAATCATAAAGTGTTCGGGATTGCCATTTTGATGCTATCGTGTAAGAAGTAAGGCAAGGGGGAATACATGGCGGCATCCCGTTCTTCGGTATGGCGATTATTTCCGGAAATAGAGAATCAAATATTTCAGGTACCCAAAAATTAAGGCTAGGAAAAAGTGCGGCGGATTTGCCTGAATTTAGCGGTGATTACTAAGGAAGATGCGGGGATGCTACAGTTAAAAGGGCGGGCCTCTGAGCCCCTTCGTTCTCCTTGTGTAGAAAAAAGTCTGTTTTGGAAGGTGAAAATGACCATTTTTTGAAATTTTGCCGGTCTCTCTCGTCCAAACGCAAGGGGATAGAGATTTGTCCTTTATACTGGAGACAGATTTCGACGAGCTGTATTCAACGTACTCATCGGCATTGTTGTGACTACACGTACCGCGGATTTATGGCGGCAAGAATGTCGGCCCTTTTTTTCTCGAAAATCAGAAAGTGTTCGCGATTGCCATTTGATGCTATCGTGTAAGAAGTAAGTCAAGGGGGAATACATGGCCGCATCCCGTTCCTCGGTATGGCCATTTTTTCCGGAATTAGAGATTCAAATATTTCAGGTACCCAAAAATTAAGGCTAGGAAAAAGTGCGGCGGATTTGCCGGATTATAGCGGTGATTACTATGGAAGATGCGGGGATGCTACAGTTAAGAGGGCGGGCCTCTGAGCCCCTCCGTTCTCCTTGTGTAGAAAAAAGTCTGTTTTGGAACGTGAAAAGACCATTTTTTTTGAAATTTTGCCGGTCTCTCTCGTCCAAACTCAGGGGGATAGAGAGTTGTCTTTTATACTGGAGATAGAGTTCGACGAGCTGTATTCAACGCACTCATCGGCTTTGTTGTTACTACACGTACCGCGGACTTATGGCGGCAAAAATGTCGGCGGAAGAGTGGTTTAAACCCTTCCCCTTTTTTTCTCGAAAATTAGAAAGTGTTCGCGATTGCCATTTTGATGCTATCGTGTAAGAAGTAAGTCAAGGGGGAATACGTGGCCGCATGCCGTTCCTCGGTATGGCCATTATTTCCGGAATTAGAGACTCAAATATTTCAGGTACCTAAAATTAAGGCTAGGAAAAAGTGCGGCGGATTTGCCGGATTTTAGCGGTGATTACTAAGGAAGATGCGGGGATGCTACAGTTAAAAGGGCGGGCCTCTGAGCCCCTTCGTTCTCCTTGTGTAGAAAAAAGTCTGTTTTGGAAGGTGAAAATGACCATCTTATTAAATTTTGCCGGTCTCTGTCGTCCAAACGCAGGGGGATAGAGAGTTGTCCTTTATACTGGAGATAGAGTTCGACGAGCTGTATTCAACGCACTTATCGGCATTGTTGTGTCTACACGTACTGCGGACTTATGGCGGCAAGAATGTCTCGAAAATCAGAAAGTGTTCGCGATTGCCATTTTGATGCTTTCGTGTAAGAAGTAAGTCAAGGGGGAATACATGGCCGCATCCCGTTCCTCGGTATGGCCATTATTTCCGGAATTAGTGACTCAAATATTTCAGGTAACCAAAAATTAAGGCTAGGAAAAAGTGCGGCGGATTTGCCGGAATTTAGCGGTGATTACTAAGGAAGATGCGGGGATGCTACAGTTAAAAGGGCGGGCCTCTGAGCCCCTTCGTTCTCCTTGTGTAGAAAAAAGTCTGTTTTGGAAGGTGAAAATGACCATTTTTTTAAATTTTGCCGGTCTCTGTCGTCCAAACGCAGGGGGATAGAGAGTTGTCCTTTATGTCGGCGGAAGGGTGGTTTTTTTCTCGAAAATCAGAAAGTGTTCGCGATTGCCATTTTGATGTTATCGTGTAAGAAGTAAGTCAAGGGGTAATACATGGCCGCATGGCTTTCCTCGGTATGGCCATTATTTCCGGAATTAGAGACTCAAATATTTCAGGTACCCAAAAAATTAAGGCTAGGAAAAAGTGCGGCGGATTTGTCGGATTTTAGCGGTGATTACTAAGGAAGATGCGGGGATGCTACAGTTAAAAGGGCGGGCCTCTGAGCCCCTTCGTTCTCCTTGTGTAGAAAAAAGTCTGTTTTGGAAGATGAAAATGACCATTTTTTTTAATTTTGCCGGTCTCTGTCCTCCAAACGCAAGGGGATAGAGAGTTGTCATTTTTACTGGAGATAGAGTTCGACGAGCTATATTCAACGCACTCATCGGCATTGTTGTTACAACCCGCACTGCGGACTTATGGCGGCAAGAATGTCGGCGGAAGGGTGGTTTGAACCCTTCCCCTTTTTTTCTCGAAAATCAGAAAGTGTTCGCGATTGCCATTTTGATGCTATCGTGTAAGAAGTAAGTCAAGGTGGAATACATGGCCGCATCCCGTTCCTCGGTATGGCCATTTTTTCCGGAATTAGAGACTCAAATATTTCAGGTACCCAAAAATTAAGGCTAGGAAAAAGTGCGGCGGATTTGCCGGATTATAGCGGTGATTACTATGGAAGATGCGTTGATGCTACAGTTAAAAGGTCGGGCCTCTGAGCCCCTTCGTTCTCCTTGTGTAGAAAAAAGTCTGTTTTGGAACGAGAAAAGACCATTTTTTGAAATTTTGCCGGTCTCTCTCGTCCAAACGGAGGGGGATAGAGAGTTGTCTTTTATACTGGAGATAGAGTTCGACGAGCTGTATTCAACACACTCATCGGCATTGTTGTTACTACACGTACTGCGGACTTATGGCGGCAAAAATGTCGGCGGAAGGGTGGTTTAATCCCTTCCCCTTTTTTTCTCGAAAATCAGAAAGTGTTCGCGATTGCCATTTTGATGCTATCGTGTAAGAAGTAAGTCAAGGTGGAATACATGGCCGCATGCCGTACCTCGGTATGGCCATTATTTCCGGAATTAGAGACTCAAATATTTCAGGTCCCCAAAAATTAAGGCTAGGAAAAAGTGCGGCGGATTTGCCGGATTTTAGCGGTGATTACTAAGGAAGATACGGGGATGCTACAGTTAAAAGGGCGGGCCTCTGAGCCCCTTCGTTCTCCTTGTGTACAAAAAAGTCTGTTTTGGAAGGTGAAAATGACCATTTTTTGAAATTTTGCCGGTCTCTCTCGTCCAAACGCAAGGGGATAGAGAGTTGTCCTTTATACTGGAGATAGAATTCGACGAGCTGTATTCAACGCACTCATCGGCATTGTTGTGTCTACACGTACTGCGGACTTATGGCGGCAAGAATGTCTCGAAAATCAGAAAGTGTTCGCGATTGCCATTTTGATTCTATCGTGTAAGAAGTAAGTCAAGGGGGAATACATGGCCGCATCCTGTTCCTCGGTATGGCGATTATTTCCGGAATTAGAGACTCAAATATTTTAGGTACCCAAAAATTAAGGCTAGGAAAAAGTGCGGCGGATTTGCCGATTTTAGCGGTGATTACTAAGGAAGATGCGGGGATGCTACAGTTAAAAGGGCGGGCCTCTGAGCCCCTTCGTTCTCCTTGTGTAGAATAAAGTCTGTTTTGGAAGGTGAAAATGACCAACTTATTAAATTTTGCCGGTCTCTGTCGTCCAAACGCAGGGGGATAGAGAGTTGTCCTTTATACTGGAGATAGAGTTCGACGAGCTGTATTCAACGCACTTATCGGCATTGTTGTGTCTACACGTACTGCGGACTTATGGCGGCAAGAATGTCTCGAAAATCAGAAAGTGTTCGCGATTGCCATTTTGATTCTATCGTGTAAGAAGTAAGTCAAGGGGGAATAGATGGCCGCATCCCGTTCCTCGGTATGGCCATTATTTCCGGAATTAGAGTCTCAAATATTTCAGGTACACAAAAATTAAGGCTAGGAAAAAGTGCGGCGGATTTGCCGGATTTTAGCGGTGATTACTAAGGAAGATGCGGGGATACTACAGTTAAAAGGGCGGGTCTCTGAGCCCCTTCGTTCTCCTTGTGTAGAAAAAAGTCTGTTTTGGAAGGTGAAAATGACCATTTTTTGAAATTTTCCAGGTCTCTCTCCTCCAACCGCAGTGGGATAGAGAGTTGTCCTTTATACAGGAGATAGAGTTCGACGAGCTGTATTCAACGCACTCATCGGCATTGTTGTTACAACACGCACCGCGGACTTATGGCGGCAAGAATGTCGACGGAAGGGTGGTTTAAACCCTTCCCCTTTTTTTCTCGAAAATCAGAAATTGTTCGCGATTGCCATTGTGATGCTATCGTGTAATAAGTCAGTCGAGGGGGAATACATGGCCGCATCCCGTTCTTCGGTATGGCCACTATATCCCTAATTAGAGACTCAAATATTTCAGGTACCCAAAAATTAAGGCTAGGAAAAAGTGCGGCGGATTTCCCGGATTTTAGCGGTGATTACTAAGGAAGATGGGGGGATGCTACAGTTAAAAGGGCGGGCCTCTGAGCCCCTTCGTTCTCCTTGTGTAGAAAACAGTCTGTTTTGAAATTTGAAAATGAGTATTTTTGTAAATTTTGCCGGTCTCTCTCGTCCAAACGCAGGGGGATAGAAAGTTGTCCTTTATACTGGAGATAGAGTCGACGAGCTGTTTTCAACGCACTCATCGGCATTGTTGTGTCTACACGTACTGCGGACTTATGGCGGCAAGAATGTCTCGAAAATCAGAAAGTGTTCGCGATTGCCATTTTGATGCTATCGTGTAAGAAGTAAGTCAAGGGGGAATACATGGCCGCATCCCGTTCTTCGGTATGGCCACTATATCCGGAATTAGAGACTCAAATATTTCAGGTACCCAAAAATTAAGGCTAGGAAAAAGTGCGGCGGATTTGCCGGATTTTAGCGGTGATTACTAAGGAAAATACGGGGATGCTACAGTTAAAAGGGCGGGCCTCTGAGCCCCTTCGTTCTCCTTGTGTAGAAAAAAGTCTGTTTTGAAAGGTGAAAATGACCATTTTTTCAAATTTTGCCGGTCTCTCTCGTCCAAACGCAGGGGGATAAAGAGTTGTCCTTTATACTGGAGATGGAGTTCGACGAGCTGTATTCAACGCACTCATCGGCATTGTTGTGACTACACGTACTGCGGACTTATGGCGGCAAGGATGTCGGCGGAAGGGTGGTCCCTTCCGCATTTTTTCTCGAAGATCAGAAAGTGTTTGCGATTGCCATTTTGATGCTATCGTGTAATAAGTCAGTCAAGGGGGAATACATGGCCGCATCCCGTTCTTCGGTATGGCCACTATATCCGTAATTAGAGACTCAAATATTTCAGGTACCCAAAAATTAAGTCTAGGAAAAAGTGCGGCGGATTTGCCGGATTTTAGCGGTGATTACTAAGGAAGATGCGGGGATGCTACAGTTAAAAGGGCGGGCCTCTGAGCCCCTTCGTTCTCCTTGTGTAGAAAACAGTCTGTTTTGGAAGGTGAAAATGAGTATTATTGTAAATTTTGCCGGTCTCTCTCGTCCAAACGCAGGGGGATAGAAAGTTGTCCTTTATACTGGAGATAGAGTTCGACGAGCTGTTTTCAACGCACTCATCGGCATTGTTGTGTCTACACGTACTGCGGACTTATGGCGGCAAGAATGTCTCTAAAATCAGAAAGTGTTCGCGATTGCCATTTTGATGCTATCGTGTAAGAAGTAAGTCAAGGGGGAATACATGGCCGCATCCCGTTCTTCGGTATGGCCACTATATCCGGAATTAGAGACTCAAATATTTCAGGTACCCAAAAATTAAGGCTAGGAAAAAGTGCGGCGGATTTGCCGGATTTTAGCGTTGATTACTAAGGAAGATGCGGGGATGCTACAGTTAAAAGGGCGGACCTCTGAGCCCCTTCGTTCTCCTTGTGTAGAGAAAGGTCTGTTTTGGAAGGTGAAAATGACCATTTTTTTTAATTGTGCCGGTCTCTCTCGTCGAAACGCAGGAGGATAGAGAGTTGTACTTTATACAGGAGATAGAGTTCGACGAGCTGTATTCAACGCACTCATCGGCATTGTTGTGACTACACGTACCGCGGATTTATGGCGGCAAGAATGTCGGCGGAAGGGTGGTTTAAACTTGCCCTTTTTTCTCGAAAATCAGAAAGTGTTTGCGATTGCCATTTGGTGCTATCGTGTAAGAAGTAAGTCAAGGGAGAATACATGTCCGCATCCCGTTCCTCGGTATGGCCATTATTTCCGGAATTAGAGACTCAGGTACCCAAAAATTAAGGCTAGGAAAAAGTGCGGCGGATTTACCGGATTTTAGCGGTGATTACTAAGGAAGATGCGGGTATGCTACAGTTAAAAGCGCGGGCCTCTGAGCCCCTTCGTTCTCCTTGTGTAGAAAAAAGTCTGTTTTGGAAGGTGAAAATGACAATTTTTTTAAATTTTGCCGGTCTCTCTCGTCCAAACCCAGGGGGATAGAGAGTTGTCCTTTATACTGGAGATAGAATTCGACGAGCTGTATTCAACGCACTTATCGGCATTGTTGTGTCTATGCGTACTGCGGACTTATGGCGGCAAGAATGTCTCGAAAATCAGAAAGTGTTCGCGATTGCCATTTTGATGCTATCGTGTAAGAAGTAAGTCAAGGGGGAATACATGGCCGCATCCTGTTCCTCGGTATGGCGATTATTTCCGGAATTAGAGACTCAAATATTTTAGGTACCCAAAAATTAAGGCTAGGAAAAAGTGCGGCGGATTTGCCGATTTTAGCGGTGATTACTAAGGAAGATGCGGGGATGCTACAGTTAAAAGGGCGGGCCTCTGAGCCCCTTCGTTCTCCTTGTGTAGAAAAATGTCAGTTTTCGAACGTGAAAAAACCATTTTTTTTTTCATTTTGCCGGTCTCTCTCCTCCAAACGCAGGGGGATAGAGAGTTGTCTTATATACTGGAGATAGAGTTCGACGAGCTGTATTCAACGTACTCATCGGCATTGTTGTTACTACACGTACCGCGGACTTATGGCGGCAAAAATGTCGGCGGAAGGGTTTTCTCGAAAATCAGAAAGTGTTCGCGATTGCCATTTTGATGCTATCGTGTAAGAAGTAAGTCAAGGGAGAATACATGGCCGCATGCCGTTCCTCGGTATGGCCATTATTTCCGGAATTATAGACTCAAATATTTCAGGTACCCAAAAATTAATGCTAGGAAAAAGTGCGGCGAATTTGCCTGATTTTAGCGGTGATTACTAAGGAAGATGCGGGGATGCTACAGTTAAAAGGGCGGGCCTCTGAGCCCCTTCGTTCTCTTTGTGTAGAGAAAAGTCTGTTTTGGAAGGTGAAAATGACCATTTTTTTTAATTGTGCCGGTCTCTCTCGTCGAAACGCAGGAGGATAGAGAGTTGTACTTTATATTGGAGATAGAGTTGGACGAGCTGTATTCAACGCACTCATCGGCATTGTTGTGACTACACGTACCGCGGATTTATGGCGGCAAGAATGTCGGCGGAAGGGTGGTTTAAACTTGCCCTTTTTTCTCGAAAATCAGAAAGTGTTCGCGATTGCCATTTTGATGCTATCGTGTAAGAAGTAAGTCAAGGGGGAATACATGGCCGCATCCCGTTCTTCGGTATGGCCACTATATCCGGAATTAGAGACTCAAATATTTCAGGTACCCAAAAATTAAGGCTAGGAAAAAGTGCGGCGGATTTGCCGGATTTTAGCGGTGATTACTAAGGAAGATGCGGGGATGCTACAGTTAAAAGGCGGGCCTCTGAGCCCCTTCGTTCTCCTTGTGTAGAAAAGAGTCTGTTTTGGAAGGTGAACATGACTATTTTTTGAAATTTTGCCGGTCTCTCTCGTCCAAACGCAGTGGGATAGAATGCTGTCCTTTATACTGGAGATAGAGTTCGGCGAGCTGTTTTCAACGCACTCATCGGCATTGTTGTGTATACTGCACTGCGGACTTATGGCGGCAAGATTGTCTCGAAAATCAGAAAGTGTTCGCGATTGCCATTTTGATGCTATCGTGTAAGAAGTAAGTCAAGGGGGAATACATGGCCGCATCCTGTTCCTCGGTATGGCGATTATTTCCGGAATTAGAGACTCAAATATTTTAGGTACCCAAAAATTAAGGCTAGGAAAAAGTGCGGCGGATTCGCCGATTTTAGCGGTGATTACTAATTAAGATGCGGGAATGCTACAGTTAAAAGGGCGGGCCTCTGAGCCCCTTCGTTCTCCTTGTGTAGAAAAATGTCTGTTTTCGAACGTGAAAAAACCATTTTTTTTTCATTTTGCCGGTCTCTCTCCTCCAAACGCAGGGGGATAGAGAGTTGTCTTTTATACTGGAGATAGAGTTCGACGAGCTGTATTCAACGCACTCATCGGCATTGTTGTTACTACACGTACCGCGGACTTATGGCGGCAAAAATGTCGGCGAAATGTCTCGAAAATCAGAAAGTGTTCGCGATTGCCATTTTGATTCTATCGTGTAAGAAGTAAGTCAAGGTGGAATACATGGCCGCATGCCGTACCTCGGTATGGCCATTATTTCCGGAATTAGAGACTCAAATATTTCAGGTCCCCAAAAATTAAGGCTAGGAAAAAGTGCGGCGGATTTGCCGGATTTTAGCGGTGATTACTAAGGAAGATGCGGGGATGCTACAGTTAAAAGGGCGGGCCTCTGAGCCCCTTCGTTCTCCTTGTGTAGAAAAAAGTCTGTTTTGGAAGGTGAAAATGACCATCTTATTAAATTTTGCCGGTCTCTGTCGTCCAAACGCAGGTGGATAGAGAGTTGTCCTTTATACTGGAGATAGAATACAGCTTCCGCGGACTTATGGCGGCAAGAATGTCGGCGGAAGGGTGGTTTAAACCCTTCCCATTTTTTTCTCGAAAATCAGAAAGTGTTCGCGATTGCCATTTTGATGCTTTCGTGTAAGAAGTCAATCAAGGGGGAATACATGGCTGCATCCCGTTCCTCGGTATGGTCATTATTTCCGGAAATAGAGACTCAAATATTTCAGGTACGCAAAAATTAAGGGTAGGAAAAAGTGCGTCGGATTAGCCGGATTTTAGCGGTGATTACTAAGGAAGATGCGGGGATGCTACAGTTAAAAGGGCGGGCCTCTGAGCCCCTTCGTTCTCCTTGTGTAGAAAAAAGTCTGTTTTGGAAGGTGAAAATGACCATTTTTTGAAATTTTGCCGGTCTCTCTCGTCCAAACGCAAGGGGATAGAGAGTTGTCCTTTATACTGGAGATTGAATTCGACGAACTGTATTCAACGCACTCATCGGCATTGTTGTGACTACACGTACTGCGGACTTATGGCGGCAAGGATGTCGGCGGAAGGGTGGTCCCTTCCCCATTTTTTCTCGAAAATCAGAAAGTGTTCGCGATTGCCATTTTGATGCTATCGTGTAAGAAGTAAGTCAAGGGGGAATACATGGCCGCATCCTGTTCCTCGGTATGGCGATTATTTTCGGAGTTAGAGACTCAAATATTTTAGGTACCCAAAAATTAAGGCTAGGAAAAAGTGCGTCGGATTTGCCGATTATAGCGGTGATTACTAAGGAAGATGCGGGGATGCTACAGTTAAAAGGGCGGGCCTCTGAGCCCCTTCGTTCTCCTTGTGTAGTAAAATGTCAGTTTTCGAACGTGAAAAAACCATTTTTTTTTTCATTTTGCCGGTCTCTCTCCTCCAAACGCAGGGGGATAGAGAGTTGTCTTATATACTGGAGATAGAGTTCGACGAGCTGTATTCAACGCACTCATCGGCATTGTTGTTACTACACGTACCGCGGACTTATGGCGGCAAAAATGTCGGCGGAAGGGTGGTTTAATCCCATCCTCTTTTTTTCTCGAAAATCAGAAAGTGTTCGCGATTGCCATTTTGATGCTATCGTGTAAGAAGTAAGTCAAGGGGGAATACATAGCCGCATCCCGTTCCTCGGTATGGCCATTATTTCCGGAAATAGAGACTCAAATATTTCAGGTAACCAAAAATTAAGGCTAGGAAAAAGTGCGGCGGATTTGCCGGATTTTAGCGGTGATTACTAAGGAAGATGCGGGGATGCTACAGTTTAAAGGGCGGGCCTCTGAGCCCCTTCGTTCTCATTGTGTAGACAAAAGTCTGTTTTGGAAGGTGAAAATGAACATTTTTTGAAATTTTGCCGGTCTGTCTAGTCCAAACGCAGCGGGATAGAGAGTTGTCCTTTATACTGGAGATAGAGTTCGACGAGCTGTACTCAACACACTCTTCGGCATTGTTGTTACAACACGTACCGCGGACTTATGGCGGCAAGAATGTCGGCGGAAGAGTGGTTTAAACCCTTCCCCTTTTTTTCTCGAAAATCAGAAAGTGTTCGCGATTGCGATTTTGATGCTATCGTGTAAGAAGTAAGTCAAGGGGGAATACATGGCCGCATCCCGTTCTTCGGTATGGCCACTATATCCGGAATTAGAGACTCAAATATTTCAGGTACCCAAAAATTAAGGCTAGGAAAAAGTGCGGCGGATTTGCCGGATTTTAGCGGTGATTACTAAGGAAGATGCGGGGATGCTACAGTTAAAAGGGCGGGCCTCTGAGCCCCTTCGTTCTCCTTGTGTAGAGAAAAGTCTGTTTTGGAAGGTGAAAATGACCATTTTTTTTAAATGTGCCGGTCTCTCTCGTCGAAACGCAGGAGGATACAGAGTTGTACTGTATACTGGAGATAGAGTTCGACGAGCTGTATTCAACGCACCCATCGGCATTGTTGTGACTACACGTACCGCGGATTTATGGTGGCAAGAATGTCGAAAATCAGAAAGTGTTCGCGATTGCCATTTTGATGCTATCGTGTAAGAAGTAAGTCAAGGGGGAATACATGGCCGCATCCCGTTCCTCGGTATGGCCATTATTTCCGGAATTAGAGTTTCAACTATTTCAGGTACACAAAAATAAAGGCTAGGAAAAATTGCGGCGGATTTGCCGGATTTTAGCGGTGATTACTAAGGAAGATGCGGGGAAGCTACAGTTAAAAGGGAGGGCCTCTGAGCCCCTTCGTTCTCCTTGTGTAGAAAAAAGTCTGTTTTGGAAGGTGAAAATGACAATTTTTTTAAATTTTCCCGGTCTCTCTCGTCCAAACGCAGGGGGATAGAAAGTTGTCCGTTATACTGGAGATAGAGTTCGACGAGCTGTATTCAACGCACCCATCGGCATTGTTGTGTCCACACGTACTGCGGGCTTATGGCGGCAAGAATGTCTCGAAAATCAGAAAGTGTTCGCGATTGCCATTTTGATGCTATCGTGTAAGAAGTAAGTCAAGGGGGAATACACTGCCGGATCCTGTTCCTCGGTATGGCGATTATTTCCGGAATTAGAGACTCAAATATTTTTGGTACCGAAAAATTAAGGCTAGGAAAAAGTGCGGCGGATTTGCCGGATTCTAGCGGTGATTACTAAGGATGATGCGGGGATGCTACAGTTAAAAGGGCGGGCCTCTGAGCCCCTTCGTTCTCCTTGTGTAGAAAAAAGTCTGTTTTGGAACGTGAAAAAAACATTTTTTTTTCAATTTGCCGGTCTCTCTCCTCCAAACGCAGGGGGATAGAGAGTTGTCTTTTATACTGGAGATAGAGTTCGACGAGCTGTATTCATCGCACTCATCGGCATTGTTGTTACTACACGTACCGCGGACTTATGGCGGCAAAAATGTCGGCGGAAGGGTTTTCTCGAAAATCAGAAACTGTTCGCGATTGCCATTTTGATGCTATCGTGTAAGAAGTAAGTCAAGGGAGAATACATGGCCGCATGCCGTTCCTCGGTATGGCCATTATTTCCGGAATTATAGACTCAAATATTTCAGGTACCCAAAAATTAATGCTAGGAAAAAGAGCGGCGAATTTGCCTGATTTTAGCGGTGTTTACTAAGGAAGATGCGGGGATGCTACAGTTAAAAGGGCGGGCCTCTGAGCCCCTTCGTTCTCTTTGTGTAGAAAAAAGTCTGTTTTGGAAGGTGAAAATGACCATTTTTTGAAATTTTGCCGGTCTCTCTCGTCCAAACGCAGGGGGATACAGAGTTGTCCTTTATACTGGAGATAGAGTTCGACGAGCTGTATTCAACGCACTTATCGGCATTGTTGTGTCTACACGTACTGCGGACTTATGGCGGCAAGAATGTCTCGAAAGTCAGAAAGTGTTCGCGATTGCCATTTTGATGCTATTGTGTAAGAAGTATGTCAAGGGGGAATACATGGCCGCATCCTGTTCCTCGGTATGGCGATTATTTCCGGAATTAGAGACTCAAATATTTTAGGTACCCAAAAATTAAGGCTAGGAAAAAGTGCGGCGGATTTGCCGGACTTTAGCGGTGATTACTAAGGAAGATGCGGGGATGCTACAGTTAAAAGGGCGGGCCTCTGAGCCCCTTCGTTCTCCTTGTGTAGAAAAAAGTCTGTTTTGGAAGGTGAATATGACCATTTTTTGAAAGTTTGCCGGTCTCTCTCGTCCAAACGCAGGGGGATAGAGAGTTGTCGTTTATACTGGAGATAGAATTCGACGAGCTGTATTCAACGCACTTATCGGCATTGTTGTGTCTACACGTACTGCGGACTTATGGCGGCAAGAATGTCTCGAAAATCAGAAAGTGTTCGCGATTGCCATTTTGATGCTATCGTGTAAGAAGTAAGGCAAGGGGGAATACATGGCCGCATCCTGTTCCTCGGTATGGCGATTATTTCCGGAATTAGAGACTCAAATATTTTAGGTACCCAAAAATTAAGGCTAGGAAAAAGTGCGGCGGATTCGCCGATTTTAGCGGTGATTACTAAGGAAGATGCGGGAATGCTACAGTTAAAAGGGCGGGCCTCTGAGCCTTCGTTCTCCTTGTGTAGAAAAATGTCTGTTTTCGAACGTGAAAAAACCATTTTTTTTTCATTTTGCCGGTCTCTCTCCTCCAAACGCAGGGGGATAGAGAGTTGTCTTTTATACTGGAGATAGAGTTCGACGAGCTGTATTCAACGTACTCATCGGCATTGTTGTTACTACACGTACCGCGGACTTATGGCGGCAAGAAAGTCGGCGGAAGGGTGGTTTAAACCCTTCCCCTTTTTTTCTCGAAAATCAGAAAGTGTTCGCGATTGCGATTTTGATGCTATCGTGTAAGAAGTAAGTCAAGGGGGAATACATGGCCGCATCCCGTTCTTCGGTATGGCCACTATATCCGGAATTAGAGACTCAAATATTTAAGGTACCCAAAAATTAAGGCTAGGAAAAAGTGCGGCGGATTTGCCGGATTTTAGCGGTGATTACTAAGGAAGATGCGGGGATGCTACAGTTAAAAGGGCGGGCCTCTGAGCCCCTTCGTTCTCCTTGTGTAGAGAAAAGTCTGTTTTGGAAGGTGAAAATGACCATTTTTTTTAATTGTGCCGGTCTCTCTCGTCGAAACGCAGGAGGATAGAGAGTTGTACTGTATACTGGAGATAGAGTTCGACGAGCTGTATTCAACGCACTCATCGGCATTGTTGTGACTACACGTACCGCGGATTTATGGTGGCAAGTATGTCGAAAATCAGAAAGTGTTCGCGATTGCCATTTTGATGCTATCGTGTAAGAAGTAAGTCAAGGGGGAATACATGGCCGCATCCCGTTCCTCGGTATGGCCATTATTTCCGGAATTAGAGTCTCAAATATTTCAGGTACCCAAAAATTAAGGCTAGGAAAAAGTGCGCCGGATTTGCCGGATTTTAGCGGTGATTACTAAGGAAGATGCGGTGATGCTACAGTTAGAAGGGCGGGCCTCTGAGCCCCTTCGTTCTCCTTGTGTAGAAAAAAGTCTGTTTTGGAAGGTGAAAATGACCATTTTTTTAAAGTTTGCCGGTCTCTCTCGTCAAAACGCAGGGGGATAGAGAGTTGTCCTTTATACTGGAGATAGAGTTCGACGAGCTGTATTCAACGCACTCATCGGCATTGTTGTTACTACACGTACCGCGGACTTATGGCGGCAAGAATGTCGGCGGAAGGGTGGTTTAAACCTTTCCCTTTTTTTCTCGAAAATCAGAAAGTGTTCGCGATTGCCATTTTGATGCTATCGTGTAAGAAGTAAGTCAAGGGGGAATACATGGCCGCATCCCGTTCTTCGGTATGGCCACTATATCCGGAATTAGAGACTCAAATATTTCAGGTACCCAAAAATTAAGGCTAGGAAAAAGTGCGGCGGATTTGCCGGATTTTAGCGGTGATTACTAAGGAAAATACGGGGATGCTACAGTTAAAAGGGCGGGCCACTGAGCCCCTTCGTTCTCCTTGTGTAGAAAAAAGTCTGTTTTGAAAGGTGAAAATGACCATTTTTTGAAATTTTGCCGGTCTCTCTCGTCCAAACGCAGGGGGATAAAGAGTTGTCCTTAATACTGGAGATAGAGTTCGACGAGCTGTATTCAACGCACTCATCGGCATTGTTGTTACAACATGCACCGCGGACTTATGGCGGCAAGAATGTCGACGGAAGGGTGGTTTAAACCCTTTCCCTTTTTTTCTCGAGAATCAGAAAGTGTTCGCTATTGCCATTTTGATGCTATCGTGTAAGAAGTCAGTCAAGGGGGAATACATGGCCGCATCCCGTTCTTCGGTATGGCCACTATTTGCGGAATTAGAGACTCAAATATTTCAGGTACCCAAAAATTAAGGCTAGGAAAAAGTGCGGCGGATTTGCCGATTTTAGCGGTGATTACTAAGGAAGATGTGGGGATGCTACAGTTAAAAGGGCGGGCCTCTGAGCCCCTTCGTTCTCCTTGTGTAGAAAAAAGTCTGTTTTGGAAGGTGAAAATGACAATTTTTTGAAATTTTGCCGGTCTCTCTCGTCCAAACGCAGGGGAGGATAGAAAGTTGTCCTTTATACTGGAGATAGAGTTCGACGAGCTGTATTCAACGCACCCATCGGCATTGTTGTGTCTACACGTACTGCGGACTTATGGCGGCAAGAATGTCTCGATAATCAGAAAGTGTTCGCGATTGCCATTTTGATGCTATCGTGTAAGAAGTAAGTCAAGGGGGAATACATGGCCGCATCCCGTTCCTCGGTATGGCCTTTATTTCCGGAATTAGAGACTCAAATATTTCAGGTACCCAAAAATTAAGGCTAGGAAAAAGTGCGGCGGATTTGCCGGATTTTAGCGGTGATTACTAAGGAAAATGCGGGGATGCTACAGTTAAAAGGGCGAGCCTCTGAGCCCCTTCGTTCTCCTTGTGTAGAAAAAAGTCTGTTTTGGAAGGTGAAAATGACCATTTTTTTTAAATTTGCCGGTCTCTCTCGTCCAAACGCAGGTGGATAGAGAGTTGTCCTTTATACTGGAGATAGAGTTCGACGAACTGTATTCAACGCACTCATCGGCATTGTTGTTACTACACGTGCCGCGGACTTATGGCGGCTAGAATGTCGGCGGAAGGGTGGTTTAAACCCCTCCCCTTTTTTTCTCGAAAATCAGAAAGTGTTCGCGATTGCGATTTTGATGCTATCGTGTAAGAAGTAAGTCAAGGGGGAATACATGGCCGCATCCCGTTCTTCGGTATGGCCACTAAATCCGGAATTAGAGACTCAAATATTTCAGGTACCCAAAAATTAAGGCTAGGAAAAAGTGCGGCGGATTTGCCGGATTTTAGCGGTGATTAGTAAGGAAGATGCGGGGATGCTACAGTTAAAAGGGCGGGCCTCTGAGCCCCTTCGTTCTCCTTGTGTAGAGAAAAGTCTGTTTTGGAAGGTGAAAATGACCATTTTTTTTAATTGTGCCGGTCTCTCTCGTCCAAACGCAGGGGGATACAGAGTTGTCCTTTATACTGGAGATAGAGTTCGACGAGCTGTATTCAACGCACTTATCGGCATTGTTGTGTCTACACGTACTGCGGACTTATGGCGGCAAGAATGTCTCGAAAGTCAGAAAGTGTTCGCGATTGCCATTTTGATGCTATTGTGTAAGAAGTATGTCAAGGGGGAATACATGGCCGCATCCTGTTCCTCGGTATGGCGATTATTTCCGGAATTAGAGACTCAAATATTTTAGGTACCCAAAAATTAAGGCTAGGAAAAAGTGCGGCGGATTTGCCGGACTTTAGCGGTGATTACTAAGGAAGATGCGGGGATGCTACAGTTAAAAGGGCGGGCCTCTGAGCCCCTTCGTTCTCCTTGTGTAGAAAAAAGTCTGTTTTGGAAGGTGAATATGACCATTTTTTGAAAGTTTGCCGGTCTCTCTCGTCCAAACGCAGGGGGATAGAGAGTTGTCGTTTATACTGGAGATAGAATTCGACGAGCTGTATTCAACGCACTTATCGGCATTGTTGTGTCTACACGTACTGCGGACTTATGGCGGCAAGAATGTCTCGAAAATCAGAAAGTGTTCGCGATTGCCATTTTGATGCTATCGTGTAAGAAGTAAGGCAAGGGGGAATACATGGCCGCATCCTGTTCCTCGGTATGGCGATTATTTCCGGAATTAGAGACTCAAATATTTTAGGTACCCAAAAATTAAGGCTAGGAAAAAGTGCGGCGGATTCGCCGATTTTAGCGGTGATTACTAAGGAAGATGCGGGAATGCTACAGTTAAAAGGGCGGGCCTCTGAGCCTTCGTTCTCCTTGTGTAGAAAAATGTCTGTTTTCGAACGTGAAAAAACCATTTTTTTTTCATTTTGCCGGTCTCTCTCCTCCAAACGCAGGGGTATAGAGAGTTGTCTTTTATACTGGAGATAGAGTTCGACGAGCTGTATTCAACGTACTCATCGGCATTGTTGTTACTACACGTACCGCGGACTTATGGCGGCAAGAAAGTCGGCGGAAGGGTGGTTTAAACCCTTCCCCTTTTTTTCTCGAAAATCAGAAAGTGTTCGCGATTGCGATTTTGATGCTATCGTGTAAGAAGTAAGTCAAGGGGGAATACATGGCCGCATCCCGTTCTTCGGTATGGCCACTATATCCGGAATTAGAGACTCAAATATTTAAGGTACCCAAAAATTAAGGCTAGGAAAAAGTGCGGCGGATTTGCCGGATTTTAGCGGTGATTACTAAGGAAGATGCGGGGATGCTACAGTTAAAAGGGCGGGCCTCTGAGCCCCTTCGTTCTCCTTGTGTAGAGAAAAGTCTGTTTTGGAAGGTGAAAATGACCATTTTTTTTAATTGTGCCGGTCTCTCTCGTCGAAACGCAGGAGGATAGAGAGTTGTACTGTATACTGGAGATAGAGTTCGACGAGCTGTATTCAACGCACTCATCGGCATTGTTGTGACTACACGTACCGCGGATTTATGGTGGCAAGTATGTCGAAAATCAGAAAGTGTTCGCGATTGCCATTTTGATGCTATCGTGTAAGAAGTAAGTCAAGGGGGAATACATGGCCGCATCCCGTTCCTCGGTATGGCCATTATTTCCGGAATTAGAGTCTCAAATATTTCAGGTACCCAAAAATTAAGGCTAGGAAAAAGTGCGCCGGATTTGCCGGATTTTAGCGGTGATTACTAAGGAAGATGCGGTGATGCTACAGTTAGAAGGGCGTGCCTCTGAGCCCCTTCGTTCTCCTTGTGTAGAAAAAAGTCTGTTTTGGAAGGTGAAAATGACCATTTTTTTAAAGTTTGCCGGTCTCTCTCGTCAAAACGCAGGGGGATAGAGAGTTGTCCTTTATACTGGAGATAGAGTTCGACGAGCTGTATTCAACGCACTCATCGGCATTGTTGTTACTACACGTACCGCGGACTTATGGCGGCAAGAATGTCGGCGGAAGGGTGGTTTAAACCTTTCCCTTTTTTTCTCGAAAATCAGAAAGTGTTCGCGATTGCCATTTTGATGCTATCGTGTAAGAAGTAAGTCAAGGGGGAATACATGGCCGCATCCCGTTCTTCGGTATGGCCACTATATCCGGAATTAGAGACTCAAATATTTCAGGTACCCAAAAATTAAGGCTAGGAAAAAGTGCGGCGGATTTGCCGGATTTTAGCGGTGATTACTAAGGAAAATACGGGGATGCTACAGTTAAAAGGGCGGGCCACTGAGCCCCTTCGTTCTCCTTGTGTAGAAAAAAGTCTGTTTTGAAAGGTGAAAATGACCATTTTTTGAAATTTTGCCGGTCTCTCTCGTCCAAACGCAGGGGGATAAAGAGTTGTCCTTAATACTGGAGATAGAGTTCGACGAGCTGTATTCAACGCACTCATCGGCATTGTTGTTACAACACGCACCGCGGACTTATGGCGGCAAGAATGTCGACGGAAGGGTGGTTTAAACCCTTTCCCTTTTTTTCTCGAGAATCAGAAAGTGTTCGCTATTGCCATTTTGATGCTATCGTGTAAGAAGTCAGTCAAGGGGGAATACATGGCCGCATCCCGTTTTTCGGTATGGCCACTATTTGCGGAATTAGAGACTCAAATATTTCAGGTACCCAAAAATTAAGGCTAGGAAAAAGTGCGGCGGATTTGCCGATTTTAGCGGTGATTACTAAGGAAGATGTGGGGATGCTACAGTTAAAAGGGCGGGCCTCTGAGCCCCTTCGTTCTCCTTGTGTAGAAAAAAGTCTGTTTTGGAAGGTGAAAATGACAATTTTTTGAAATTTTGCCGGTCTCTCTCGTCCAAACGCAGGGGAGGATAGAAAGTTGTCCTTTATACTGGAGATAGAGTTCGACGAGCTGTATTCAACGCACCCATCGGCATTGTTGTGTCTACACGTACTGCGGACTTATGGCGGCAAGAATGTCTCGATAATCAGAAAGTGTTCGCGATTGCCATTTTGATGCTATCGTGTAAGAAGTAAGTCAAGGGGGAATACATGGCCGCATCCCGTTCCTCGGTATGGCCTTTATTTCCGGAATTAGAGACTCAAATATTTCAGGTACCCAAAAATTAAGGCTAGGAAAAAGTGCGGCGGATTTGCCGGATTTTAGCGGTGATTACTAAGGAAAATGCGGGGATGCTACAGTTAAAAGGGCGAGCCTCTGAGCCCCTTCGTTCTCCTTGTGTAGAAAAAAGTCTGTTTTGGAAGGTGAAAATGACCATTTTTTTTAAATTTGCCGGTCTCTCTCGTCCAAACGCAGGTGGATAGAGAGTTGTCCTTTATACTGGAGATAGAGTTCGACGAACTGTATTCAACGCACTCATCGGCATTGTTGTTACTACACGTGCCGCGGACTTATGGCGGCTAGAATGTCGGCGGAAGGGTGGTTTAAACCCCTCCCCTTTTTTTCTCGAAAATCAGAAAGTGTTCGCGATTGCGATTTTGATGCTATCGTGTAAGAAGTAAGTCAAGGGGGAATACATGGCCGCATCCCGTTCTTCGGTATGGCCACTAAATCCGGAATTAGAGACTCAAATATTTCAGGTACCCAAAAATTAAGGCTAGGAAAAAGTGCGGCGGATTTGCCGGATTTTAGCGGTGATTAGTAAGGAAGATGCGGGGATGCTACAGTTAAAAGGGCGGGCCTCTGAGCCCCTTCGTTCTCCTTGTGTAGAGAAAAGTCTGTTTTGGAAGGTGAAAATGACCATTTTTTTTAATTGTGCCGGTCTCTCTCGTCCAAACGCAGGGGGATACAGAGTTGTCCTTTATACTGGAGATAGAGTTCGACGAGCTGTATTCAACGCACTTATCGGCATTGTTGTGTCTACACGTACTGCGGACTTATGGCGGCAAGAATGTCTCGAAAGTCAGAAAGTGTTCGCGATTGCCATTTTGATGCTATTGTGTAAGAAGTATGTCAAGGGGGAATACATGGCCGCATCCTGTTCCTCGGTATGGCGATTATTTCCGGAATTAGAGACTCAAATATTTTAGGTACCCAAAAATTAAGGCTAGGAAAAAGTGCGGCGGATTTGCCGGACTTTAGCGGTGATTACTAAGGAAGATGCGGGGATGCTACAGTTAAAAGGGCGGGCCTCTGAGCCCCTTCGTTCTCCTTGTGTAGAAAAAAGTCTGTTTTGGAAGGTGAATATGACCATTTTTTGAAAGTTTGCCGGTCTCTCTCGTCCAAACGCAGGGGGATAGAGAGTTGTCGTTTATACTGGAGATAGAATTCGACGAGCTGTATTCAACGCACTTATCGGCATTGTTGTGTCTACACGTACTGCGGACTTATGGCGGCAAGAATGTCTCGAAAATCAGAAAGTGTTCGCGATTGCCATTTTGATGCTATCGTGTAAGAAGTAAGGCAAGGGGGAATACATGGCCGCATCCTGTTCCTCGGTATGGCGATTATTTCCGGAATTAGAGACTCAAATATTTTAGGTACCCAAAAATTAAGGCTAGGAAAAAGTGCGGCGGATTCGCCGATTTTAGCGGTGATTACTAAGGAAGATGCGGGAATGCTACAGTTAAAAGGGCGGGCCTCTGAGCCTTCGTTCTCCTTGTGTAGAAAAATGTCTGTTTTCGAACGTGAAAAAACCATTTTTTTTTCATTTTGCCGGTCTCTCTCCTCCAAACGCAGGGGGATAGAGAGTTGTCTTTTATACTGGAGATAGAGTTCGACGAGCTGTATTCAACGTACTCATCGGCATTGTTGTTACTACACGTACCGCGGACTTATGGCGGCAAGAAAGTCGGCGGAAGGGTGGTTTAAACCCTTCCCCTTTTTTTCTCGAAAATCAGAAAGTGTTCGCGATTGCGATTTTGATGCTATCGTGTAAGAAGTAAGTCAAGGGGGAATACATGGCCGCATCCCGTTCTTCGGTATGGCCACTATATCCGGAATTAGAGACTCAAATATTTAAGGTACCCAAAAATTAAGGCTAGGAAAAAGTGCGGCGGATTTGCCGGATTTTAGCGGTGATTACTAAGGAAGATGCGGGGATGCTACAGTTAAAAGGGCGGGCCTCTGAGCCCCTTCGTTCTCCTTGTGTAGAGAAAAGTCTGTTTTGGAAGGTGAAAATGACCATTTTTTTTAATTGTGCCGGTCTCTCTCGTCGAAACGCAGGAGGATAGAGAGTTGTACTGTATACTGGAGATAGAGTTCGACGAGCTGTATTCAACGCACTCATCGGCATTGTTGTGACTACACGTACCGCGGATTTATGGTGGCAAGTATGTCGAAAATCAGAAAGTGTTCGCGATTGCCATTTTGATGCTATCGTGTAAGAAGTAAGTCAAGGGGGAATACATGGCCGCATCCCGTTCCTCGGTATGGCCATTATTTCCGGAATTAGAGTCTCAAATATTTCAGGTACCCAAAAATTAAGGCTAGGAAAAAGTGCGCCGGATTTGCCGGATTTTAGCGGTGATTACTAAGGAAGATGCGGTGATGCTACAGTTAGAAGGGCGTGCCTCTGAGCCCCTTCGTTCTCCTTGTGTAGAAAAAAGTCTGTTTTGGAAGGTGAAAATGACCATTTTTTTAAAGTTTGCCGGTCTCTCTCGTCAAAACGCAGGGGGATAGAGAGTTGTCCTTTATACTGGAGATAGAGTTCGACGAGCTGTATTCAACGCACTCATCGGCATTGTTGTTACTACACGTACCGCGGACTTATGGCGGCAAGAATGTCGGCGGAAGGGTGGTTTAAACCTTTCCCTTTTTTTCTCGAAAATCAGAAAGTGTTCGCGATTGCCATTTTGATGCTATCGTGTAAGAAGTAAGTCAAGGGGGAATACATGGCCGCATCCCGTTCTTCGGTATGGCCACTATATCCGGAATTAGAGACTCAAATATTTCAGGTACCCAAAAATTAAGGCTAGGAAAAAGTGCGGCGGATTTGCCGGATTTTAGCGGTGATTACTAAGGAAAATACGGGGATGCTACAGTTAAAAGGGCGGGCCACTGAGCCCCTTCGTTCTCCTTGTGTAGAAAAAAGTCTGTTTTGAAAGGTGAAAATGACCATTTTTTGAAATTTTGCCGGTCTCTCTCGTCCAAACGCAGGGGGATAAAGAGTTGTCCTTAATACTGGAGATAGAGTTCGACGAGCTGTATTCAACGCACTCATCGGCATTGTTGTTACAACACGCACCGCGGACTTATGGCGGCAAGAATGTCGACGGAAGGGTGGTTTAAACCCTTTCCCTTTTTTTCTCGAGAATCAGAAAGTGTTCGCTATTGCCATTTTGATGCTATCGTGTAAGAAGTCAGTCAAGGGGGAATACATGGCCGCATCCCGTTCTTCGGTATGGCCACTATTTGCGGAATTAGAGACTCAAATATTTCAGGTACCCAAAAATTAAGGCTAGGAAAAAGTGCGGCGGATTTGCCGATTTTAGCGGTGATTACTAAGGAAGATGTGGGGATGCTACAGTTAAAAGGGCGGGCCTCTGAGCCCCTTCGTTCTCCTTGTGTAGAAAAAAGTCTGTTTTGGAAGGTGAAAATGACAATTTTTTGAAATTTTGCCGGTCTCTCTCGTCCAAACGCAGGGGAGGATAGAAAGTTGTCCTTTATACTGGAGATAGAGTTCGACGAGCTGTATTCAACGCACCCATCGGCATTGTTGTGTCTACACGTACTGCGGACTTATGGCGGCAAGAATGTCTCGATAATCAGAAAGTGTTCGCGATTGCCATTTTGATGCTATCGTGTAAGAAGTAAGTCAAGGGGGAATACATGGCCGCATCCCGTTCCTCGGTATGGCCTTTATTTCCGGAATTAGAGACTCAAATATTTCAGGTACCCAAAAATTAAGGCTAGGAAAAAGTGCGGCGGATTTGCCGGATTTTAGCGGTGATTACTAAGGAAAATGCGGGGATGCTACAGTTAAAAGGGCGAGCCTCTGAGCCCCTTCGTTCTCCTTGTGTAGAAAAAAGTCTGTTTTGGAAGGTGAAAATGACCATTTTTTTTAAATTTGCCGGTCTCTCTCGTCCAAACGCAGGTGGATAGAGAGTTGTCCTTTATACTGGAGATAGAGTTCGACGAACTGTATTCAACGCACTCATCGGCATTGTTGTTACTACACGTGCCGCGGACTTATGGCGGCTAGAATGTCGGCGGAAGGGTGGTTTAAACCCCTCCCCTTTTTTTCTCGAAAATCAGAAAGTGTTCGCGATTGCGATTTTGATGCTATCGTGTAAGAAGTAAGTCAAGGGGGAATACATGGCCGCATCCCGTTCTTCGGTATGGCCACTAAATCCGGAATTAGAGACTCAAATATTTCAGGTACCCAAAAATTAAGGCTAGGAAAAAGTGCGGCGGATTTGCCGGATTTTAGCGGTGATTAGTAAGGAAGATGCGGGAATGCTACAGTTAAAAGGGCGGGCCTCTGAGCCCCTTCGTTCTCCTTGTGTAGAGAAAAGTCTGTTTTGGAAGGTGAAAATGACCATTTTTTTTTATTGTGCCGGTCTCTCTCGTCGAAACGCAGCAGGATAGAGAGTTGTACTTTATACTGGAGATAGAGTTCGACGAGCTGTATTCAACGCACTCTTCGGCACTGTTGTGACTACACGTACCGCGGATTTATGGCCGCAAGAATATCGGCGGAAGGGTGGTTTAATCTTGCCCTTTTTTCTCGAAAATCAGAAAGTGTTCGCTATTGCCATTTTGATGCTATCGTGTAAGAAGTAAGTCAAGGGGGAATACATGGCCGCATCCCGTTCTTCGGTATGGCCACTATATGCGGAATTAGAGACTCAAATATTTCAGGGACCCAAAAATTAAGGCTAGGAAAAAGTGCGGCGGATTTGCCGGATTTTAGCGGTGATTACTAAGGAAGATGCGGGGATGCTACAGTTAAAAGGGCGGGCCTCTGAGCCCCTTCGTTCACCTTGTGTAGAAAGAGTCTGTTTTGGAAGGTGAAAATGACTATTTTTTGAAAATTTGCCGGTCTCTCTCGTCCAAACGCAGGGGGATAGAAAGTTGTCCTTTATACTGGAGATAGAGTTCGACGAGCTGTTTTCAACGCACTCATCGGCATTGTTGTGTCTACTGTACTGCGGACTTATGGCGGCAAGAATGTCTCGAAAATCAGAAAGTGTTCGCGATTGCCATTTTGATGCTATCGTGTAAGAAGTAAGTCAAGGGGGAATACATGGCCGCATCCCGTTCCTCGGTATGGCCTTTATTTCCGGAATTAGAGACTCAAATATTTCAGGTACCCAAAAATTAAGGCTAGGAAAAAGTGCGGCGGATTTGCCGGATTTTAGCGGTGATTACTAAGGAAGATGCGGGTATGCTACAGTTAAAAGCGCGGGCCTCTGAGCCCCTTCGTTCTCCTTGTGTAGAAAAAACTCTGTTTTGGAACGTGAAAATGACAATTTTTTTAAATTTTGCCGGTCTTTATCGTCCAATCCAAGGGGGATAGAGAGTTGTCCTTTATACTGGAGATAGAGTTCGACGAGCTGTATTTAACGCACTCATCGGCATTGTTGTTACTACACGTACGGCGGATTTATGGCGGCAAGAATGTCGGCCCTTTTTTTTTCTCGAAAATCAGAAAGTGTTCGCGATTGCCATTTTGATGCTATCGTGTAAGAAGTAAGTCAAGGGGGAATACATGGCCGCATCCAGTTCCTCGGTATGGCCATTATTTCCGGAAATAGAGACTCAAATATTTCAGGTAACCAAAAATTAAGGCTAGGAAAAAGTGCGTCGGATTTGCCGGATTTTAGCGGTGATTACTAAGGAAGATGCGGGGATGCTACAGTTAAAAGGGCGGGCCTCTGATCCCCTTCGTTCTCCTTGTGTAGAAAAAAGTCTGTTTTGGAAGGTGAAAATGAACATTTTCTGAAATTTTGCCGCTCTCTCGTCCAAACGCAGGGGGATACAGAGTTGTCTTTTATACTGGAGATAGAGTTCGACGAGCTGTATTCAACGCACTCATCGGCATTGTTGTTACTACACGTACCGCGGACTTATGGCGGCAAGAATGTCGGCGGAAGGGTGGTTTAAACCCTTGCCCTTTTTTTCTCGAAAATCAGAAAGTGTTCGCGATTGCGATTTTGATGCTATCGTGTAAGAAGTAAGTCAAGGGGGAATACATGGCCGCTTCCCGTTCTTCGGTATGGCCACTATATCCGGAATTAGAGACTCAAATATTTGAGGTACCCAAAAATTAAGGCTAGGAAAAAGTGCGGCGGATTTGCCGGATTTTAGCGGTGATTACTAAGGAAGATGCGGGGATGCTACAGTAAAAAGGGCGGGCCTCTGAGCCCCTTCGTTCTCCTTGTGTAGAAAAAAGTCTGTTTTGGAAGGTGAAAATGACCATTTTTTGAAAGTTTGCCGGTCTCTCTCGTCCAAACGCAGGGGGATAGAGAGTTGTCCTTTATACTGGAGATAGAGTTCGACGAGCTGTATTCAACGCACTCATCGGCATTGTTTTGACTACACGTACCGCGGACGTATAGCGGCAAGAATGTCGGCGGAACCCTTCCCCTTTTTTTCTAGAAAATCAGAAAGTGTTCGCGATTGCCATTTTGATGCTATCGTGTAAGAAGTAAGTCAAGGGGGAATACATGGCCGCATCCTGTTCCTCGGTATGGCCTTTATCTCCTGAATTAGAGTCTCAAATATTTCAGGTATACATAAATTAAGGCTAGGGAAAAGTGCGGCGGATTTGCCGGATTTTAGCTGTGATTACTAAGGAAGATGCGGGGATGCTACAGTTAAAAGGGCGGGCCTCTGAGCCCCTTCGTTCTCCTTGTGTAGAAAAAAGTCTGTTTTGGAAGGTGAATATGACCATTTTTTGAAAGTTTGCCGGTCTCTCTCGTCCAAACGCAGGGGGATAGAGAGTTGTCGTTTATACTGGAGATAGAATTCTACGAGCTGTATTCAACGCACTTATCGGCATTGTTGTGTCTACACGTACTGAGGACTTATGGCGGCAAGAATGTCTCGAAAATCAGAAAGTGTTCGCGATTGCCATTTTGATGATATAGTGTAAGAAGTAAGTCAAGGGGGAATACATGGCCGCATCCCGTTCCCCGGTATGGCCATTTTCTCCGGAATTAGAGTCTCAAATATTTCAGTTACACATAAATTAAGGCTAGGAAAAAGTGCGGCGGATTTGCCGGATTTTAGCGGTGATTACTAAGGAAGATGCGGGGATGCTACAGTTTAAAGGGCGGGCCTCTGAGCCCCTTCGTTCTCCTTGTGTAGAAAAATGTCTGTTTTCGAACGTGAAAAAACCATTTTTTTTTTCATTTTGCCTTTCTCTCTCCTCCAAACGCAGGGGGATAGAGAGTTGTCTTTTATACTGGAGATAGAGTTCGACGAGCTGTATTCAACGCACTCATCGGCATTGTTGTTACTACACGTACCGCGGACTTATGGCGGCAAAAATGTCGGCGGAAGGGTGGTTTAATCCCTTCCTCTTTTTTTCTCGAAAATCAGAAAGTGTTCGCGATTGCCATTTTGATGCTATCGTGTGAGAAGTAAGTCAAGGGGGAATACGTGGCCGCATGCCGTTCCTCGGTATGTCCATTATTTCCGGAATTATAGACTCAAATATTTCAGGTAACCAAAAATTATGGCTAGGAAAAAGTGCGGCGGATTTGCCGGATTTTAGCGGTGATTACTAAGGAAGATGCGGGGATGCTACAGTTTAAAGGGCGGGCCTCTGAGCCCCTTCGTTCTCCTTGTGTAGACAAAAGTCTGTTTTGGAAGGTGAAAATGACCATTTTTTTTAATTTTGCCGGTCTCTCTCGTCCAAACGCAGGGGGATAGAGAGTTGTCCTTTATACTGGAGATAGAGTTCGACGAGCTGTATTCAACGCACTCATCGGCATTGTTGTGACTACACGTACCGCGGATTTATGGCGGCAAGAATGTCGGCGGAAGGGTGCCCTTTTTTTCTCGAAAATCAGAAAGTGTTCGCGATTGCCATTTTGATGATATCGTGTAAGAAGTAAGTCAAGGGGGAATACATGGCCGCATCCCATTCCTCGGTATGGCCATTATCTCCGGAATTAGAGTCTCAAATATTTCAGGTACCCAAAAATTAAGGCTAGGAAAAAGTGCGGCGGATTTGCCCGATTTTTGCGGTGATTACTAAGGAAGATGCGGGGATGCTACAGTTAAAAGGGCGGGCCTCTGAGCCCCTTCGTTCTCCTTGTGTAGAGAAAAGTCTGTTTTGGAAGGTGAAAATGACCATTTTTTTTTATTGTGCCGGTGTCTCTCGTCGAAACGCAGGAGGATAGAGAGTTGTACTGTATACTGGAGATAGAGTTCGACGAGCTGTATTCAACGCACTCATCGGCATTGTTGTGACTACACGTACCGCGGATTTATGGTGGCAAGAATGTCGAAAATCAGAAAGTGTTCGCGATTGCCATTTTGATGCTATCGTGTAAGAAGTAAGTCAAGGGGGAATACATGGCCGCATCCCGTTCCTCGGTATGGCCTTTATTTCCGGAATTAGAGACTCAAATATTTCAGGTACCCAAAAATTAAGGCTAGGAAAAAGTGCGGCAGATTTGCCGGATTTTAGCGGTGATTACTAAGGAAAATGCGGGGATGCTACAGTTAAAAGTGCGAGCCTCTGAGCCCCTTCGTTCTCCTTGTGTAGAAAAAAGTCTGTTTTGGAAGGTGAAAATGACCATTTTTTTAAATTTTGCCCGTCTCTCTCGTCCAAACGCAGGGGGATAGAGAGTTGTCCTTTATACTGGAGATAGAGTTCGACGAGCTGTATTCAACGCACTCATCGGCATTGTTGTTACTACACGTACCGCGGACTTATGGCGGCAAGATTGTCGGCGGAAGGGTGGTTTAACCCCCTCCCCTTTTTTTCTCGAAAATCAGAAAGTGTTCGCGATTGCGATTTTGATGCTATCGTGTAAGAAGTAAGTCAAGGGGGAATACATGGCCGCATGCCGTTCCTCGGTATGGCCATTATTTCCGGAATAATAGACTCAAATATTTCAGGTACCCAAAAATTAAGGTTAGGAAAAAGTGCGGCGGATTTGCCGGATTTTAGCGGTGATTACTAAGGAAGATGCGGGGAAGCTACAGTTAAAAGGGCGGGCCTCTGAGCCCCTTCGTTCTCCTTGTGTAGAAAAAAATCTGTTTTGGAAGGTTAAAATGACAATTTTTTTAAATTTTGCTGGTCTCTCTCGTCCAAACGCAGGGGGATAGAAAGTTGTCCTTTATACTGGAGATAGAGTTCGACGAGCTGTATTCATCGCACCCATCGGCATTGTTGTGTCTCCACGTACTGCGGACTTATGGCGGCAAGATTGTCTCGAAAATCAGAAATTGTTCGCGATTGCCATTTTGATGCTATCGTGTAAGAAGTAAGTCAAGGGGGAATACATTGCCGCATCCTGTTCCTCGGTATGGCGATTATTTCCGGAATTAGAGACTCAAATATTTTTGGTACCCAAAAATTAAGGCTAGGAAAAAGTGCGGCGGATTTGCCGGATTCTAGCGGTGATTACTAAGGATGATGCGGGGATGCTACAGTTAAAAGGGCGGGCCTCTGAGCCCCTTCGTTCTCCTTGTGTAGAAAAAAGTCTGTTTTGGAACGTGAAAAAACCATTTTTTTTCATTTTGCCGGTCTCTCTCCTCCAAACGCAGGGGGATAGAGAGTTGTCTTTTATACTGGAGATAGAGTTCGACGAGCTGTATTCAACGCACTCATCGGCATTGTTGTTACTACACGTACCGCGGACTTATGGCGGCAAAAATGTCGGCGGAAGGGTGGTTTAAACCCTTCCTCTTTTTTTCTCGAAAATCAGAAAGTGTTCGCGATTGCCATTTTGATGCTATCGTGTAAGAAGTAAGTCAAGGGAGAATACATGGCCGCATGCCGTTCCTCGGTATGGCCATTTTTTCCGGAAATAGAGACTCAAATATTTCAGGTACCCAAAAATTAAGGCTAGGAAAAAGTGCGGCGAATTTGCCGGATTTTAGCGGTGATTACTAAGGAAGATGCGGGGATGCTACAGTTAAAAAGGGCGGGCCTCTGTGCCCCTTCGTTCTCTTTGTGTAGAAAAAAGTCTGTTTTGGAAGGTGAAAATGACCATTTTTTTTAATTTTGCCGGGCTCTCTCGTCCAAACGCAGGGGGATAGAGAGTTGTCCTTTATACTGGAGATAGAGTTCGACGAGCTGTATTCAACGCACTCATCGGCATTGTTGTTACTACACGTACCGCGGACTTATGGCGGCAAGAATGTCGGCGGAAGGGTGGTTTAAACCCCTCCCCTTTTTTTCTCGAAAATCAGAAAGTGTTCGCTATTGCCATTTTGATGCTATCGTGTAAGAAGTCAGTCAAGGGGGAATACATGGCCGCATCCCGTTCTTCGGTATGGCCACTATATCCGGAATAAGAGACTCAAATATTTCAGGTACCCAAAAATTAAGGCTAGGAAAAAGTGCGGCTGATATGCCGGATTTTAGCGGTGATTACTAAGGAAGATGCGGGGAAGCTACAGTTAAAAGGGCGGGCCTCTGAGCCCCTTCGTTCTCCTTGTGTAGAAAAAAGTCTGTTTTGGAAGGTGAAAATGACAATTTTTTGAAATTTTGTCGGTCTCTCTCGTCCAAACGCAGGGGGATAGAAAGTTGTCCTTTATACTGGAGATAGAGTTCGACGAGCTGTATTCATCGCACCCATCGGCATTGTTGTGTCTACACGTACTGCGGACTTATGGCGGCAAGAATGTCTCGAAAATCAGAAAGTGTTCGCGATTGCCATTTTGATGCTATCGTGTAAGAAGTAAGTCAAGGGGGAATACATTGCCGCATCCTGTTCCTCGGTATGGCGATTATTTCCGGAAATAGAGACTCAAATATTTTTGGTACCCAAAAATTAAGGCTAGGAAAAAGTGCGGCGGATTTGCCGGATTCTAGCGGTGATTACTAAGGATGATGCGGGGATGCTACAGTTAAAAGTGCGGGCCTCTGAGCCCCTTCGTTCTCCTTGTGTAGAAAAAACTCTGTTTTGGAACGTGAAAAAACCATTTTTTTTCATTTTGCCGGTCTCTCTCCTCCAAACGCAGGGGGATAGAGAGTTGTCTTTTATACTGGAGATAGAGTTCGACGAGCTGTATTCAACGCACTCATCGGCATTGTTGTTACTACACGTACCGCGGACTTATGGCGGCAAAAACGTCGGCGGAAGGGTGGTTTAAACCCTCCCTCTTTTTTTCTCGAAAATCAGAAAGTGTTCGCGATTGCCATTTTGATGCTATCGTGTAAGAAGTAAGTCAAGGGAGAATAGATGACCGCATGCCGTTCCTCGGTATGGCTATTATTTCCGGAATTATAGACTCAAATATTTAACGTACCCAAAAATTAAGGCTAGGAAAAAGTGCGGCGGATTTGCCGGATTTTAGCGGTGATTACTAAGGAAGATGCGGGGATGCTACAGTTAAAAGGGCGGGCCTCTGAGCCGCTTCGTTCTCCTTGTGTAGAAAAAAGTCTGTTTTGGAAGGTGAAAATGACAATTTTTTGAAATTTTGCCGGTCTCTCTCGTCCAAACGCAGGGGGATACAGAGTTGTCTTTTATACTGGAGATAGAGTTCGACGAGCTGTTTTCAACGCACTCATCGGCATTGTTGTTACTATACGTACTGCGGACTTATGGCGGCAAGGATGTCGGCGGAAGGGTGGTCCCTTCCCCATTTTTTCTCGAAAATCAGAAAGTGTTTGCGATTGCCATTTTGATGCTATCGTGTAAGAAGTAAGTCAAGGGGGAATACATGGCCGCATCCCGTTCTACGGTATGGCGATTATTACCGGAATTAGAGACTCAAATATTTTAGGTACCCAAAAATTAAGGCTAGGAAAAAGTGCGGCGGATTTGCCGGATTTTATCGGTGATTACTAAAGAAGATGCGGGGATGCTACAGTTAAAAGGGCGGGCCTCTGAGTCCCTTCGTTCTCCTTGTGTAGAGAAAAGTCTCTTTTGGAAGGTGAAAATGACCATTTTTTTTAAATGTGCCGGTCTCTCTCGTCGAAACGCAGGAGGATAGAGAGTTGTGCTTTATACTGGAGATAGAGTTCGACGAGCTGTATTCAACGCACTCATCGGCATTGTTGTGACTACACGTACCGCGGATTTAAGGCGGCAAGAATGTCGGCGGAAGGGTGGTTTACCTTGCCCTTTTTTTCTCGAAAATCAGAAAGTGTTCGCGATTGACATTTTGATGCTATCGTGTAAGAAGTAAGTCAAGGGGGAATACATGGCCGCATCCCGTTCCTCGGTATGGCCATTTTTTCCGGAATTAGAGACTCAAATATTTCAGGTACACAAAAATTAAGGCTAGGAAAAAGTGCGGCGGATTTGCCGGATTATAGCGGTGATTACTAAGGAAGATGCGGGGATGCTACAGTTAAAAGGGCGGGCCTCTGAGCCCCTTCGTTCTCCTCGTGTAGAAAAAAGTCTGTTTTGGAACGTGAAAAGACCATTTTTTGAAATTTTGCCGGTCTCTGTCGTCCAAACGCAGGTTGGTAGAGAGTTGTCCTTTATACTGGAGATAGAGTTCGACGAGCTGTATTCAACGCACTTATCGGCATTGTTGTGTCTACACGTACTGCGGACTTATGGCGGCAAGAATGTCTCGAAAATCAGAAAGTGTTCGCGATTGCCATTTTGATTCTATCGTGTAAGAAGTAAGTCAAGGGGGAATAGATGGCCGCATCCCGTTCCTCGGTATGGCCATTATTTCCGGAATTAGAGTCTCAAATATTTCAGGTACACAAAAATTAAGGCTAGGAAAAAGTGCGGCGGATTTGCCGGATTTTAGCGGTGATTACTAAGGAAGATGCGGGGATGCTACAGTTAAAAGGGCGTGTCTCTGAGCCCCTTCGTTCTCCTTGTGTAGAAAAAAGTCTGTTTTGGAAGGTGAAAATGACCATTTTTTGAAATTTTGCCGGTCTCTCTCGTCCAAACGCAAGGGGATAGAGAGTTGTCCTTTATACTGGAGATAGAGTTCGACGAGCTGTATTCAACGCACTCATCGGCATTGTTGTGACTACACGTACTGCGGACTTATGGCGGCAAGGATGTCGGCGGAAGGGTGGTCCCTTCCCCATTTTTTCTCGAAAATCAGAAAGCGTTTGCGATTGCCATTTTGATGCTATCGTGTAAGAAGTATGTCAAGGGGGAATACATGGCCGCATTCCGGTCCTCGGTATGGCCATTATTTCCGGAATTAGAGACTCAAATATTTCAGGTACCCAAAAATTAAGGTAGGAAAAAGTGCGGCGAATTTGCCGGAATATAGCGGTGATTACTAAGGAAGATGCGGGGATGCTACAGTTAAAAGGGCGGGCCTCTGAGCCCCTTCGTTCTCCTTGTGTAGAAAAAAGTCTGTTTTGGAAGGTGAACATGACCATTTTTTTTCATTTTGCCGGTCTCTCTCGTCCAAACGCAGGGGGATAGAGAGTTGTCCTTTATACTGGAGATAGAGTTCGACGAGCTGTATTCAACGCACTTATCGGCATTGTTGTGTCTACACGTACTGCGGACTTATGGCGGCAAGAATGTCTCGAAAATCAGAAAGTGTTCGCGATTGCCATTTTGATGCTATCGTGTAAGAAGTAAGTCAAGGGGGAATACATGGCCGCATCCCGTTCCTCGGTATGGCCATTTTTTCCGGAATTAGAGACTCAATTAAGGCTAGGAAAAAGTGCGGCGGATTTGCCGGATTATAGCGGTGATTACTAAGGAAGATGCGGGGATGCTACAGTTAAAAGGGCGGGCCTCTGAGCCCCTTCGTTCTCCTTGTGTAGAAAAAAGTCTGTTTTTTGGAACGTGAAAAGACCATTTTTTTTAATTGTGCCGGTCTCTCTCGTCGAAACGCAGGAGGATAGAGAGTTGTACTTTATACTGGAGATAGAGTTCGACGAGCTGTATTCAACGCACTCATCGGCATTGTTGTGACTACACGTACCGCGGATTTATGGCGGCAAGAATGTCGGCCCTTTTTTTCTCGAAAATCAGAAAGTGTTCGCGATTGCCATTTGATGCTATCGTGTAAGAAGTAAGTCAAGGGGGAATACATGGCCGCATTCCGTTCCTCGGAATGGCCATTTTTTCCGGAATTAGAGACTCAAATATTTCAGGTACACAAAAATTAAGGCTAGGAAAAAGTGCGGCGGATTTGCCGGATTATAGCGGTGATTACTAAGGAAGATGCGGGGATGCTACAGTTAAAAGGGCGGGCCTCTGAGCCCCTTCGTTCTCCTTGTGTAGAAAAAAGTCTGTTTTGGAACGTGAAAAGACCATTTTTTGAAATTTTGCCGGTCTCTGTCGTCCAAACGCAAGGGGATAGAGAGTTGTCGTTTATACTGGAGATAGAGTTCGACGAGCTGTATTCAACGCACTCATCGGCATTGTTGTTACAACACGCACCGCGGACTTATGGCAACAAGAATGTCGACGGAAGGGTGGTTTAAACCCTTCCCCTTTTTTTCTCGAAAATCAGAAAGTGTTCGCGATTGCCATTTTGATGCTATCGTGTAAGAAGGCAGTCAAGGAGAATACATGGCCGCATCCCGTTCTTCGGTATGGCCACTATATCCGGAATTAGAGACTCAAATATTTCAGGTACCCAAAAATTGAGGCTAGGAAAAAGTGCGGCGGATTTGCCGGATTTTAGCGGTGATTACTAAGGAAGATGCGGGGATGCTACAGTTAAAAGGGCGGGCCTCTGAGCCCCTTCGTTCTCCTTGTGTAGAAAACAGTCTGTTTTGGAAGGTGAAAATGACTATTTTTTTTAATTTTGCCGGTCTCTCTCGTCCAAACGCAGGGGGATAGAGAGTTGTCCTTTATACTGGAGATAGAGTTCGACGAGCTGTATTCTACGCACTCTTCGGCATTGTTGTGTCTACACGTACTGCGGACTTATGGCGGCAAGAATGTCTCGAAAATCAGAAAGTGTTCGCGATTGCCATTTTGATGCTATCGTGTAAGAAGTAAGTGAAGGGGGAATACATTGCCGCATCCTGTTCCTCGGTATGGCGATTATTTCCGGAATTAGAGACTCAAATATTTTAGGTACCCAAAAATTGAGGCTAGGAAAAAGTGCGGCGGATTTGCCGGATTTTAGCGGTGATTACCAAGGATGATGCGGGGATGCTACAGTTAAAAGGGCGGGTCTCTGAGTCCCTTCGTTCTCCTTGTGTAGAAAAAAGTCTGTTTTGGAACGTGAAAAAACCATTTTTTTTTCATTTTGCCGGTCTCTCTCCTCCAAACGCAGGGGGATAGAGTGTTGTCTTTTATACTGGAGATAGAGTTCGACGAGCTGTATTCAACGCACTCTTCGGCATTGTTGTTACTACACGTACCGCGGACTTATGGCGGGAAAAATGTCGGCGGAAGGGTGGTTTAAACCCTTCCTCTTTTTTTCTCGAAAATCAGAAAGTGTTCGCGATTGCCATTTTGATGCTATCGTGTAAGAAGTAAGTCAAGGGGGAATACATGGCCGCATCCCGTTCTTCGGTATGGCCACTATATCCGGAATTAGAGACTCAAATATTTCAGGTACCCAAAAATTAAGGCTAGGAAAAAGTGCGGCGGATTTGCCGGATTTTAGCGGTGATTACTAAGGAAGATGCGGGGATGCTACAGTTAAAAGGGCGGGCCTCTGAGCCCCTTCGTTCTCCTTGTGTAGAGAAAAGTTTCTTTTGGAAGGTGAAAATGACCATTTTTTTTAATTGTGCCGGTCTCTCTCGTCGAAACGCAGGAGGATAGAGAGTTGTACTTTATACTGGAGATAGAGTTCAACGAGCTGTATTCAACGCACTCATCGGAATTGTTGTGACTACAAGTACCGCGGATTTAAGGCGGCAAGAATGTCGGCGGAAGGGTGCCCTTTTTTTCTCGAAAATCAGAAAGTGTTCGCGATTGCCATTTTGATGCTATCGTGTAAGAAGTAAGTCAAGGGGGAATACATGGCCGCATCCCGTTCCTCGGTATGGCCATTTTTTCCGGAATTAGAGGCTCAATTAAGGCTAGGAAAAAGTGCGGCGGATTTGCCGGATTATAGCGGTGATTACTAAGGAAGATGCGGGGATGCTACAGTTAAAAGGGCGGGCCTCTGAGCCCCTTCGTTCTCCTTGTGTAGAAATAAGTCTGTTTTGGAACGTGAAAAGACCATTTTTTTTTAATTGTGCCGGTCTCTCTCGTCCAAACGCAGGAGGATAGAGAGTTGTACTTTATACTGGAGATAGAGTTCGACGAGCTGTATTCAACGCACTCATCGGCATTGTTGTTACTACAGGTACCGCGGACTTATGGCGGCAAGAATGTCGGCGGAAGGGTGGTTTAAACCCTTCCCCTTTTTTTCTCGAAATTCAGAAAGTGTTCGCGATTGCCATTTTGATGCTATCGTGTAAGAAGTAAATCAAGGGGGCATACATGGCCGCATCCCGTTCCTCGGTATGGTCATTATTTCCGGAAATAGAGACTCAAATATTTCAGGTACCCAAAAATTAAGGATAGGAAAATGTGCGGCGGATTAACCGGATTTTAGCGGTGATTACGAAGGAAGATGCGGGGATGCTACAGTTAAAAGGGCGGGCCTCTGAGCCCCTTCGTTGTCCTTGTGTAGAAAAAAGTCTGTTTTGGAAGGTGAAAATGACCATTTTTTGAAATTTTCCCCGTCTCTCTCGTCCAAACGCAGGGGGATAGAGAGTTGTCCTTTATACTGGAGATAGAGTTCGACGAGCTGTATTCAACGCACTCATCGGCATTGTTGTGACTACACATTACTGCGGACTTATGGCGGCAAGAATGTCTCGAAAATCAGAAAGTGTTCGCGATTGCCATTTTGATGCTATCGTGTAAGAAGTAAGTCAAGGGGGAATACATGGCAGCATCCCGTTCCTCGGTATGCCCATTATTTCCGGAATTAGAGACTCAAATATTTCATGTACCCAAAAATTAAGGCTAGGAAAAAGTGCGGCGGATTTGCCGGATTTTAGCGGTGATTACTAAGGAAGATGCGGGGATGCTACAGTTAAAAGGGCGGGCCTCTGAGCCCCTTCGTTCTCCTTGTGTAGAAAAAAGTCTGTTTTGGAAGGTGAAAATGACCATTTTTTTAAATTTTGCCGGTCTCTCTCGTCCAAACGCAGGGGGATAGAGAGTTATCCTTTATACTGGAGATACAGTTCGACGAGCTGTATTCAACGCACTCATCGGCATTGTTGTTACAACACGCACCGCGGACTTATGGCGGCAAGAATGTCGACGGAAGGGTGGTTTAAACCCTTCCCCTTTTTTCTCGAAAATCGGCGGAAGGGTGGTCTCTTCCCCATTTTTTCTCGAAAATCAGAAAGTGTTTGCGATTTCCATTTTGATGCTATCGTGTAAGAAGTATGTCAAGGGGGAATACATGGCCGCATCCCGGTCCTCGGTAAGGCCATTATTTCCGGAATTAGAGACTCAAATATTTCAGGTACCCAAAAATTAAGGCTAGGAAAAAGTGCGGCGTATTTGCCGGATTTTAGCGGAGATTACTAAGGAAGATGCGGGGATCCTACATTTAAAAGGGCGGGCCTCTGAGCCCCTTCGTTCTCCTTGTGTAGAGAAAAGTCTCTTTTGGAAGGTGAAAATGACCATTTTTTTTAATTGTGCCGGTCTCTCTCGTCGAAACGCAGGAGGATAGAGAGTTGTACTTTATACTGGAGATAGAGTTCGACGAGCTGTATTCAACGCACTCTTCGGCATTGTTGTGACTAATCGTACTGCGGACTTATGGCGGCAAGTTTGTCGGCGGAAGGGTGGTCCCTTCCCCTTTTTTTCTCGAAAATCAGAAAGTCTTCGCGATTGCCATTTTGATGCTATCGTGTAAGAAGTAAGTCAAGGGGGAATACATGGCCGCATCCCGTTCTTCGGTATGGCCACTATATCCGGAATTAGAGACTCAAATATTTCAGGTACCCAAAAATTAAGGCTAGGAAAAAGTGCGGCGGATTTGCCGGATTTTAGCGGTGATTACTAGGGAAGATGCGGGGATGCTACAGTTAAAAGGGCGGGCCTCTGAGCCCCTTCGTTCTCCTTGTGTAGAGAAAAGTCTCTTTTGGAAGGTGAAAATGACCATTTTTTTTAATTGTGCCGGTCTCTCTCGTCGAAACGCAGGAGGATAGAGAGTTGTACTTTATACTGGAGATAGAGTTCGACGAGCTGTATTCAACGCACTCATCGGCATTGTTGTGACTACACGTACCGCGGATTTAAGGCGGCAAGAATGTCGGCGGAAGGGTGGTTTTAAACCCTTGCCCTTTTTTTCTCGAAAATCAGAAAGTGTTCGCGATTGACATTTTGATGCTATCGTGTAAGAAGTATGGCAAGGGGGAATACATGGCCGCATCCCGTTCCTCGGTATGGCCATTTTTTCTGGAATTAGAGACTCAAATATTTCAGGTACCCAAAAGTTAAGGCTAGGAAAAAGTGCGGCGGATTTGCCGGATTATAGCGGTGATTACTAAGGAAGATGCGGGGATGCTACAGTTAAAAGGGCGGGCCTCTGGGCCCCTTCGTTCTCCTTGTGTAGAAAAAAGTCTGTTTTGGAACGTGAAAAGACCATTTTTTTTAATTGTGCCTGTCTCTCTCGTCGAAACGCAGGAGGATAGAGAGTTGTACTTTATACTGCAGATAGAGTTCGACGAGCTGTATTCAACGCACTCATCGGCATTGTTGTGACTACACGTACCGCGGATTTATGGCGGCAAGAATGTCGGCCCTTTTTTTCTCGAAAATCAGAAAGTGTTCGCGATT
The DNA here is from genome assembly GCF_040183065.1 of Periplaneta americana. Taxonomy (NCBI): domain Eukaryota; kingdom Metazoa; phylum Arthropoda; class Insecta; order Blattodea; family Blattidae; genus Periplaneta; species Periplaneta americana. The sequence continues at coordinate 132,457,797 of NC_091125.1, forward strand.
GCCATTTTGATGCTATCGTGTAAGAAGTAAGTCAAGGGGGAATACATTGCCGCATCCTGTACCTCGGTATGGCGATTATTTCCGGAATTAGAGACTCAAATATTTTAGGTACCCAAAAATTGAGGCTAGGAAAAAGTGCGGCGCATTTGCTGGATTTTAGCGGTGATTACTAAGGATGATGCGGGGATGCTACAGTTAAAAGGGCGGGCCTCTGAGTCCCTTCGTTCTCCTTGTGTAGAAAAAAGTCTGTTTTGGAACGTGAAAAAACCATTTTTTTTTTCATTTTGCCGGTCTCTCTCCTCCAAACGCAGGGGGATAGAGAGTTGTCCTTTATACTGGAGATAGAGTTCGACGAGCTGTATTCAACGCACTTATCGGCATTGTTGTGTCTACACGTACTGCGGACTTATGGCGGCAAGAATGTCTCGAAAATCAGAAAGTGTTCGCGATTGCCATTTTGATGCTATCGTGTAAGAAGTAAATCAAGGGGGAATACATGGCCGCATCCCGTTCCTCGGTATGGTCATTATTTCCGGAAATAGAGACTCAAATATATCAGGTACCCAAAAATTAGGGATAGGAAAATGTGCGGCGGATTAGCCGGATTTCTGCGGTTATTACTAAGGAAGATGCGGGGATGCTACAGTTAAAAGGGCGGGCCTCTGAGCCCCTTCGTTCTCCTTGTGTAGAAAAAAGTCTGTTTTGGAAGGTGAAAATGACCATTTTTTGAAATTTTGCCGGTCACTCTCGTCCAAACGCAAGGGGATAGAGAGTTGTCCTTTATACTGTAGATAGAGTTCGACGAGCTGTATTCAACGCACTCATCGGCATTGTTGTGACTACACGTACTGCGGACTTATGGCGGCAAGGATGTCGGCGGAAGGGTGGTCCCTTCCCCATTTTTTCTCGAAAATCAGAAAGTGTTTGCGATTGCCATTTTGATGCTATCGTGTAAGAAGTATGTCAAGGGGGAATACATGGCCGCATCCCGGTCCTCGGTATGGCCATTATTTCCGGAATTAGAGACTCAAATACTTCAAGTACCCAAAAATTAAGGTAGGAAAAAGTGCGGCGAATTTCCCGGAATTTAGCTGTGTTTACTAAGGAAGATGCGGGAATGCTACAGTTAAAAGGGCGGGCCTCTGAGCCCCTTCGTTCTCCTTGTGTACAAAAGAGTCTGTTTTGGAAGGTGAAAATGACTATTTTTTTAAATTTTGCCGGTCTCTCTCGTCCAAACGCAGGGGGATAGAGAGTTGTCCTTTATACTGGAGATAGAGTTCGACGAGCTGTATTCTACGCACTCTTCGGCATTGTTGTGTCTACACGTACTGCGGACTTATGGCGGCAAGAATGTCTCGAAAATCAGAAAGTGTTCGCGATTGCCATTTTGATGCTATCGTGTAAGAAGTAAGTGAAGGGGGAATACATTGCCGCATCCTGTTCCTCGGTATGGCGATTATTTCCGGAATTAGAGACTCAAATATTTTAGGTACCCAAAAATTGAGGCTAGGAAAAAGTGCGGCGGATTTGCCGGATTTTAGCGGTGATTACCAAGGATGATGCGGGGATGCTACAGTTAAAAGGGCGGGTCTCTGAGTCCCTTCGTTCTCCTTGTGTAGAAAAAAGTCTGTTTTGGAACGTGAAAAAACCATTTTTTTTTCATTTTGCCGGTCTCTCTCCTCCAAACGCAGGGGGATAGAGTGTTGTCTTTTATACTGGAGATAGAGTTCGACGAGCTGTATTCAACGCACTCTTCGGCATTGTTGTTACTACACGTACCGCGGACTTATGGCGGGAAAAATGTCGGCGGAAGGGTGGTTTAAACCCTTCCTCTTTTTTTCTCGAAAATCAGAAAGTGTTCGCGATTGCCATTTTGATGCTATCGTGTAAGAAGTAAGTCAAGGGGGAATACATGGCCGCATCCCGTTCTTCGGTATGGCCACTATATCCGGAATTAGAGACTCAAATATTTCAGGTACCCAAAAATTAAGGCTAGGAAAAAGTGCGGCGGATTTGCCGGATTTTAGCGGTGATTACTAAGGAAGATGCGGGGATGCTACAGTTAAAAGGGCGGGCCTCTGAGCCCCTTCGTTCTCCTTGTGTAGAGAAAAGTTTCTTTTGGAAGGTGAAAATGACCATTTTTTTTAATTGTGCCGGTCTCTCTCGTCGAAACGCAGGAGGATAGAGAGTTGTACTTTATACTGGAGATAGAGTTCAACGAGCTGTATTCAACGCACTCATCGGAATTGTTGTGACTACAAGTACCGCGGATTTAAGGCGGCAAGAATGTCGGCGGAAGGGTGCCCTTTTTTTCTCGAAAATCAGAAAGTGTTCGCGATTGCCATTTTGATGCTATCGTGTAAGAAGTAAGTCAAGGGGGAATACATGGCCGCATCCCGTTCCTCGGTATGGCCATTTTTTCCGGAATTAGAGGCTCAATTAAGGCTAGGAAAAAGTGCGGCGGATTTGCCGGATTATAGCGGTGATTACTAAGGAAGATGCGGGGATGCTACAGTTAAAAGGGCGGGCCTCTGAGCCCCTTCGTTCTCCTTGTGTAGAAATAAGTCTGTTTTGGAACGTGAAAAGACCATTTTTTTTTAATTGTGCCGGTCTCTCTCGTCCAAACGCAGGAGGATAGAGAGTTGTACTTTATACTGGAGATAGAGTTCGACGAGCTGTATTCAACGCACTCATCGGCATTGTTGTTACTACAGGTACCGCGGACTTATGGCGGCAAGAATGTCGGCGGAAGGGTGGTTTAAACCCTTCCCCTTTTTTTCTCGAAATTCAGAAAGTGTTCGCGATTGCCATTTTGATGCTATCGTGTAAGAAGTAAATCAAGGGGGCATACATGGCCGCATCCCGTTCCTCGGTATGGTCATTATTTCCGGAAATAGAGACTCAAATATTTCAGGTACCCAAAAATTAAGGATAGGAAAATGTGCGGCGGATTAACCGGATTTTAGCGGTGATTACGAAGGAAGATGCGGGGATGCTACAGTTAAAAGGGCGGGCCTCTGAGCCCCTTCGTTGTCCTTGTGTAGAAAAAAGTCTGTTTTGGAAGGTGAAAATGACCATTTTTTGAAATTTTCCCCGTCTCTCTCGTCCAAACGCAGGGGGATAGAGAGTTGTCCTTTATACTGGAGATAGAGTTCGACGAGCTGTATTCAACGCACTCATCGGCATTGTTGTGACTACACATTACTGCGGACTTATGGCGGCAAGAATGTCTCGAAAATCAGAAAGTGTTCGCGATTGCCATTTTGATGCTATCGTGTAAGAAGTAAGTCAAGGGGGAATACATGGCAGCATCCCGTTCCTCGGTATGCCCATTATTTCCGGAATTAGAGACTCAAATATTTCATGTACCCAAAAATTAAGGCTAGGAAAAAGTGCGGCGGATTTGCCGGATTTTAGCGGTGATTACTAAGGAAGATGCGGGGATGCTACAGTTAAAAGGGCGGGCCTCTGAGCCCCTTCGTTCTCCTTGTGTAGAAAAAAGTCTGTTTTGGAAGGTGAAAATGACCATTTTTTTAAATTTTGCCGGTCTCTCTCGTCCAAACGCAGGGGGATAGAGAGTTATCCTTTATACTGGAGATACAGTTCGACGAGCTGTATTCAACGCACTCATCGGCATTGTTGTTACAACACGCACCGCGGACTTATGGCGGCAAGAATGTCGACGGAAGGGTGGTTTAAACCCTTCCCCTTTTTTCTCGAAAATCGGCGGAAGGGTGGTCTCTTCCCCATTTTTTCTCGAAAATCAGAAAGTGTTTGCGATTTCCATTTTGATGCTATCGTGTAAGAAGTATGTCAAGGGGGAATACATGGCCGCATCCCGGTCCTCGGTAAGGCCATTATTTCCGGAATTAGAGACTCAAATATTTCAGGTACCCAAAAATTAAGGCTAGGAAAAAGTGCGGCGTATTTGCCGGATTTTAGCGGAGATTACTAAGGAAGATGCGGGGATCCTACATTTAAAAGGGCGGGCCTCTGAGCCCCTTCGTTCTCCTTGTGTAGAGAAAAGTCTCTTTTGGAAGGTGAAAATGACCATTTTTTTTAATTGTGCCGGTCTCTCTCGTCGAAACGCAGGAGGATAGAGAGTTGTACTTTATACTGGAGATAGAGTTCGACGAGCTGTATTCAACGCACTCTTCGGCATTGTTGTGACTAATCGTACTGCGGACTTATGGCGGCAAGTTTGTCGGCGGAAGGGTGGTCCCTTCCCCTTTTTTTCTCGAAAATCAGAAAGTCTTCGCGATTGCCATTTTGATGCTATCGTGTAAGAAGTAAGTCAAGGGGGAATACATGGCCGCATCCCGTTCTTCGGTATGGCCACTATATCCGGAATTAGAGACTCAAATATTTCAGGTACCCAAAAATTAAGGCTAGGAAAAAGTGCGGCGGATTTGCCGGATTTTAGCGGTGATTACTAGGGAAGATGCGGGGATGCTACAGTTAAAAGGGCGGGCCTCTGAGCCCCTTCGTTCTCCTTGTGTAGAGAAAAGTCTCTTTTGGAAGGTGAAAATGACCATTTTTTTTAATTGTGCCGGTCTCTCTCGTCGAAACGCAGGAGGATAGAGAGTTGTACTTTATACTGGAGATAGAGTTCGACGAGCTGTATTCAACGCACTCATCGGCATTGTTGTGACTACACGTACCGCGGATTTAAGGCGGCAAGAATGTCGGCGGAAGGGTGGTTTTAAACCCTTGCCCTTTTTTTCTCGAAAATCAGAAAGTGTTCGCGATTGACATTTTGATGCTATCGTGTAAGAAGTATGGCAAGGGGGAATACATGGCCGCATCCCGTTCCTCGGTATGGCCATTTTTTCCGGAATTAGAGACTCAAATATTTCAGGTACCCAAAAGTTAAGGCTAGGAAAAAGTGCGGCGGATTTGCCGGATTATAGCGGTGATTACTAAGGAAGATGCGGGGATGCTACAGTTAAAAGGGCGGGCCTCTGGGCCCCTTCGTTCTCCTTGTGTAGAAAAAAGTCTGTTTTGGAACGTGAAAAGACCATTTTTTTTAATTGTGCCTGTCTCTCTCGTCGAAACGCAGGAGGATAGAGAGTTGTACTTTATACTGCAGATAGAGTTCGACGAGCTGTATTCAACGCACTCATCGGCATTGTTGTGACTACACGTACCGCGGATTTATGGCGGCAAGAATGTCGGCCCTTTTTTTCTCGAAAATCAGAAAGTGTTCGCGATTGCCATTTTGATGCTATCGTGTAAGAAGTAAGTCAAGGGGGAATACATTGCCGCATCCTGTACCTCGGTATGGCGATTATTTCCGGAATTAGAGACTCAAATATTTTAGGTACCCAAAAATTGAGGCTAGGAAAAAGTGCGGCGCATTTGCTGGATTTTAGCGGTGATTACTAAGGATGATGCGGGGATGCTACAGTTAAAAGGGCGGGCCTCTGAGTCCCTTCGTTCTCCTTGTGTAGAAAAAAGTCTGTTTTGGAACGTGAAAAAACCATTTTTTTTTTCATTTTGCCGGTCTCTCTCCTCCAAACGCAGGGGGATAGAGAGTTGTCCTTTATACTGGAGATAGAGTTCGACGAGCTGTATTCAACGCACTTATCGGCATTGTTGTGTCTACACGTACTGCGGACTTATGGCGGCAAGAATGTCTCGAAAATCAGAAAGTGTTCGCGATTGCCATTTTGATGCTATCGTGTAAGAAGTAAATCAAGGGGGAATACATGGCCGCATCCCGTTCCTCGGTATGGTCATTATTTCCGGAAATAGAGACTCAAATATATCAGGTACCCAAAAATTAGGGATAGGAAAATGTGCGGCGGATTAGCCGGATTTCTGCGGTTATTACTAAGGAAGATGCGGGGATGCTACAGTTAAAAGGGCGGGCCTCTGAGCCCCTTCGTTCTCCTTGTGTAGAAAAAAGTCTGTTTTGGAAGGTGAAAATGACCATTTTTTGAAATTTTGCCGGTCACTCTCGTCCAAACGCAAGGGGATAGAGAGTTGTCCTTTATACTGTAGATAGAGTTCGACGAGCTGTATTCAACGCACTCATCGGCATTGTTGTGACTACACGTACTGCGGACTTATGGCGGCAAGGATGTCGGCGGAAGGGTGGTCCCTTCCCCATTTTTTCTCGAAAATCAGAAAGTGTTTGCGATTGCCATTTTGATGCTATCGTGTAAGAAGTATGTCAAGGGGGAATACATGGCCGCATCCCGGTCCTCGGTATGGCCATTATTTCCGGAATTAGAGACTCAAATACTTCAAGTACCCAAAAATTAAGGTAGGAAAAAGTGCGGCGAATTTCCCGGAATTTAGCTGTGTTTACTAAGGAAGATGCGGGAATGCTACAGTTAAAAGGGCGGGCCTCTGAGCCCCTTCGTTCTCCTTGTGTACAAAAGAGTCTGTTTTGGAAGGTGAAAATGACCATTTTTTGAAATTTTCCCGGTCTCTCTCGTCCAAACGCAGGGGGATAGAGAGTTGTCCTTTATACTGGAGATAGAGTTCGACGAGCTGTATTCAACGCACTTATCGGCATTGTTGTGTCTACACGTACTGCGGACTTATGGCGGCAAGAATGTCTCGAAAATCATAAAGTGTTCGGGATTGCCATTTTGATGCTATCGTGTAAGAAGTAAGGCAAGGGGGAATACATGGCGGCATCCCGTTCTTCGGTATGGCGATTATTTCCGGAAATAGAGAATCAAATATTTCAGGTACCCAAAAATTAAGGCTAGGAAAAAGTGCGGCGGATTTGCCTGAATTTAGCGGTGATTACTAAGGAAGATGCGGGGATGCTACAGTTAAAAGGGCGGGCCTCTGAGCCCCTTCGTTCTCCTTGTGTAGAAAAAAGTCTGTTTTGGAAGGTGAAAATGACCATTTTTTGAAATTTTGCCGGTCTCTCTCGTCCAAACGGAAGGGGATAGAGATTTGTCCTTTATACTGGAGACAGATTTCGACGAGCTGTATTCAACGCACTCATCGGCATTGTTGTGACTACACGTACCGCGGATTTATGGCGGCAAGAATGTCGGCCCTTTTTTTCTCGAAAATCAGAAAGTGTTCGCGATTGCCATTTGATGCTATCGTGTAAGAAGTAAGTCAAGGGGGAATACATGGCCGCATCCCGTTCCTCGGTATGGCCATTTTTTCCGGAATTAGAGATTCAAATATTTCAGGTACCCAAAAATTAAGGCTAGGAAAAAGTGCGGCGGATTTGCCGGATTATAGCGGTGATTACTATGGAAGATGCGGGGATGCTACAGTTAAGAGGGCGGGCCTCTGAGCCCCTCCGTTCTCCTTGTGTAGAAAAAAGTCTGTTTTGGAACGTGAAAAGACCATTTTTTTTGAAATTTTGCCGGTCTCTCTCGTCCAAACTCAGGGGGATAGAGAGTTGTCTTTTATACTGGAGATAGAGTTCGACGAGCTGTATTCAACGCACTCATCGGCTTTGTTGTTACTACACGTACCGCGGACTTATGGCGGCAAAAATGTCGGCGGAAGAGTGGTTTAAACCCTTCCCCTTTTTTTCTCGAAAATTAGAAAGTGTTCGCGATTGCCATTTTGATGCTATCGTGTAAGAAGTAAGTCAAGGGGGAATACGTGGCCGCATGCCGTTCCTCGGTATGGCCATTATTTCCGGAATTAGAGACTCAAATATTTCAGGTACCTAAAATTAAGGCTAGGAAAAAGTGCGGCGGATTTGCCGGATTTTAGCGGTGATTACTAAGGAAGATGCGGGGATGCTACAGTTAAAAGGGCGGGCCTCTGAGCCCCTTCGTTCTCCTTGTGTAGAAAAAAGTCTGTTTTGGAAGGTGAAAATGACCATCTTATTAAATTTTGCCGGTCTCTGTCGTCCAAACGCAGGGGGATAGAGAGTTGTCCTTTATACTGGAGATAGAGTTCGACGAGCTGTATTCAACGCACTTATCGGCATTGTTGTGTCTACACGTACTGCGGACTTATGGCGGCAAGAATGTCTCGAAAATCAGAAAGTGTTCGCGATTGCCATTTTGATGCTTTCGTGTAAGAAGTAAGTCAAGGGGGAATACATGGCCGCATCCCGTTCCTCGGTATGGCCATTATTTCCGGAATTAGTGACTCAAATATTTCAGGTAACCAAAAATTAAGGCTAGGAAAAAGTGCGGCGGATTTGCCGGAATTTAGCGGTGATTACTAAGGAAGATGCGGGGATGCTACAGTTAAAAGGGCGGGCCTCTGAGCCCCTTCGTTCTCCTTGTGTAGAAAAAAGTCTGTTTTGGAAGGTGAAAATGACCATTTTTTTAAATTTTGCCGGTCTCTGTCGTCCAAACGCAGGGGGATAGAGAGTTGTCCTTTATGTCGGCGGAAGGGTGGTTTTTTTCTCGAAAATCAGAAAGTGTTCGCGATTGCCATTTTGATGTTATCGTGTAAGAAGTAAGTCAAGGGGTAATACATGGCCGCATGGCTTTCCTCGGTATGGCCATTATTTCCGGAATTAGAGACTCAAATATTTCAGGTACCCAAAAATTAAGGCTAGGAAAAAGTGCGGCGGATTTGTCGGATTTTAGCGGTGATTACTAAGGAAGATGCGGGGATGCTACAGTTAAAAGGGCGGGCCTCTGAGCCCCTTCGTTCTCCTTGTGTAGAAAAAAGTCTGTTTTGGAAGATGAAAATGACCATTTTTTTTAATTTTGCCGGTCTCTGTCCTCCAAACGCAAGGGGATAGAGAGTTGTCATTTTTACTGGAGATAGAGTTCGACGAGCTATATTCAACGCACTCATCGGCATTGTTGTTACAACCCGCACTGCGGACTTATGGCGGCAAGAATGTCGGCGGAAGGGTGGTTTGAACCCTTCCCCTTTTTTTCTCGAAAATCAGAAAGTGTTCGCGATTGCCATTTTGATGCTATCGTGTAAGAAGTAAGTCAAGGTGGAATACATGGCCGCATCCCGTTCCTCGGTATGGCCATTTTTTCCGGAATTAGAGACTCAAATATTTCAGGTACCCAAAAATTAAGGCTAGGAAAAAGTGCGGCGGATTTGCCGGATTATAGCGGTGATTACTATGGAAGATGCGTTGATGCTACAGTTAAAAGGGCGGGCCTCTGAGCCCCTTCGTTCTCCTTGTGTAGAAAAAAGTCTGTTTTGGAACGAGAAAAGACCATTTTTTGAAATTTTGCCGGTCTCTCTCGTCCAAACGGAGGGGGATAGAGAGTTGTCTTTTATACTGGAGATAGAGTTCGACGAGCTGTATTCAACACACTCATCGGCATTGTTGTTACTACACGTACTGCGGACTTATGGCGGCAAAAATGTCGGCGGAAGGGTGGTTTAATCCCTTCCCCTTTTTTTCTCGAAAATCAGAAAGTGTTCGCGATTGCCATTTTGATGCTATCGTGTAAGAAGTAAGTCAAGGTGGAATACATGGCCGCATGCCGTACCTCGGTATGGCCATTATTTCCGGAATTAGAGACTCAAATATTTCAGGTCCCCAAAAATTAAGGCTAGGAAAAAGTGCGGCGGATTTGCCGGATTTTAGCGGTGATTACTAAGGAAGATGCGGGGATGCTACAGTTAAAAGGGCGGGCCTCTGAGCCCCTTCGTTCTCCTTGTGTAGAAAAAAGTCTGTTTTGGAAGGTGAAAATGACCATTTTTTGAAATTTTGCCGGTCTCTCTCGTCCAAACGCAAGGGGATAGAGAGTTGTCCTTTATACTGGAGATAGAATTCGACGAGCTGTATTCAACGCACTCATCGGCATTGTTGTGTCTACACGTACTGCGGACTTATGGCGGCAAGAATGTCTCGAAAATCAGAAAGTGTTCGCGATTGCCATTTTGATTCTATCGTGTAAGAAGTAAGTCAAGGGGGAATACATGGCCGCATCCTGTTCCTCGGTATGGCGATTATTTCCGGAATTAGAGACTCAAATATTTTAGGTACCCAAAAATTAAGGCTAGGAAAAAGTGCGGCGGATTTGCCGATTTTAGCGGTGATTACTAAGGAAGATGCGGGGATGCTACAGTTAAAAGGGCGGGCCTCTGAGCCCCTTCGTTCTCCTTGTGTAGAATAAAGTCTGTTTTGGAAGGTGAAAATGACCAACTTATTAAATTTTGCCGGTCTCTGTCGTCCAAACGCAGGGGGATAGAGAGTTGTCCTTTATACTGGAGATAGAGTTCGACGAGCTGTATTCAACGCACTTATCGGCATTGTTGTGTCTACACGTACTGCGGACTTATGGCGGCAAGAATGTCTCGAAAATCAGAAAGTGTTCGCGATTGCCATTTTGATTCTATCGTGTAAGAAGTAAGTCAAGGGGGAATAGATGGCCGCATCCCGTTCCTCGGTATGGCCATTATTTCCGGAATTAGAGTCTCAAATATTTCAGGTACACAAAAATTAAGGCTAGGAAAAAGTGCGGCGGATTTGCCGGATTTTAGCGGTGATTACTAAGGAAGATGCGGGGATACTACAGTTAAAAGGGCGGGTCTCTGAGCCCCTTCGTTCTCCTTGTGTAGAAAAAAGTCTGTTTTGGAAGGTGAAAATGACCATTTTTTGAAATTTTCCAGGTCTCTCTCGCCCAAACGCAGTGGGATAGAGAGTTGTCCTTTATACAGGAGATAGAGTTCGACGAGCTGTATTCAACGCACTCATCGGCATTGTTGTTACAACACGCACCGCGGACTTATGGCGGCAAGAATGTCGACGGAAGGGTGGTTTAAACCCTTCCCCTTTTTTTCTCGAAAATCAGAAATTGTTCGCGATTGCCATTGTGATGCTATCGTGTAATAAGTCAGTCGAGGGGGAATACATGGCCGCATCCCGTTCTTCGGTGTGGCCACTATATCCCTAATTAGAGACTCAAATATTTCAGGTACCCAAAAATTAAGGCTAGGAAAAAGTGCGGCGGATTTCCCGGATTTTAGCGGTGATTACTAAGGAAGATGGGGGGATGCTACAGTTAAAAGGGCGGGCCTCTGAGCCCCTTCGTTCTCCTTGTGTAGAAAACAGTCTGTTTTGAAATTTGAAAATGAGTATTTTTGTAAATTTTGCCGGTCTCTCTCGTCCAAACGCAGGGGGATAGAAAGTTGTCCTTTATACTGGAGATAGAGTCGACGAGCTGTTTTCAACGCACTCATCGGCATTGTTGTGTCTACACGTACTGCGGACTTATGGCGGCAAGAATGTCTCGAAAATCAGAAAGTGTTCGCGATTGCCATTTTGATGCTATCGTGTAAGAAGTAAGTCAAGGGGGAATACATGGCCGCATCCCGTTCTTCGGTATGGCCATTATTTCCGGAATTAGAGACTCAAATATTTCAGGTACCCAAAAATTAAGGCTAGGAGAAAGTGCGGCGGATTTGTCGGATTTTAGCGGTGATTACTAAGGAAGATGCGGGGATGCTACAGTTAAATGGGCGGGCCTCTGAGCCCCTTCGTTCTCCTTGTGTAGAAAAAAGTCTGTTTTGGAAGATGAAAATGACCATTTTTTTTTTAATTTTGCCGGTGTCTGTCGTCCAAACGCAAGGGGATAGAGAGTTGTCATTTTTACTGGAGATAGAGTTCGACGAGCTATATTCAACGCACTCATCGGCATTGTTGTTACAACCCGCACTGCGGACTTATGGCGGCAAGAATGTCCGCGGAAGGGTGGTTTAAACCTTTCCCCTTTTTTTCTCGAAAATCAGAAAGTGTTCGCGATTGCCATTTTGATGCTATCGTGTAAGAAGTAAGTCAAGGTGGAATACATGGCCGCATCCCGTTCCTCGGTATGGCCATTTTTTCCGGAATTAGAGACTCAAATATTTCAGGTACCCAAAAATTAAGGCTAGGAAAAAGTGCGGCGGATTTGCCGGATTATAGCGGTGATTACTATGGAAGATGCGTTGATGCTACAGTTAAAAGGGCGGGCCTCTGAGCCCCTTCGTTCTCCTTGTGTAGAAAAAAGTCTGTTTTGGAACGAGAAAAGACCATTTTTTGAAATTTTGCCGGTCTCTCTCGTCCAAACGGAGGGGGATAGAGAGTTGTCTTTTATACTGGAGATAGAGTTCGACGAGCTGTATTCAACACTCTCATCGGCATTGTTGTTACTACACGTACCGCGGACTTATGGCGGCAAAAATGTCGGCGGAAGGGTGGTTTAAACCCTTCCCCTTTTTTTCTCGAAATTCAGAAAGTGTTCGCGATTGCCATTTTGATGCTATCGTGTAAGAAGTAAGTCAAGGTGGAATACATGGCCGCATGCCGTACCTCGGTATGGCCATTATTTCCGGAATTAGAGACTCAAATATTTCAGGTCCCCAAAAATTAAGGCTAGGAAAAAGTGCGGCGGATTTGCCGGATTTTAGCGGTGATTACTAAGGAAGATGCGGGGATGCTACAGTTAAAAGGGCGGGCCTCTGAGCCCCTTCGTTCTCCTTGTGTACAAAAAAGTCTGTTTTGGAAGGTGAAAATGACCATCTTATTAAATTTTGCCGGTCTCTGTCGTCCAAACGCAGGTGGATAGAGAGTTGTCCTTTATACTGGAGATAGACTACAGGTTCCGCGGACTTATGGCGGCAAGAATGTCGGCGGAAGGGTGGTTTAAACCCTTCCCCTTTTTTTCTCGAAAATCAGAAAGTGTTCGCGATAGCCATTTTGATGCTATCGTGTAAGAAGTAAATCAAGGGGGAATACATGGCTGCATCCCGTTCCTCGATATGGTCATTATTTCCGGAAATAGAGACTCAAATATTTCAGGTACCAAAAATTAAGGGTAGGAAAAAGTGCGTCGGATTAGCCGGATTTTAGCGGTGATTACTTAGGAAGATGCGGGGATGCTACAGTTAAAAGGGCGGGCCTCTGAGCCCCTTCGTTCTCCTTGTGTCGAAAAAAGTCTGTTTTGGAAGGTGAAAATGACCATTTTTTGAAATTTTGCCGGTCTCTCTCGTCCAAACGCAAGGGGATAGAGAGTTGTCCTTTATACTGGAGATAGAATTCGACGAGCTGTATTCAACGCACTCATCGGCATTGTTGTGACTACACGTACTGCGGACTTATGGCGGCAAGGATGTCGGCGGAAGGGTGGTCCCTTCCCCATTTTTTCTCGAAAATCAGAAAGTGTTCGCGATTGCCATTTTGATGCTATCGTGTAAGAAGTAAGTCAAGGGGGAATACATGGCCGCATCCTGTTCCTCGGTATGGCGATTATTTCCGGAATTAGAGACTCAAATATTTTAGGTCCCCAAAAATTAAGGCTAGGAAAAAGTGCGGCGGATTTGCCGATTTTAGCGGTGATTACTAAGGAAGATGCGGGGATGCTACAGTTAAAAGGGCGGGCCTCTGAGCCCCTTCGTTCTCCTTGTGTAGAATAAAGTCTGTTTTGGAAGGTGAAAATGACCAACTTATTAAATTTTGCCGGTCTCTCTCCTCCAAACGCAGGGGGATAGAGAGTTGTCTTTTATACTGGAGATAGAGTTCGACGAGCTGTATTCAACGCACTCATCGGCATTGTTGTTACTACACGTACCGCGGACTTATGGCGGCAAGAAAGTCGGCGGTAGGGTGGTTTAAACCCTTCCCCTTTTTTTCTCGAAATTCAGAAAGTGTTCGCGATTGCGATTTTGATGCTATCGTGTAAGAAGTAAGTCAAGGGGGAATACATGGCCGCATCCCGTTCTTCGGTATGGCCACTATATCCGGAATTAGAGACTCACATATTTCAGGTACCCAAAAATTAAGGCTAGGAAAAAGTGCGGCGGATTTGCCGGATTTTAGCGGTGATTACTAAGGAAGATGCGGGGATGCTACAGTTAAAACGGCGGGCCTCTGAGCCCCTTCGTTCTCCTTGTGTAGAGAAAAGTCTGTTTTGGAAGGTGAAAATTACCATTTTTTTTAATTGTGCCGGTCTCTCTCGTCGAAACGCAGGAGGATAGAGAGTTGTACTGTATACTGGAGATAGAGTTCGACGAGCTGTATTCAACGCACTCATCGGCATTGTTGTGACTACACGTACCGCGGATTTATGGTGGCAAGAATGTCGAAAATCAGAAAGTGTTCGCGATTGCCATTTTGATGCTATCGTGTAAGAAGTAAGTCAAGGGGGAATACATGGCCGCATCCCGTTCCTCGGTATGGCCATTATTTCCGGAATTAGAGTCTCAAATATTTCAGGTACCCAAAAATTAAGGCTAGGAAAAAGTGCGCCGGATTTGCCGGATTTTAGTGGTGATTACTAAGGAAGATGCGGTGATACTACAGTTAGAAGGGCGGGCCTCTGAGCCCCTTCGTTCTCCTTGTGTAGAAAAAAGTCTGTTTTGGAAGGTGAAAATGACCATTTTTTTAAAGTTTGCCGGTCTCTCTCGTCAAAACGCAGGGGGATAGAGAGTTGTCCTTTATACTGGAGATAGAGTTCGACGAGCTGTATTCAACGCACTCATCGGCATTGTTGTTACTACACGTACCGCGGACTTATGGCGGCAAGAATGTCGGCGGAAGGGTGGTTTAAACCTTTCCCTTTTTTTCTCGAAAATCAGAAAGTGTTCGCGATTGCCATTTTGATGCTATCGTGTAAGAAGTAAGTCAAGGGGGAATACATGGCCGCATCCCGTTCTTCGGTATGGCCACTATATCCGGAATTAGAGACTCAAATATTTCAGGTACCCAAAAATTAAGGCTAGGAAAAAGTGCGGCGGATTTGCCGGATTTTAGCGGTGATTACTAAGGAAAATACGGGGATGCTACAGTTAAAAGGGCGGGCCTCTGAGCCCCTTCGTTCTCCTTGTGAAGAAAAAAGTCTGTTTTGAAAGGTGAAAATGACCATTTTTTCAAATTTTGCCGGTCTCTCTCGTCCAAACGCAGGGGGATAAAGAGTTGTCCTTTATACTGGAGATGGAGTTCGACGAGCTGTATTCAACGCACTCATCGGCATTGTTGTGACTACACGTACTGCGGACTTATGGCGGCAAGGATGTCGGCGGAAGGGTGGTCCCTTCCGCATTTTTTCTCGAAAATCAGAAAGTGTTTGCGATTGCCATTTTGATGCTATCGTGTAATAAGTCAGTCAAGGGGGAATACATGGCCGCATCCCGTTCTTCGGTATGGCCACTATATCCGTAATTAGAGACTCAAATATTTCAGGTACCCAAAAATTAAGTCTAGGAAAAAGTGCGGCGGATTTGCCGGATTTTAGCGGTGATTACTAAGGAAGATGCGGGGATGCTACAGTTAAAAGGGCGGGCCTCTGAGCCCCTTCGTTCTCCTTGTGTAGAAAACAGTCTGTTTTGGAAGGTGAAAATGAGTATTTTTGTAAATTTTGCCGGTCTCTCTCGTCCAAACGCAGGGGGATAGAAAGTTGTCCTTTATACTGGAGATAGAGTTCGACGAGCTGTTTTCAACGCACTCATCGGCATTGTTGTGTCTACACGTACTGCGGACTTATGGCGGCAAGAATGTCTCTAAAATCAGAAAGTGTTCGCGATTGCCATTTTGATGCTATCGTGTAAGAAGTAAGTCAAGGGGGAATACATGGCCGCATCCCGTTCTTCGGTATGGCCACTATATCCGGAATTAGAGACTCAAATATTTCAGGTACCCAAAAATTAAGGCTAGGAAAAAGTGCGGCGGATTTGCCGGATTTTAGCGTTGATTACTAAGGAAGATGCGGGGATGCTACAGTTAAAAGGGCGGGCCTCTGAGCCCCTTCGTTCTCCTTGTGTAGAGAAAGGTCTGTTTTGGAAGGTGAAAATGACCATTTTTTTTAATTGTGCCGGTCTCTCTCGTCGAAACGCAGGAGGATAGAGAGTTGTACTTTATACAGGAGATAGAGTTCGACGAGCTGTATTCAACGCACTCATCGGCATTGTTGTGACTACACGTACCGCGGATTTATGGCGGCAAGAATGTCGGCGGAAGGGTGGTTTAAACTTGCCCTTTTTTCTCGAAAATCAGAAAGTGTTTGCGATTGCCATTTTGATGCTATCGTGTAAGAAGTAAGTCAAGGGAGAATACATGTCCGCATCCCGTTCCTCGGTATGGCCATTATTTCCGGAATTAGAGACTCAGGTACCCAAAAATTAAGGCTAGGAAAAAGTGCGGCGGATTTACCGGATTTTAGCGGTGATTACTAAGGAAGATGCGGGTATGCTACAGTTAAAAGCGCGGGCCTCTGAGCCCCTTCGTTCTCCTTGTGTAGAAAAAAGTCTGTTTTGGAAGGTGAAAATGACAATTTTTTTAAATTTTGCCGGTCTCTCTCGTCCAAACCCAGGGGGATAGAGAGTTGTCCTTTATACTGGAGATAGAATTCGACGAGCTGTATTCAACGCACTTATCGGCATTGTTGTGTCTATGCGTACTGCGGACTTATGGCGGCAAGAATGTCTCGAAAATCAGAAAGTGTTCGCGATTGCCATTTTGATGCTATCGTGTAAGAAGTAAGTCAAGGGGGAATACATGGCCGCATCCTGTTCCTCGGTATGGCGATTATTTCCGGAATTAGAGACTCAAATATTTTAGGTACCCAAAAATTAAGGCTAGGAAAAAGTGCGGCGGATTTGCCGATTTTAGCGGTGATTACTAAGGAAGATGCGGGGATGCTACAGTTAAAAGGGCGGGCCTCTGAGCCCCTTCGTTCTCCTTGTGTAGAAAAATGTCAGTTTTCGAACGTGAAAAAACCATTTTTTTTTTCATTTTGCCGGTCTCTCTCCTCCAATCGCTGGGGGATAGAGAGTTGTCTTATATACTGGAGATAGAGATCGACGAGCTGTATTCAACGTACTCATCGGCATTGTTGTTACTACACGTACCGCGGACTTATGGCGGCAAAAATGTCGGCGGAAGGGTTTTCTCGAAAATCAGAAAGTGTTCGCGATTGCCATTTTGATGCTATCGTGTAAGAAGTAAGTCAAGGGAGAATACATGGCCGCATGCCGTTCCTCGGTATGGCCATTATTTCCGGAATTATAGACTCAAATATTTCAGGTACCCAAAAATTAATGCTAGGAAAAAGTGCGGCGAATTTGCCTGATTTTAGCGGTGATTACTAAGGAAGATGCGGGGATGCTACAGTTAAAAGGGCGGGCCTCTGTGCCCCTTCCTTCTCTTTGTGTAGAGAAAAGTCTGTTTTGGAAGGTGAAAATGACCATTTTTTTTAATTGTGCCGGTCTCTCTCGTCGAAACGCAGGAGGATAGAGAGTTGTACTTTATATTGGAGATAGAGTTGGACGAGCTGTATTCAACGCACTCATCGGCATTGTTGTGACTACACGTACCGCGGATTTATGGCGGCAAGAATGTCGGCGGAAGGGTGGTTTAAACTTGCCCTTTTTTCTCGAAAATCAGAAAGTGTTCGCGATTGCCATTTTGATGCTATCGTGTAAGAAGTAAGTCAAGGGGGAATACATGGCCGCATCCCGTTCTTCGGTATGGCCACTATATCCGGAATTAGAGACTCAAATATTTCAGGTACCCAAAAATTAAGGCTAGGAAAAAGTGCGGCGGATTTGCCGGATTTTAGCGGTGATTACTAAGGAAGATGCGGGGATGCTACAGTTAAAAGGCGGGCCTCTGAGCCCCTTCGTTCTCCTTGTGTAGAAAAGAGTCTGTTTTGGAAGGTGAACATGACTATTTTTTGAAATTTTGCCGGTCTCTCTCGTCCAAACGCAGTGGGATAGAATGCTGTCCTTTATACTGGAGATATAGTTCGGCGAGCTGTTTTCAACGCACTCATCGGCATTGTTGTGTATACTGTACTGCGGACTTATGGCGGCAAGATTGTCTCGAAAATCAGAAAGTGTTCGCGATTGCCATTTTGATGCTATCGTGTAAGAAGTAAGTCAAGGGGGAATACATGGCCGCATCCTGTTCCTCGGTATGGCGATTATTTCCGGAATTAGAGACTCAAATATTTTAGGTACCCAAAAATTAAGGCTAGGAAAAAGTGCGGCGGATTCGCCGATTTTAGCGGTGATTACTAATTAAGATGCGGGAATGCTACAGTTAAAAGGGCGGGCCTCTGAGCCCCTTCGTTCTCCTTGTGTAGAAAAATGTCTGTTTTCGAACGTGAAAAAACCATTTTTTTTTCATTTTGCCGGTCTCTCTCCTCCAAACGCAGGGGGATAGAGAGTTGTCTTTTATACTGGAGATAGAGTTCGACGAGCTGTATTCAACGCACTCATCGGCATTGTTGTTACTACACGTACCGCGGACTTATGGCGGCAAGAAAGTCGGCGGTAGGGTGGTTTAAACCCTTCCCCTTTTTTTCTCGAAATTCAGAAAGTGTTCGCGATTGCGATTTTGATGCTATCGTGTAAGAAGTAAGTCAAGGGGGAATACATGGCCGCATCCCGTTCTTCGGTATGGCCACTATATCCGGAATTAGAGACTCACATATTTCAGGTACCCAAAAATTAAGGCTAGGAAAATGTGCGGCGGATTTGCCGGATTTTAGCGGTGATTACTAAGGAAGATGCGGGGATGCTACAGTTAAAAGGGCGGGCCTCTGAGCCCCTTCGTTCTCCTTGTGTAGAGAAAAGCCTGTTTTGGAAGGTGAAAATTACCATTTTTTTTAATTGTGCCGGTCTCTCTCGTCGAAACGCAGGAGGATAGAGAGTTGTACTGTATACTGGAGATAGAGTTCGACGAGCTGTATTCAACGCACTCATCGGCATTGTTGTGACTACACGTACCGCGGATTTATGGTGGCAAGAATGTCGAAAATCAGAAAGTGTTCGCGATTGCCATTTTGATGCTATCGTGTAAGAAGTAAGTCAAGGGGGAATACATGGCCGCATCCCGTTTCTCGGTATGGCCATTATTTCCGGAATTAGAGTCTCAAATATTTCAGGTACCCAAAAATTAAGGCTAGGAAAAAGTGCGCCGGATTTGCCGGATTTTAGCGGTGATTACTAAGGAAGATGCGGTGATGCTACAGTTAGAAGGGCGGGCCTCTGAGCCCCTTCGTTCTCCTTGTGTAGAAAAAAGTCTGTTTTGGAAGGTGAAAATGACCATTTTTTTAAAGTTTGCCGGTCTCTCTCGTCAAAACGCAGGGGGATAGAGAGTTGTCCTTTATACTGGAGATAGAGTTCGACGAGCTGTATTCAACGCACTCATCGGCATTGTTGTTACTACACGTACCGCGGACTTATGGCGGCAAGAATGTCGGCGGAAGGGTGGTTTAAACCTTTCCCTTTTTTTCTCGAAAATCAGAAAGTGTTCGCGATTGCCATTTTGATGCTATCGTGTAAGAAGTAAGTCAAGGGGGAATACATGGCCGCATCCCGTTCTTCGGTATGGCCACTATATCCGGAATTAGAGACTCAAATATTTCAGGTACCCAAAAATTAAGGCTAGGAAAAAGTGCGGCGGATTTGCCGGATTTTAGCGGTGATTACTAAGGAAAATACGGGGATGCTACAGTTAAAAGGGCGGGCCTCTGAGCCCCTTCGTTCTCCTTGTGTAGAAAAAAGTCTGTTTTGAAAGGTGAAAATGACCATTTTTTCAAATTTTGCCGGTCTCTCTCGTCCAAACGCAGGGGGATAAAGAGTTGTCCTTTATACTGGAGATAGAGTTCGACGAGCTGTATTCAACGCACTCATCGGCATTGTTGTGACTACACGTACTGCGGACTTATGGCGGCAAGGATGTCGGCGGAAGGGTGGTCCCTTCCCCATTTTTTCTCGAAAATCAGAAAGTGTTTGCGATTCCCATTTTGATGCTATCGTGTAAGAAGTATGTCAAGGGGGAATACATGGCCGCATCCCGGTCCTCGGTATGGCCATTATTTCCGGAATTAGAGACTCAAATATTTCAGGTACCCAAAAATTAAGGTAGGAAAAAGTGCGGCGAATTTGCCGGAATATAGCGGTGATTACTAAGGAAGATGCGGGGATGCTACAGTTAAAAGGGCGGGCCTCTGAGCGCCTTCGTTCTCCTTGTGTAGAAAAAAGTCTGTTTTGGAAGGTGAAAATGACCATTTTTTGAAATTTTCCCGGTCTCTCTCGTCCAAACGCAGGGGGATAGAGAGTTGTCCTTTATACTGGAGATAGAGTTCGACGAGCTCTATTCAACGCACTTATCGGCATTGTTGTGTCTACACGTACTGCGGACTTATGGCGGCAAGAATGTCTCGAAAATCAGAAAGTGTTCGCGATTGCCATTTTGATGCTATCGTGTAAGAAGTAAGTCAAGGGGGAATACATTGCCGCATCCTGTTCCTCGGTATGGCGATTATTTCCGGAATTAGAGACTCAAATATTTTAGGTACCCAAAAATTGAGGCTAGGAAAAAGTGCGGCGCATTTGCTGGATTTTAGCGGTGATTACTAAGGATGATGCGGGGATGCTACAGTTAAAAGGGCGGGCCTCTGAGTCCCTTCGTTCTCCTTGTGTAGAAAAAAGTCTGTTTTGGAACGTGAAAAAACCATTTTTTTTTCATTTTGCCGGTCTCTCTCCTCCAAACGCAGGGGGATAGAGAGTTGTCTTTTATACTGGAGATAGAGTTCGACGAGCTGTATTCAACGCACTCATCGGCATTGTTGTTACTACACGTACCGCGGACTTATGGCGGGAAAAATGTCGGCGGAAGGGGAAAATCAGTAACTGTTCGCGATTGCCATTTTGATGCTATCGTGTAAGAAGTAAGTCAAGGGGGAATACATGGCCGCATCCCGTTCTTCGGTATGGCCACTATATCCGGAATTAGAGACTCAAATATTTCAGGTACCCAAAAATTAAGGCTAGGAAAAAGTGCGGCGGATTTGCCGGAATATAGCGGTGATTACTAAGGAAGATGCGGGGATGCTACAGTTAAAAGGGCGGGCCTCTGAGCCCCTTCGTTCTCCTTGTGTACAGAAAAGTTTCTTTTGGAAGGTGAAAATGACCATTTTTTTTAATTGTGCCGGTCTCTCTCGTCGAAACGCAGGAGGATAGAGAGTTGTACTTTATACTCGAGATAGAGTTCGACGAGCTGTATTCAACGCACTCATCGGCATTGTTGTGACTACACGTACCGCGGATTTAAGGCGGCAAAAATGTCGGCGGAAGGGTTTACCTTGCCCTTTTTTTCTCGAAAATCAGAAAGTGTTCGCGATTGACATTTTGATGCTATCGTGTAAGAAGTAAGCCAAGGGGGAATACATGGCCGCATCCCGTTCCTCGGTATGGCCATTTTTTCCGGAATTAGAGACTCAAATATTTCAGGAACCCAAAAATTAAGGCTAGGAAAAAGTGCGGCGGATTTGCAGGATTATAGCGGTGATTACTAAGGAAGATGCGGGGATGCTACAGTTAAAAGGGCGGGCCTCTGAGCCCCTTCGTTCTCCTTGTGTAGAAAAATGTCTGTTTTGGAACGTGAAAAGACCATTTTTTTTAATTGTTCCGGTCTCTCTCGTCGAAACGCAGGAGGATAGAGAGTTGTACTTTATACTGGAGATAGAGTTCGACGAGCTGTATTCAACGCACTAATCGGCATTGTTGTGACTACACGTACTGCGGACTTATGGCGGCAAGGATGTCGGCGGAAGGTTGGTCCCTTCCCCATTTTTTCTCGAAAATCAGAAAGTGTTTGCGATTGCCATTTTGATGCTATCGTGTAAGAAGTATGTCAAGGGGGAATACATGGCCGCATCCCGGTCCTCGGTATGGCCATTATTTCCGGAATTAGAGACTCAAATATTTCAGGTACCCAAAAATTAAGGTAGGAACAAGTGCGGCGAATTTCCCGGAATTTAGCGGTGTTTACTAAGGAAGATGCGGGGATGCTACAGTTAAAAGGGCGGGCCTCTGAGCCCCTTCGTTCTCCTTGTGTACAAAAGAGTCTGTTTTGGAAGGTGAAAATGACCATTTTTTGAAATTTTGCCGGTCTCTCTCGTCCAAACGCAGGGGGATAGAGAGTTGTCCTTTATACTGGAGATAGAGTTCGACGAGCTGTATTCAACGCACTTATCGGCATTGTTGTCTCTACACGTACTGCGGACTTATGGCGGCAAGAATGTCTCGAAAATCATAAAGTGTTCGGGATTGCCATTTTGATGCTATCGTGTAAGAAGTAAGGCAAGGGGGAATACATGGCGGCATCCCGTTCCTCGGTATGGCGATTATTTCCGGAAATAGAGAATCAAATATTTCAGGTACCCAAAAATTAAGGCTGGGAAAAAGTGCGGCGGATTTGCCTGATTTTAGCGGTGATTACTAAGGAAGATGCGGGAATGCTA
Source organism: Periplaneta americana (assembly GCF_040183065.1). NCBI lineage: Eukaryota > Metazoa > Arthropoda > Insecta > Blattodea > Blattidae > Periplaneta > Periplaneta americana. The sequence continues at coordinate 132,479,948 of NC_091125.1, forward strand.
CAGTTAAAAGGGCGGGCCTCTGAGCCCCTTCGTTCTCCTTGTGTAGAAAAAAGTCTGTTTAGGAAGGTGAAAATGACCGTTTTTTGAAATTTTGCCGGTCTCTCTCGTCCAAACTCAGGGGGATAGAGAGTTGTCTTTTATACTGGAGATAGATTTCGACGAGCTGTATTCAACGCACTCATCGGCTTTGTTGTTACTACACGTACCGCGGACTTATGGCGGCAAAAATGTCGGCGGAAGGGTGGTTTAAACCCTTCCCCTTTTTTTCTCGAAAATCAGAAAGTGTTCGCGATTGCCATTCTGATGCTATCGTGTAAGAAGTAAGTCAAGGGGGAATACGTGGCCGCATGCCGTTCCTCGGTATGGCCATTATTTCCGGAATTAGTGACTCAAATATTTCAGGTACCCAAAAATTAAGGCTAGGAAAAAGTGCGGCGGATTTGCCGGAATTTAGCGGTGATTACTAAGGAAAATGCGGGGATGCTACAGTTAAAAGGGCGGGCCTCTGAGCCCCTTCGTTCTCCTTGTGTAGAAAAAAGTCTGTTTTGGAAGGTGAAAATGACCATCTTATTAAATTTTGCCGGTCTCTGTCGTCCAAACGCAGGGGGATAGAGAGTTGTCCTTTATACTGGAGATAGAGTTCGACGAGCTGTATTCAACGCACTTATCGGCATTGTTGTGTCTACACGTACTGCGGACTTATGGCGGCAAGAATGTCTCGAAAATCAGAAAATGTTCGTGATTGCCATTTTGATGCTTTCGTGTAAGAAGTAAGTCAAGGGGGAATACATTGCCACATCCTGTTCCTCGATATGGCGATTATTTCCGGAATTAGAGACTCAAATATTTTAGGTAACCAAAAATTAAGGCTAGGAAAAAGTGCGGCGGATTTGCCGGATTCTAGCGGTGATTACTAAGGAAGATGCGGGGATGCTACAGTTAAAAGGGCGGGCCTCTGAGCCCCTTCGTTCTCCTTGTGTAGAAAAAAGTCTGTTTTGGAAGGTGAAAATGACCATTTTTTTAAATTTTGCCGGTCTCTCTCGTCCAAACGCAGGGGGATAGAGACTTGTCCTTTATACTGGAGATTGAGTTCGACGAGCTGTATTCAACGCACTCATCGGCATTGTTGTTACTACACGTACCGCGGATTTATGGCGGCAAGAATGTCGGCGGAAGGGTGGTTTAAACCCTTCCCCTTTTTTTCTCGAAAATCAGAAAGTGTTCGCGATTGCCATTTTGATGCTATCGTGTAAGAAGTAAGTCAAGGGGGAATACATGGCCGCATCCCGTTCCTCGGTATGGCCATTATTTCCGGAATTAGTGACTCAAATATTTCAGGTACCCAAAAATTAAGGCTAGGAAAAAGTGCGGCGGATTTGCCGGAATTTATCGGTGATTACTAAGGAAAATGCGGGGATGCTACAGTTAAAAGGGCGGGCCTCTGAGCCCCTTCGTTCTCCTTGTGTAGAAAAAAGTCTGTTTTGGAAGGTGAAAATGACCATTTTTTGAAATTTTGCCGGTCTCTCTCGTCCAAACGCAGGGGGATAGAGAGTTGTCCTTTATGTCGGCGGAAGGGTGGTTTTTCTCTCGAAAATCAGAAAGTGTTCGCGATTGCCATTTTGATGTTATCGTGTAAGAAGTAAGTCATGGGGTAATACATGGCCGCATGGCTTTCCTCGGTATGGCCATTATTTCCGGAATTAGAGACTCAAATATTTCAGGTACCCAAAAATTAAGGCTAAGAAAAAGTGCGGCGGATTTGTCGGATTTTAGCGGTGATTACTAAGGAAGATGCGGGGATGCTACAGTTAAAAGGGCGGGCCTCCTAGCCCCTTCGTTCTCCTTGTGTAGAAAAAAGTCTGTTTTGGAAGATGAAAATGACCATTTTTTTTAATTTTGCCGGTCTCTGTCGTCCAAACGCAAGGGGATAGAGAGTTGTCATTTTTACTGGAGATAGAGTTCGACGAGCTATATTCAACGCACTCATCGGCATTGTTGTTACAACCCGCACTGCGGACTTATGGCGGCAAGAATGTCGGCGGAAGGGTGGTTTAAACCCTTCCCCTTTTTTTCTCGAAAATCAGAAAGTGTTCGCGATTGCCATTTTGATGCTATCGTGTAAGAAGTAAGTCAAGGTGGAATACATGGCCGCATCCCGTTCCTCGGTATGGCCATTTTTTCCGGAATTAGAGACTCAAATATTTCAGGTACCCAAAAATTAAGGCTAGGAAAAAGTGCGGCGGATTTGCCGGATTATAGCGGTGATTACTATGGAAGATGCGTTGATGCTACAGTTAAAAGGGCGGGCCTCTGAGCCCCTTCGTTCTCCTTGTGTAGAAAAAAGTCTGTTTTGGAACGAGAAAAGACCATTTTTTGAAATTTTGCCGGTCTCTCTCGTCCAAACGGAGGGGGATAGAGAGTTGTCTTTTATACTGGAGATAGAGTTCGACGAGCTGTATTCAACACACTCATCGGCATTGTTGTTACTACACGTACCGCGGACTTATGGCGGCAAAAATGTCGGCGAAATGTCTCGAAAATCAGAAAGTGTTCGCGATTGCCATTTTGATTCTATCGTGTAAGAAGTAAGTCAAGGTGGAATACATGGCCGCATGCCGTACCTCGGTATGGCCATTATTTCCGGAATTAGAGACTCAAATATTTCAGGTCCCCAAAAATTAAGGCTAGGAAAAAGTGCGGCGGATTTGCCGGATTTTAGCGGTGATTACTAAGGAAGATGCGGGGATGCTACAGTTAAAAGGGCGGGCCTCTGAGCCCCTTCGTTCTCCTTGTGTAGAAAAAAGTCTGTTTTGGAAGGTGAAAATGACCATCTTATTAAATTTTGCCGGTCTCTGTCGTCCAAACGCAGGTGGATAGAGAGTTGTCCTTTATACTGGAGATAGAATACAGCTTCCGCGGACTTATGGCGGCAAGAATGTCGGCGGAAGGGTGGTTTAAACCCTTCCCATTTTTTTCTCGAAAATCAGAAAGTGTTCGCGATTGCCATTTTGATGCTTTCGTGTAAGAAGTCAATCAAGGGGGAATACATGGCTGCATCCCGTTCCTCGGTATGGTCATTATTTCCGGAAATAGAGACTCAAATATTTCAGGTACGCAAAAATTAAGGGTAGGAAAAAGTGCGTCGGATTAGCCGGATTTTAGCGGTGATTACTAAGGAAGATGCGGGGATGCTACAGTTAAAAGGGCGGGCCTCTGAGCCCCTTCGTTCTCCTTGTGTAGAAAAAAGTCTGTTTTGGAAGGTGAAAATGACCATTTTTTGAAATTTTGCCGGTCTCTCTCGTCCAAACGCAAGGGGATAGAGAGTTGTCCTTTATACTGGAGATTGAATTCGACGAACTGTATTCAACGCACTCATCGGCATTGTTGTGACTACACGTACTGCGGACTTATGGCGGCAAGGATGTCGGCGGAAGGGTGGTCCCTTCCCCATTTTTTCTCGAAAATCAGAAAGTGTTCGCGATTGCCATTTTGATGCTATCGTGTAAGAAGTCAAGGGGGAATACATGGCCGCATCCTGTTCCTCGGTATGGCGATTATTTCCGGAGTTAGAGACTCAAATATTTTAGGTACCCAAAAATTAAGGCTAGGAAAAAGTGCGTCGGATTTGCCGATTATAGCGGTGATTACTAAGGAAGATGCGGGGATGCTACAGTTAAAAGGGCGGGCCTCTGAGCCCCTTCGTTCTCCTTGTGTAGAAAAATGTCAGTTTTCGAACGTGAAAAAACCATTTTTTTTTTCATTTTGCCGGTCTCTCTCCTCCAAACGCAGGGGGATAGAGAGTTGTCTTATATACTGGAGATAGAGTTCGACGAGCTGTATTCAACGCACTCATCGGCATTGTTGTTACTACACGTACCGCGGACTTATGGCGGCAAAAATGTCGGCGGAAGGGTGGTTTAATCCCATCCTCTTTTTTTCTCGAAAATCAGAAAGTGTTCGCGATTGCCATTTTGATGCTATCGTGTAAGAAGTAAGTCAAGGGGGAATACATGGCCGCATCCCGTTCCTCGGTATGGCCATTATTTCCGGAATTAGAGTTTCAACTATTTCAGGTACACAAAAATAAAGGCTAGGAAAAATTGCGGCGGATTTGCCGGATTTTAGCGGTGATTACTAAGGAAGATGCGGGGAAGCTACAGTTAAAAGGGAGGGCCTCTGAGCCCCTTCGTTCTCCTTGTGTAGAAAAATGTCAGTTTTCGAACGTGAAAAAACCATTTTTTTTTTCATTTTGCCTGTCTCTCTCGTCCAAACGCAGGGGGATAGAAAGTTGTCCGTTATACTGGAGATAGAGTTCGACGAGCTGTATTCAACGCACCCATCGGCATTGTTGTGTCTACACGTACTGCGGCCTTATGGCGGCAAGAATGTCTCGAAAATCAGAAAGTGTTCGCGATTGCCATTTTGATGCTATCGTGTAAGAAGTAAGTCAAGGGGGAATACATTGCCGGATCCTGTTCCTCGGTATGGCGATTATTTCCGGAATTAGAGACTCAAATATTTTTGGTACCGAAAAATTAAGGCTAGGAAAAAGTGCGGCGGATTTGCCGGATTCTAGCGGTGATTACTAAGGATGATGCGGGGATGCTACAGTTAAAAGGGCGGGCCTCTGAGCCCCTTCGTTCTCCTTGTGTAGAAAAAAGTCTGTTTTGGAACGTGAAAAAAACATTTTTTTTTTCAATTTGCCGGTCTCTCTCCTCCAAACGCAGGGGGATAGAGAGTTGTCTTTTATACTGGAGATAGAGTTCGACGAGCTGTATTCATCGCACTCATCGGCATTGTTGTTACTACACGTACCGCGGACTTATGGCGGCAAAAATGTCGGCGGAAGGGTTTTCTCGAAAATCAGAAAGTGTTCGCGATTGCCATTTTGATGCTATCGTGTAAGAAGTAAGTCAAGGGAGAATACATGGCCGCATGCCGTTCCTCGGTATGGCCATTATTTCCGGAATTATAGACTCAAATATTTCAGGTACCCAAAAATTAATGCTAGGAAAAAGAGCGGCGAATTTGCCTGATTTTAGCGGTGTTTACTAAGGAAGATGCGGGGATGCTACAGTTAAAAGGGCGGGCCTCTGAGCCCCTTCGTTCTCTTTGTGTAGAAAAAAGTCTGTTTTGGAAGGTGAAAATGACCATTTTTTGAAATTTTGCCGGTCTCTCTCGTCCAAACGCAGGGGGATACAGAGTTGTCCTTTATACTGGAGATAGAGTTCGACGAGCTGTATTCAACGCACTTATCGGCATTGTTGTGTCTACACGTACTGCGGACTTATGGCGGCAAGAATGTCTCGAAAGTCAGAAAGTGTTCGCGATTGCCATTTTGATGCTATTGTGTAAGAAGTATGTCAAGGGGGAATACATGGCCGCATCCTGTTCCTCGGTATGGCGATTATTTCCGGAATTAGAGACTCAAATATTTTAGGTACCCAAAAATTAAGGCTAGGAAAAAGTGCGGCGGATTTGCCGGACTTTAGCGGTGATTACTAAGGAAGATGCGGGGATGCTACAGTTAAAAGGGCGGGCCTCTGAGCCCCTTCGTTCTCCTTGTGTAGAAAAAAGTCTGTTTTGGAAGGTGAATATGACCATTTTTTGAAAGTTTGCCGGTCTCTCTCGTCCAAACGCAGGGGGATAGAGAGTTGTCGTTTATACTGGAGATAGAATTCGACGAGCTGTATTCAACGCACTTATCGGCATTGTTGTGTCTACACGTACTGCGGACTTATGGCGGCAAGAATGTCTCGAAAATCAGAAAGTGTTCGCGATTGCCATTTTGATGCTATCGTGTAAGAAGTAAGGCAAGGGGGAATACATGGCCGCATCCTGTTCCTCGGTATGGCGATTATTTCCGGAATTAGAGACTCAAATATTTTAGGTACCCAAAAATTAAGGCTAGGAAAAAGTGCGGCGGATTCGCCGATTTTAGCGGTGATTACTAAGGAAGATGCGGGAATGCTACAGTTAAAAGGGCGGGCCTCTGAGCCTTCGTTCTCCTTGTGTAGAAAAATGTCTGTTTTCGAACGTGAAAAAACCATTTTTTTTTTCATTTTGCCGGTCTCTCTCCTCCAAACGCAGGGGGATAGAGAGTTGTCTTTTATACTGGAGATAGAGTTCGACGAGCTGTATTCAACGTACTCATCGGCATTGTTGTTACTACACGTACCGCGGACTTATGGCGGCAAGAAAGTCGGCGGAAGGGTGGTTTAAACCCTTCCCCTTTTTTTCTCGAAAATCAGAAAGTGTTCGCGATTGCGATTTTGATGCTATCGTGTAAGAAGTAAGTCAAGGGGGAATACATGGCCGCATCCCGTTCTTCGGTATGGCCACTATATCCGGAATTAGAGACTCAAATATTTAAGGTACCCAAAAATTAAGGCTAGGAAAAAGTGCGGCGGATTTGCCGGATTTTAGCGGTGATTAGTAAGGAAGATGCGGGGATGCTACAGTTAAAAGGGCGGGCCTCTGAGCCCCTTCGTTCTCCTTGTGTAGAGAAAAGTCTGTTTTGGAAGGTGAAAATGACCATTTTTTTTTAATTGTGCCGGTCTCTCTCGTCCAAACGCAGGGGGATACAGAGTTGTCCTTTATACTGGAGATAGAGTTCGACGAGCTGTATTCAACGCACTTATCGGCATTGTTGTGTCTACACGTACTGCGGACTTATGGCGGCAAGAATGTCTCGAAAGTCAGAAAGTGTTCGCGATTGCCATTTTGATGCTATTGTGTAAGAAGTATGTCAAGGGGGAATACATGGCCGCATCCTGTTCCTCGGTATGGCGATTATTTCCGGAATTAGAGACTCAAATATTTTTGGTACCCAAAAATTAAGGCTAGGAAAAAGTGCGGCGGATTTGCCGGACTTTAGCGGTGATTACTAAGGAAGATGCGGGGATGCTACAGTTAAAAGGGCGGGCCTCTGAGCCCCTTCGTTCTCCTTGTGTAGAAAAAAGTCTGTTTTGGAAGGTGAATATGACCATTTTTTGAAAGTTTGCCGGTCTCTCTCGTCCAAACGCAGGGGGATAGAGAGTTGTCGTTTATACTGGAGATAGAATTCGACGAGCTGTATTCAACGCACTTATCGGCATTGTTGTGTCTACACGTACTGCGGACTTATGGCGGCAAGAATGTCTCGAAAATCAGAAAGTGTTCGCGATTGCCATTTTGATGCTATCGTGTAAGAAGTAAGGCAAGGGGGAATACATGGCCGCATCCTGTTCCTCGGTATGGCGATTATTTCCGGAATTAGAGACTCAAATATTTTAGGTACCCAAAAATTAAGGCTAGGAAAAAGTGCGGCGGATTCGCCGATTTTAGCGGTGATTACTAAGGAAGATGCGGGAATGCTACAGTTAAAAGGGCGGGCCTCTGAGCCTTCGTTCTCCTTGTGTAGAAAAATGTCTGTTTTCGAACGTGAAAAAACCATTTTTTTTTTCATTTTGCCGGTCTCTCTCCTCCAAACGCAGGGGGATAGAGAGTTGTCTTTTATACTGGAGATAGAGTTCGACGAGCTGTATTCAACGTACTCATCGGCATTGTTGTTACTACACGTACCGCGGACTTATGGCGGCAAGAAAGTCGGCGGAAGGGTGGTTTAAACCCTTCCCCTTTTTTTCTCGAAAATCAGAAAGTGTTCGCGATTGCGATTTTGATGCTATCGTGTAAGAAGTAAGTCAAGGGGGAATACATGGCCGCATCCCGTTCTTCGGTATGGCCACTATATCCGGAATTAGAGACTCAAATATTTAAGGTACCCAAAAATTAAGGCTAGGAAAAAGTGCGGCGGATTTGCCGGATTTTAGCGGTGATTACTAAGGAAGATGCGGGGATGCTACAGTTAAAAGGGCGGGCCTCTGAGCCCCTTCGTTCTCCTTGTGTAGAGAAAAGTCTGTTTTGGAAGGTGAAAATGACCATTTTTTTTAATTGTGCCGGTCTCTCTCGTCGAAACGCAGGAGGATAGAGAGTTGTACTGTATACTGGAGATAGAGTTCGACGAGCTGTATTCAACGCACTCATCGGCATTGTTGTGACTACACGTACCGCGGATTTATGGTGGCAAGTATGTCGAAAATCAGAAAGTGTTCGCGATTGCCATTTTGATGCTATCGTGTAAGAAGTAAGTCAAGGGGGAATACATGGCCGCATCCCGTTCCTCGGTATGGCCATTATTTCCGGAATTAGAGTCTCAAATATTTCAGGTACCCAAAAATTAAGGCTAGGAAAAAGTGCGCCGGATTTGCCGGATTTTAGCGGTGATTACTAAGGAAGATGCGGTGATGCTACAGTTAGAAGGGCGGGCCTCTGAGCCCCTTCGTTCTCCTTGTGTAGAAAAAAGTCTGTTTTGGAAGGTGAAAATGACCATTTTTTTAAAGTTTGCCGGTCTCTCTCGTCAAAACGCAGGGGGATAGAGAGTTGTCCTTTATACTGGAGATAGAGTTCGACGAGCTGTATTCAACGCACTCATCGGCATTGTTGTTACTACACGTACCGCGGACTTATGGCGGCAAGAATGTCGGCGGAAGGGTGGTTTAAACCTTTCCCTTTTTTTCTCGAAAATCAGAAAGTGTTCGCGATTGCCATTTTGATGCTATCGTGTAAGAAGTAAGTCAAGGGGGAATACATGGCCGCATCCCGTTCTTCGGTATGGCCACTATATCCGGAATTAGAGACTCAAATATTTCAGGTACCCAAAAATTAAGGCTAGGAAAAAGTGCGGCGGATTTGCCGGATTTTAGCGGTGATTACTAAGGAAAATACGGGGATGCTACATTTAAAAGGGCGGGCCACTGAGCCCCTTCGTTCTCCTTGTGTAGAAAAAAGTCTGTTTTGAAAGGTGAAAATGACCATTTTTTGAAATTTTGCCGGTCTCTCTCGTCCAAACGCAGGGGGATAAAGAGTTGTCCTTAATACTGGAGATAGAGTTCGACGAGCTGTATTCAACGCACTCATCGGCATTGTTGTTACAACACGCACCGCGGACTTATGGCGGCAAGAATGTCGACGGAAGGGTGGTTTAAACCCTTTCCCTTTTTTTCTCGAGAATCAGAAAGTGTTCGCTATTGCCATTTTGATGCTATCGTGTAAGAAGTCAGTCAAGGGGGAATACATGGCCGCATCCCGTTCTTCGGTATGGCCACTATTTCCGGAATTAGAGACTCAAATATTTCAGGTACCCAAAAATTAAGGCTAGGAAAAAGTGCGGCGGATTTGCCGATTTTAGCGGTGATTACTAAGGAAGATGCGGGGATGCTACAGTTAAAAGGGCGGGCCTCTGAGCCCCTTCGTTCTCCTTGTGTAGAAAAAAGTCTGTTTTGGAAGGTGAAAATGACAATTTTTTGAAATTTTGCCGGTCTCTCTCGTCCAAACGCAGGGGAGGATAGAAAGTTGTCCTTTATACTGGAGATAGAGTTCGACGAGCTGTATTCAACGCACCCATCGGCATTGTTGTGTCTACACGTACTGCGGACTTATGGCGGCAAGAATGTCTCGATAATCAGAAAGTGTTCGCGATTGCCATTTTGATGCTATCGTGTAAGAAGTAAGTCAAGGGGGAATACATGGCCGCATCCCGTTCCTCGGTATGGCCTTTATTTCCGGAATTAGAGACTCAAATATTTCAGGTACCCAAAAATTAAGGCTAGGAAAAAGTGCGGCGGATTTGCCGGATTTTAGCGGTGATTACTAAGGAAAATGCGGGGATGCTACAGTTAAAAGGGCGAGCCTCTGAGCCCCTTCGTTCTCCTTGTGTAGAAAAAAGTCTGTTTTGGAAGGTGAAAATGACCATTTTTTTTAAATTTGCCGGTCTCTCTCGTCCAAACGCAGGTGGATAGAGAGTTGTCCTTTATACTGGAGATAGAGTTCGACGAACTGTATTCAACGCACTCATCGGCATTGTTGTTACTACACGTGCCGCGGACTTATGGCGGCTAGAATGTCGGCGGAAGGGTGGTTTAAACCCCTCCCCTTTTTTTCTCGAAAATCAGAAAGTGTTCGCGATTGCGATTTTGATGCTATCGTGTAAGAAGTAAGTCAAGGGGGAATACATGGCCGCATCCCGTTCTTCGGTATGGCCACTAAATCCGGAATTAGAGACTCAAATATTTCAGGTACCCAAAAATTAAGGCTAGGAAAAAGTGCGGCGGATTTGCCGGATTTTAGCGGTGATTAGTAAGGAAGATGCGGGAATGCTACAGTTAAAAGGGCGGGCCTCTGAGCCCCTTCGTTCTCCTTGTGTAGAGAATAGTCTGTTTTGGAAGGTGAAAATGACCATTTTTTTTTATTGTGCCGGTCTCTCTCGTCGAAACGCAGCAGGATAGAGAGTTGTACTTTATACTGGAGATAGAGTTCGACGAGCTGTATTCAACGCACTCTTCGGCACTGTTGTGACTACACGTACCGCGGATTTATGGCCGCAAGAATATCGGCGGAAGGGTGGTTTAATCTTGCCCTTTTTTCTCGAAAATCAGAAAGTGTTCGCTATTGCCATTTTGATGCTATCGTGTAAGAAGTAAGTCAAGGGGGAATACATGGCCGCATCCCGTTCTTCGGTATGGCCACTATATGCGGAATTAGAGACTCAAATATTTCAAGGACCCAAAAATTAAGGCTAGGAAAAAGTGCGGCGGATTTGCCGGATTTTAGCGGTGATTACTAAGGAAGATGCGGGGATGCTACAGTTAAAAGGGCGGGCCTCTGAGCCCCTTCGTTCACCTTGTGTAGAAAGAGTCTGTTTTGGAAGGTGAAAATGACTATTTTTTGAAAATTTGCCGGTCTCTCTCGTCCAAACGCAGGGGGATAGAAAGTTGTCCTTTATACTGGAGATAGAGTTCGACGAGCTGTTTTCAACGCACTCATCGGCATTGTTGTGCCTACTGTACTGCGGACTTATGGCGGCAAGAATGTCTCGAAAATCAGAAAGTGTTCGCGATTGCCATTTTGATGCTATCGTGTAAGAAGTAAGTCAAGGGGGAATACATGGCCGCATCCCGTTCCTCGGTATGGCCTTTATTTCCGGAATTAGAGACTCAAATATTTCAGGTACCCAAAAATTAAGGCTAGGAAAAAGTGCGGCGGATTTGCCGGATTTTAGCGGTGATTACTAAGGAAGATGCGGGTATGCTACAGTTAAAAGCGCGGGCCTCTGAGCCCCTTCGTTCTCCTTGTGTAGAAAAAACTCTGTTTTGGAACGTGAAAATGACAATTTTTTTAAATTTTGCCGGTCTTTATCGTCCAATCCAAGGGGGATAGAGAGTTGTCCTTTATACTGGAGATAGAGTTCGACGAGCTGTATTTAACGCACTCATCGGCATTGTTGTTACTACACGTACGGCGGATTTATGGCGGCAAGAATGTCGGCCCTTTTTTTTTCTCGAAAATCAGAAAGTGTTCGCGATTGCCATTTTGATGCTATCGTGTAAGAAGTAAGTCAAGGGGGAATACATGGCCGCATCCAGTTCCTCGGTATGGCCATTATTTCCGGAAATAGAGACTCAAATATTTCAGGTAACCAAAAATTAAGGCTAGGAAAAAGTGCGTCGGATTTGCCGGATTTTAGCGGTGATTACTAAGGAAGATGCGGGGATGCTACAGTTAAAAGGGCGGGCCTCTGAGCCCCTTCGTTCTCCTTGTGTAGAAAAAAGTCTGTTTTGGAAGGTGAAAATGAACATTTTCTGAAATTTTGCCGCTCTCTCGTCCAAACGCAGGGGGATACAGAGTTGTCTTTTATACTGGAGATAGAGTTCGACGAGCTGTATTCAACGCACTCATCGGCATTGTTGTTACTACACGTACCGCGGACTTATGGCGGCAAGAATGTCGGCGGAAGGGTGGTTTAAACCCTTGCCCTTTTTTTCTCGAAAATCAGAAAGTGTTCGCGATTGCGATTTTGATGCTATCGTGTAAGAAGTAAGTCAAGGGGGAATACATGGCCGCTTCCCGTTCCCCGGTATGGCCATTATCTCCGGAATTAGAGTCTCAAATATTTCAGTTACACATAAATTAAGGCTAGGAAAAAGTGCGGCGGATTTGCCGGATTTTAGCGGTGATTACTAAGGAAGATGCGGGGATGCTACAGTTGAAAGGGCGGGCCTCTGAGCCCCTTCGTTCTCCTTGTGTAGAAAAAAGTCTGTTTTGGAAGGTGAAAATGACCATTTTTTGAAAGTTTGCCGGTCTCTCTCGTCCAAACGCAGGGGGATAGAGAGTTGTCCTTTATACTGGAGATAGAGTTCTACGAGCTGTATTCAACGCACTCATCGGCATTGTTTTGACTACACGTACCGCGGACGTATAGCGGCAAGAATGTCGGCGGAACCCTTCCCCTTTTTTTCTAGAAAATCAGAAAGTGTTCGCGATTGCCATTTTGATGCTATCGTGTAAGAAGTAAGTCAAGGGGGAATACATGGCCGCATCCTGTTCCTCGGTATGGCCTTTATCTCCTGAATTAGAGTCTCAAATATTTCAGGTATACATAAATTAAGGCTAGGGAAAAGTGCGGCGGATTTGCCGGATTTTAGCTGTGATTACTAAGGAAGATGCGGGGATGCTACAGTTAAAAGGGCGGGCCTCTGAGCCCCTTCGTTCTCCTTGTGTAGAAAAAAGTCTGTTTTGGAAGGTGAATATGACCATTTTTTGAAATTTTGCCGGTCTCTCTCGTCCAAACGCAGGGGGATAGAGAGTTGTCGTTTATACTGGAGATAGAATTCTACGAGCTGTATTCAACGCACTTATCGGCATTGTTGTGTCTACACGTACTGAGGACTTATGGCGGCAAGAATGTCTCGAAAATCAGAAAGTGTTCGCGATTGCCATTTTGATGATATAGTGTAAGAAGTAAGTCAAGGGGGAATACATGGCCGCATCCCGTTCCCCGGTATGGCCATTTTCTCCGGAATTAGAGTCTCAAATATTTCAGTTACACATAAATTAAGGCTAGGAAAAAGTGCGGCGGATTTGCCGGATTTTAGCGGTGATTACTAAGGAAGATGCGGGGATGCTACAGTTTAAAGGGCGGGCCTCTGAGCCCCTTCGTTCTCCTTGTGTAGAAAAATGTCTGTTTTCGAACGTGAAAAAACCATTTTTTTTTTCATTTTGCCTTTCTCTCTCCTCCAAACGCAGGGGGATAGAGAGTTGTCTTTTATACTGGAGATAGAGTTCGACGAGCTGTATTCAACGCACTCATCGGCATTGTTGTTACTACACGTACCGCGGACTTATGGCGGCAAAAATGTCGGCGGAAGGGTGGTTCTCTTCCTCTTTTTTTCTCGAAAATCAGAAAGTGTTCGCGATTGCCATTTTGATGCTATCGTGTGAGAAGTAAGTCAAGGGGGAATACGTGGCCGCATGCCGTTCCTCGGTATGTCCATTATTTCCGGAATTATAGACTCAAATATTTCAGGTAACCAAAAATTATGGCTAGGAAAAAGTGCGGCGGATTTGCCGGATTTTAGCGGTGATTACTAAGGAAGATGCGGGGATGCTACAGTTTAAAGGGCGGGCCTCTGAGCCCCTTCGTTCTCCTTGTGTAGACAAAAGTCTGTTTTGGAAGGTGAAAATGACCATTTTTTTTAATTTTGCCGGTCTCTCTCGTCCAAACGCAGGGGGATAGAGAGTTGTCCTTTATACTGGAGATAGAGTTCGACGAGCTGTATTCAACGCACTCATCGGCATTGTTGTGACTACACGTACCGCGGATTTATGGCGGCAAGAATGTCGGCGGAAGGGTGCCCTTTTTTTCTCGAAAATCAGAAAGTGTTCGCGATTGCCATTTTGATGATATCGTGTAAGAAGTAAGTCAAGGGGGAATACATGGCCGCATCCCATTCCTCGGTATGGCCATTATCTCCGGAATTAGAGTCTCAAATATTTCAGGTACCCAAAAATTAAGGCTAGGAAAAAGTGCGGCGGATTTGCCCGATTTTTGCGGTGATTACTAAGGAAGATGCGGGGATGCTACAGTTAAAAGGGCGGGCCTCTGAGCCCCTTCGTTCTCCTTGTGTAGAGAAAAGTCTGTTTTGGAAGGTGAAAATGACCATTTTTTTTTATTGTGCCGGTGTCTCTCGTCGAAACGCAGGAGGATAGAGAGTTGTACTGTATACTGGAGATAGAGTTCGACGAGCTGTATTCAACGCACTCATCGGCATTGTTGTGACTACACGTACCGCGGATTTATGGTGGCAAGAATGTCGAAAATCAGAAAGTGTTCGCGATTGCCATTTTGATGCTATCGTGTAAGAAGTAAGTCAAGGGGGAATACATGGCCGCATCCCGTTCCTCGGTATGGCCTTTATTTCCGGAATTAGAGACTCAAATATTTCAGGTACCCAAAAATTAAGGCTAAGAAAAAGTGCGGCGGATTTGCCGGATTTTAGCGGTGATTACTAAGGAAGATGCGGGGATGCTACAGTTAAAAGGGCGGGCGTCTGAGCCCCTTCGTTCTCCTTGTGTAGAAAAAAGTCTGTTTTGGAAGGTGAAAATGATCATTTTATTAAATTTTGCCGGTCTCTCTCGTCCAAACGCAGGGGGATAGAGAGTGGTTCTTTATACTGGATATAGAGTTCTACGAGCTGTATTCAACGCACTCATCGGCATTGTTGTGACTACACGTACTGCGGACTTATGGCGGCAAGAATGTCAGAAAGTGTTCCTGATGGCCATTTGGTGCTATCTTGTGAGAAGTAAGTCAAGGGGGAATACATGGCCGTATCCCGTTCCTCGGTATGGCCATTATTTCCGGAAATATAGGCCATATCGTTGAACGGAATGTATTCTTGTATTCCCTCTTGTGTTACTTCGGACTCACGATACCATGAAAATGGGAATCTCAATCAAAATCTGATTAAACTGAAAAAATACCAAGGCTAAATATCGCGCCTACATTCTGGCTGCCATATCTCCGCCGTATGTGTAGTGAGAAGAAAGCTGATAAATGCGGCGAGTAGATCTTCACGAACTCTCTCTGTAGTTTAAGAGTCAACTCTCTGTCCCGAGGCATATGGACGGTAGGAACCGTGATATTAAAGAAAGTGGTGATTTTGGCCTACCAAGAACAGAATTTTCTCGACACGAGTTGAACGAAGGGGTCTCAGAGACCTGTCCTTTTCACTGTAGCATCCCCGCATATTACTAATATTCACGAATAAAATCCAGCAAATCCGTTGCACTTTTTCGTAGTCTCGTGCTCTTGAGCTGTGCATTTTTGATCACTTGCAGTGTGATAATTCCTCTTGACACTGATTGTTGTTTGCCATTAGGTATAGCCCTACATCATCTTTAGATATGTGAGATTTCTTCAAAATGTTGGCATTTAGTGCTTTTTGTCTCGTCTGAAAGCTCCTTTTTTATAGTTTTTAAAAAGTATATAATTTTTACTCATTATCTAAGTAGTCTCGCAATTATTTGGACATTTTTTGTAGTAATAATGGCATTGTACTTTGGATACCTTATACCATCTGCAGTGTCTGTTTCTCGTATTTCACATTTTCTGACATTTATTATCCTTGCAACGGACAAAATGTAGATTTCAAATAGGGCAAAAGACTTCACTGGGGTACCAAGTCCAAATTCAAAATTGTGGCTATGTTGCAAACTGAAATTATTATTTTAAATTGAATGTAGTTATTGAATTCCATGATTATAGTGATATAATTATTCTAATGTGGGATATGTTTTGAATGTTTGATTTTTCAGTTATGAATATTTTTCCTTTGGCATTCTTCATTTGCTTTGTCTTGTTTATGTATTTCATAATGTCTTTGTTGCATTGTTGATATGAAACAGATATATTAGAGCTATAACATTGCTTTTGCTTATGTGTGCAGGCTGATTCCTCGGGTAGATGGTAGCATGTCGCTGGAGTGCCTGACAGTGATGTTTCGTTCATGTCGCAGACTGGTGTGATCATATTTGCAGCACTGTCCTCGTGACATGATACAGCTGGACACGTAAAGAGTTGCAATGTGAGGAGAAGGTAAGGTTGAAAGAATGAGTGGATTAGTTAAATAATACCAGTTTATTTCATGAAATGTATTAAACAGCTTAATTTCACTATAATACGTGTGTGTGTGTGTAATATGTATAAAGGAATAGAGGAGAAATAATTCTTAATAATAAGAGACATACTGTAAACTGCATAAAAGCTAATTTCATTGTCAACGATTTTCAGTACCCAACATGTTACAACTGTTGGTAGGAGGCTCACAGTATAAAATGTAGACGTCATTATGTCTAGTGTTTCGTAAAGAGAAGGTGTTGAAGGAATAGATTATGGAGACGCAATGTGTAATGAATAACCTTCAGTATAGTGACTACAACATTACATGAGTGGTGTTATAAGTTTATTAAGCAATGTAGAAAGAGGATATATTTATGAAGTCTATTTTAACAAAGAAATGTTTGTATAATGTTGATGATAATTTTTTAAATATACATTTGAATCTAAATGTTTGACTATGCCTGTATACTTTGTATTTTATGACAATAAAGTAATGTCAAAATGAACAAAATAACATGAAGGAGGAATGCTTTCCGTGGACTCTTTGCTTGGAAGCCATCAGCACTTTGTGCTTAACTAGTGAGCTAAAATAACATGCATTTACGTCATTGAGTTAATACCTTACATTGCAATTGAGGCTAACCACACATGTGTATGACTAGATTTCAGTCAGGTGTGAATAGGACTTAACACGTCCAGCGCCTGAGTGGTCCCTGGGGTCTGCTATCTATATTATTTTTGCGTGAAGGCAGTCCATATGGCTGTCAGCATCCCACTTAATTTTGCGAGCTCTGCAGATCTCCTGACTGCTGTAGTACCTATTGAATATGGATCGGACCGCTGTGGCCCCTTTCTATCGTTGGGGTTTGGATGGGGTTTATTATAGAAACATAAATCTAAACATAATAAGATGCATATCACTATGAATACAACATTTTATTTTGATCATTATTTTGTAATGAACTTACAGTAACATTGATACTAATGAATGAACATTGCATCGTACTGTCTTGCTTTAAAATATTCGAAATGCAGTTTTAAGTTACAGAAAAATTACATTATCGAACCTTGTTTGAAACAGAGTAATTCACATTAGATTTTGTTTGACAAATAATATAACAAAATACAGTACTGAAACCTGTTTGAAAAATATTTATTCTTAATTAACTCTAGTGACATCCAGGTCACTCTTAACTCGCTCTCATGTTAATCCTAAACACTTGCAAGTCACTCCCAAATCACTCTTAAGTCACTTTGCATTCACTGTCGAGTCGATCTTAAGTGACACCTAAGTCTCTCCCGATTCACTCTTAAGTCACTCCCAATCACTCTCGGTTCCCGCTTAAGTCACTCAAAAGTCATTCTCGATTTGTACACGAGTCACTCTAGATATACTCCACAGTCAATCTCGATTCACTCCGAAGTCAGTACCTAGTCACTCGCAAATCTTTGTCACCCTCAAGTCAATCTTAAAACACTCCCAAGTCATACTCGAGTCATTCTTAATACCCTCTCGATTAAGTCCAAAGTCAATTTTGAAACTCATAAATCAGTTAACACACACATGACTCTCGATTCACTCTTACATATGTAATCCAAACAGATTTCGATTACGTATGTAATCCATCCATAATTGGATTACACATGTAATCCATCCATAATTGGATTACACATGTAATTCACACATTTGGATTACGTATGTAATCCATCTATAATTGATTGCACATGTAATCCATCCATAATTGGATTACGTATGTAATCCACACAGATTTGGATTACACATGTAATCCATGCATAATTGGATTACATATGTAGTCCACACAGATTTGGATTACGTACGTAACCAATCTATAATTGGATTACACATGTAATCCATCCATAATGGGATTACATATGTAATCCACTCAGATTTGGAGTACGTATGTAATCCATTCATAATTGGATTACATATGCAATCCACACAGAAATGGTTGTCATATGTAATCCATCCATAATTGGATTACACATGTTTTCCACACTGATTTGGATTACATACGTAATCCATCCATAATTGGATTACATATGTAATCCAAACAGATTTGGATTACGTATGTAATCCATCTATAATTGGATTACACATGTAATCCATCCGTAATTGGATTACATATGTAATCCACACAGAAATGGTTGTCATATGTAATCCATCCATAATTGGATTACACATGTTTTCCACACAGATTTGGATTACATACGTAATCCATCCATAATTGGATCACATATGTAATCCATCTATAATTGGATTACGTATGTAATCCATCTATAATTGGATTACACATGTAATCCATCCATAATTGGATTACATAGGTAATCCACTCAGATTTGGAGTACGTATGTAATCCATCCATAATTGGATTACATATGTAATCCACACAGATTTGGATTACATACGCAATCCATCCATAATTGGATCACATATGTATTCCATCTATAATTGGATTACGTATGTAATCCATCCATATTTGGATTACACATGTATTCCATACAAATTTGAATTACATACGTAATCCATCCATAATTGGATCACATATGTAATCCACGTAATTGGTTCACATATGTAATCCATCCATAATTGGATTACGTACGTATTCCACACAGATTTGGATTACGTATGTAATCCTAAACTCCGGGTAGAAATCCATCTGCGGGTTCCGGTTCCCAAACTCCGGGCAGAGTTCAAAAATTCCCGGTTCCGGATCTCAAAACTCCGTGTCCCGGTTCCCAAATTCAGGGTACAAAAACTCCGGGTTCCGGTTCAGAAAATCCGGTTTGCGGGCTCCAAAACTCCCGGAACCGGTTCCAAAAACTCCGGGGTCCGGGTCCAAAAACTCCGGGTTCCTGTTCTCAAACCTCCGGGTTCCGGTTCAAACTCCGGGTTGCATGTTCAAGAACTCTGGGTTCCGTTTAAAACTCCGGGTTCCGGGTTCCAAAACTCCGGTTCCGGTTGAAAACCTCCGGGTTCCGGTTAAAAACTCCGGGCTACGGGGCCCAAAACTCCGGCTTCCGGTTCCCAAAATTCCGGACTTCGGTTCCAAAAGCTCCGGGTTCCGGTTGAAACTCCGGGTTCCGATTAGAGCTCCGGGTTCCGGTTCCCAACACTCCGGGATCCTGTTCTCAAACCTCCGGGTTCCGGTTAAAACTCCGGGTTCCAGGTTCAAGAACTCCGTGTTCCTATTCCCAAAAATTCCGGGTGCCTGTTAAAATAACGGGGTTCCGGGTCCCAAAACTCCGGCTCCGTTTTAAGACTCCGGGTTCCGGTTACAACTCCTAGTTCCTGGTTGAAGAACTCCGGGTTCCAGTTCCCAAGAATTCCGGGTGACTGTTAAAACTCCGGGGTTCCGAGTCCCAAAACTCCGCTTCCGTTTAAAAACTCTTAGTTCCGGTTCAAAAGTTCCGGGTTCCGGGCTCCAAAACTCCGGGTTCCGGTTCCCAAAATTCCAGGCTCCGGTTAAACTCCGGGCTCCGGTTCCAAAAGCTCCGGGTTCCGGTTAAAACACCGGGTTCCGGGTAAAACTCGAGTTTCCGGGGTACAAACTCCGGGTTCCCGTTAAAACTCTAGGTCCCCGGTCCCAAAACTCCTGGTTACTATTCTCAAACCTCCGGGTTCCGGTTAAAACTCCGGGTTCCATGTTCAAGAACTCCGGGTTCTGGTTAAAACTCCGAGTTCCGGGTTCCAAAACTCCGTTTCCGGTTGAAAACCTCCGGGTTCCGGTTAAAAAATCCGGGCTACGGGGTCCAAAACTCCGGGATCCGCTTTACAAAACTCCGGGATCCTGTTCTCTAACGTCCGGCTTCCGGTTAAAACTCCGGGTTCCAGGTTCAAGAACTCCGTGTTCCCATTTTCAAAAATTCCGGGTGCCTGTTATAACTCCGGGGTTCCGGGTCCCAAAATTCCGGCACCGTTAAAAAACTCCGGGTGTCTGTTGAAACTCCGGGTTCCGGGTTGAAGAACTCCGGGTTCCAGTCCCCAAAAATTCCGGGTGCCTGTTAAAACTCCGGGGTTCGGCGTCCCAAAACTCCGGTTCCGTTTAAAAACTCTGGGTTCCGGTTCAAAAACTCCTGGTTCCGGGGGTCCAAAACCGCGGGTTCCGGTTCCCAAAATTCCAGTCTGCGGTTAAAACTCCGGGCTCCGGTTCCCAAAGCTCAGGGTTCCGGTTAAAACACCGGGTTCCGGGGTTCAAAACTCCGGGTCCCTGGTCCCAAAACTCCGGGTTCCTGTTCTCAAACCTCTGGGTTGCGGTTATAACTCCGGGTTCCATGTTCAAGAACTCCGGGTTGCTGTTAAAACTACGGGTTCCGGATCCAAAACTCCGGTTCCGGTTGAAAACCTCCGGGTTCCGGTTAAAAACTCAGTGTTACGGGGTCCAAAACTCCGGGTTCCTGTTTCCAAAATTCTGGGTTCCTTTTCTTAAACCTCCGGTGTTCCGTTTAAAACTGCGGGTTCCAGGTCCAATAACTCCGGGTTCCGGTTCACAAACCACCGGTTTCCGGTTAAAACTCCGGGTTCCGGGTCCCAAAACTTCGGTGCCGGTTAAAATCCCCGGGTTCCAGTTAAAAACTCCGTGCTACGGAGTACAAAACTCCGGGTTCCGGTTCCCAAAATTCCGGGCTCCGTTTCCCAACGCTCCGGGGTCCAAAGCTCCGGATTCCGGTCCCCAAAACTCCGGGGTCTGGTTAGTGCTCCGGGTTCCGGTTAAAACTCCGGGTTACAGGTTCAAGAACTCCGAGTTCCAGTTCCCAAAACACCGGGTTCCTGTTAAAATTCCGGTGATCCGGGTCCCAAAACTCCGGTTCCGGTTAAAAACTGCAGGTTCCGGTTAAAAACTCCGGGTTCCGGATCCAAAACTCCGGGTTCCGGTTACAACTCCGGGCTCCGGTTTCCAGAACTGGGGGATCCGGTTAACACTCCGGGTTCTGTGGTTCAAAACTCCGGGTTCCGGGGTTCAAAACTTTGGGTTCATGTTCTCAAACCTCCGGCTTCCAGTTAAAACTCCGGGTTCCTGTTCGAGAACTCCGGGTACAAGAAACTCAGGGTTCCGGTTAAAACTCCGGGTTCCGAGTCCAAAAACTCTGGTTGAAACCCTCAGGTTTAAGGTTATAAACTCCGGGCCAGGGGTCCAATACTGCGGGTTCTGGTTCCCAAAATTCCGGATTCCGGTTCCAAAGATTCCGAGTTCCGTTAAAACCTCCGGGTTCCGGTTAGACTCCTGGCTCCGGCTCCCAACGCTCCGGGTTCCTGTTAAAACTCCGGGTTCCGGGGTCTAAAGCCCCAGGTTTCGGTTCCCAAAACTCCGGGTTCCGGTTAAAGCTCCGTGTTCCGTTTCCCAAAACTCCAGGATACCGTTCTCAAACCTCCGGGTTCCGGTTAAAACTCCGCGTTCCAGGTTCAAGAACTCCCGGTTCCAGATCCCAAAACTCCGGGTTCCTGTTACAACTCCGGGGTTCCGGTTCCGAAAATTCCGGGCTCCGGTTACAGCTCCGTGTTCCGTTTCCCAAAACTTCGGGATCCTGTTCTGAAACCTCCGAGTTCCGGTTAAAACTCCGGGTTCCAGGTTCAAGAACCCTGTTTTCCAGTTTCCAAAACTCCGGGTGCCTGTTAAAACTGCGGGATTCCGGGACCCAAAACTCCGGTCAAGGTTAAAACTCCGGGGTCCAAAGCTCCGGGTTCCGGTTCCCAAAATTCCGGGCTCCGGTTAAAACTCCGGGCTCCCTTTCCCAAAGCTCCGGGATCCGGTTAAAACTCCGGGTTCCTGGGTTCAAAGCTCCGGGTTCCTGTTGTCGAACCTCCGGGTTCCGGTTAAAACTCCGGGTTCCACTTTCAAGAACTCCGTGTTCCGTTTCACACAACTCCGGGTTCCGGTTAAAACTCTGGGTTCCGGGTCCCAAAACTCCGGTTCCGGTTGAAAACCTCCGGGTTCCGGTTAAAATCTCCGGGCTAGGGGTCCAAAACGCCGAATTCCGGTCCCCAAAATTCCGGATTCCGGTCCCAAAAACTCCGGGTGACAATTAAAACTTCTCGCTCCGGTTCCAAACGCTCTGGGTTCCAGGTAAAACTCAGGGTTCCGGTGTCCAAAGCCCCGGGTTCCGGTTCCCAAAACTCCGGGTTCCGGTTAGAGATCCGTGTTCCGTTTCCCAAAACTCCGGGATCCTGTTCTCAAACCTCCTGCTTTCGGTTAAAACTCCGGGTTACAGGTTCAAGAACTCCGGGATCCAGTTACCAAAACTCCGGGTTCCTGTTAAAACTCCGGTTCCGCTTAAAAACTCCGGGTTCCGGGTCCCGAATCTGCGGGTTACGGGTCCAAATTTCCGTGTTCCGGTTCAAATAGTCCGGGCTCCGGTTCAGAAACTCAGGGTTCCTCGTAACAAAACTCCGGGTTCCTGTCCGAAAACTCCGGGATCCATTTAAAAGTCCGGGATCTGTTTCCCAAAACTCCGGGTTTCAGTTAAAACCCCGGGCTCCATTTCCCAGGACTCCTTGTTCCGGTTAAAATTCTGGATTCCGTGTCCCAAAATTCCGGGTTCCTGTTCTCAAAGCTCCGCGTTCCTGTTAAAACTCCTGGTTCCAGGTTCAAGAACTCAGGGTTCCGTTTACAAAACTCCGTGTTACGGTTAAAACTCCGGATCCCGGGTCCCAAAACTCCGGGTTCCGGATGAAACTCCGTGTTCCTGTCCTCGAAGCTCCGGGTTCCGGTTAAGAAATCCCCGGGTCCTGGTCCCAAACGTAGAGTTTGTAACAAAATTGGTCATAGTCAGGGTTGCGTGTCTTAAACTAAAAAAAATTAAAAAAGGAATTGAAAAAAAAAATAAAAAATTACCAAAAAAAAAGCCATTTTCAAAAAATAATTTAAACCAACACTTAAAAAAAATTCTAAAAAGTTTAAAAAAATTTTTCTCAAAAAAATTAAAAAAAAAACAAAAAAATTGCCAAAAAATTTTTCAAAATATTTTAACAAAGAAAATTCGAAAAGAATTTTTGAAAAGAATTTTAAAAAATTGAATAAAAATTAAAAAAAAATTGTAATACAAATAAATTGTTCAAAAACAATTTTTCAAAAAAAAATTCCAAAACATTAAATTACATCGAAAGAATTAAAAAAAATATTTACAAAAAATTCTAAAATAAATTTTGAAAAAAAAAAAGGAAAAAATTTGAAAAAAATTTCAGAAAATATTTTCAAAATAGAAATTCTTTCTAAAATTTGTATCAAAAATTTTCAAATCTTTTTGAATATATTTTTTGAAAAATTTTTTAAAAATACTCTGAAAATTTTATTTTTTTAATTTTTTGAAAATTTGTTTGACAATTTTATTTCTTCAAAAAGAAATTAAATAGATTTTAAAAAAATTAAAAAAATTAAAAAAACTTAAATAATTAAATTTGAAAAAAAATGCTTCATACAAAATAATTCCAAAAAATAAATTTGGACAAATGATTTTAAAGATATTTAACCATTTTTAAAAATTTTACAAAAATTTTTTTCGTTTTTGTTTTTGAAAACTTTTTTTTTAATTGTGTAAAATATTTTTTAAATGATTTTTTAAATTTTGTTTTGCATTTTGTTGAAAATTTCATCAAGATTTTAAAAATTTTGTTTTGAAAAAATTATTCAAAAAAAATTTGTCAAACAAATTTTCAAAAAATTGTAAATAATAACATTTTCAAAGTTATTTTGAAAAAAAAAATTGAAACAAATTTTAGAAAAACTTTTAATTGTGATTCTTTTTTTCAGAATTTATTATTTTTTTTACTTTTGTCAATTTTAATTTTGATTTTTTTCTAAATATTTTTTAATTCTTTCAATATCTTAATTTTTGAAGCAAAACCGGACTTTTGGCAGCCGGAACCCGAATTTTTGGTACGCAGAACCCGGAATTTTTGGGAGCCGGAACCCGCAGTTATTGAACCGGAACCCTCATTTTTTGAACCGGAACCCCGTAGTTTGGGTACAAACCCCGGAGTTTTTGGAACCGGAACCGGGAGTTTTGTTACCCGGAACCCGGAGTTTTGGAATCTGGAACACAGATTTAACCGGAACCCGGAGGTTTGAGAACAGGAACCGGTAGTTTTGGGACCCGGTACCTGGAGTTTTAACCGGAACCCGAAGATCTAGGAACCGGAGCCCGGTGTTTGGGAACCGGAACCCGGAGATTTAACAGGAATCCGGAATTTTGACCGGAACCCGGAGTTTTGTGACCCGGAAACCGGAGTTTTAACCGGAGTCCGGAATTTCGGAACCAAGAACCCGGAATTTTGAACTCCGGAACACGGAGTCTGAAACGAAACCCGAGGTTTTTGTACCCGGAGTTTTAACCGGAACCCGGAATTTTGGGAACCGGAAACCGGAGCTTTAAACCGAAACCGGAGTTCTGGGAAACGGAACCCGGAGATTTGGACCCCGGAATCCGGAGTTTTAATCGGACCCCGGAGCGTTGGGAACTGGAGCCCGGAATTTTGGGAAATGGAAC
This sequence comes from Periplaneta americana, assembly GCF_040183065.1. NCBI lineage: Eukaryota > Metazoa > Arthropoda > Insecta > Blattodea > Blattidae > Periplaneta > Periplaneta americana. The sequence continues at coordinate 132,504,447 of NC_091125.1, forward strand.
CCGGAGTTTTGTATCCCGTAGCACGGCGTTTTTAACCGGAACCCGGAGGTAACCAACAGGAACCGGAGTTTAGGGACCCGGAACCCGGAGTTTTAACAGAAATCCGGAGTTTTGGGAACTGGAACCCGGAGTTATTGAACATGAAACCCGGAGTTTTAACCGGAACCCGGAGGTTTGAAAACAGAACTCCGGAGTTTTGGGAACACGGATCTCTAACCGGAACCCGGAGTTTTGGGTACCGGAATCCGGAGCTTTGGACCCTGGAACCCAGAGATTTAATCGGAACCCGGAGCGTGGGGAACCGCAACCCGGAGTTTTGGACCCCGTAGCACGGAGTTTTAACCGGAACAGGGAGGTTTTCAATTTTTAACCGGAACCCGGAGTTTCGTGAACCGGAAGCCGGAATTCTTGAACCTGGAACCCGGAGTTTTAACCGGAACCCCGAATGTTTGAAAGGAACCCGGAGTTTTAATGGGAGACCGGAGTTTTGGGAACCGGAGCCCGGAGTTTTTGTTCCCGGAGTTTGGAAACCGATACCCGGAGTTTTTGTACACGGTGTTTGGGAACCGGTACCCGGAGTTTTGGACCCCAGAACCCGCAGTTTCGGACCCAGGAACCCGGAGTTTCTGAACCGCAAACCGGTGTTTTTGTACCCGGAACACGGAGCTTAAACCGGAACCCGGAGTTTTGGAAACCCGAAACAGGAGTTTTTAACTCCGGCACCCGGAGTTTTAACCGGATCCAGGTGCTTTGGGAACCGGAGCCCGGAATTTTGGGAAACGGAACACGGAGTTTTGGACCCCAGAACCCGGAGTTTTTGAACCGGAATCCGGAGTGTTGGTACGCGGAACACCGGAGTTTTAACAGGAACCCGGAATTTTGGGAACTGGAACCCGGAGTTCTTGAACCTGGAACCCGGAGTTTTAACCGGAACACGGAGGTTTGAGAACAGGATCCGGAAGTTTTGGGAACCGGAACACGAAGCTCTAAGCGGAAACCGGAGTTTTGGGAACCGGAACCCGGAACTTTGGACCCCGGAACCGAGAGCTTTAGCCGCAACCCGGAGCGCTTGGAACCGGAACCAGGAATTTTGGCACCGGGACCCGGAGTTTTGGACCCTGTTGCATTGATTTTTTATCCGGGACCGGAGTTTAGGGACCCGGAACCCGGAGTTCCTGAACCTGGAACCCGGAGTTTTAACCGGAACCCGGAGGTTTGAGAACAGGATCAGGAAATTTTTTGGAACCGGAACACGGAGCTCTAACTGGAGCCCGGAGTTTTGGGAAGCGGAACACGGAGATTTGGGACTCGGAACACCGGAGTTTTAACAGGAACCCGGAGTTTTGGGAACTGGAACCCGGAGTTATTGAAATTGGAACCCGGAGTTTTAACCGGAACACGGAGGCTTGAGAAAAGGATCCGGAAGTTTTGGGAACCGGAACACGAAGCTCTAACCGGAAACCGGAGTTTTGGGAAGCGGAACCCGGAACTTTGGACCCCGGAACCCGAAGCTTTAACCGGAACCCGGAGCGCTGGGAAGCGGAACCCGGAATTTTGGCACCGGAACCCGGAGTTTTGGACCCTGTTGTATTGATTTTTTATCCGGAACCGGAGTTTAGGGACCCGGAACCCGGATTTTTAACCGGAACCCGGAGTTTTGACCGGAATCTGGCGTTCTTGAACCTGGAACCCGGAGTTTTAACCGGAACCCGGAGGTTTGAGAACAGGATCAGGAAGTTTTGGGAACCGGAACACGGAGCTCTAACTGGAGCCCGGAGTTTTGGGAAGCGGAACACGGAGATTTGGGACTCGGAACACCGGAGTTTTAACAGGAACCCGGAGTTTTTGGAACTGGAACCCGGAGTTCTTGAACATGGAACCCGGAGTTTTAACCGGAACACGGAGGCTTGAGAACAGGATCCGGAAGTTTTGGGAACCGGAACACGAAGCTCTAACCGGAAACCGGAGTTTTGGGAAGCGGAACCCGGAACTTTGGACCCCGGATCTCGGAGCTTTAACCGGCACCCGGAGCACTGGGAACCGGAACCCGATTTTTGGGCACCGGAACCCGGAGTTTTGGACCCTGTTGCATTGATTTTATCCGGAACCGGAGTTTAGGAACCCGGAACCCGGAGTTTTAACCGGAACCCGGAGTTCTTGAACCTGGAACCCGGAGTTTTAACCGGAACCCGGATGTTTGAGAACAGGATCAGGAAGTTTTGGGAACCGGAACACGGAGCTCTAACTGGAGCCCGGAGTTTTGGGAACCGGAACACGGAGATTTGGGACTCGGAACACCGGAGTTTTAACAGGAACCCGGAGTTTTGGGAACTGGAAGCCGGAGTTCTTGATCCTGGAACCCGGAGGTTTACCCGGAACACGGAGGTTTGAGAACAGTATCCGGAAGTTTTGGGAACCGGAACACGAAGCTCTAACCGGAAACCGGAGTTTTGGGAAGCGGAACCCGGAACTTTGGACCCCGGAACCCGGAGCTTTAACCGGAACCCGGAGCGCTGGGAAGCGGAACCCGGAATTTTGGCACCGGAACCCGGAGTTTTGGACCCCGTTGCATTGATTTTTATCCGGAACCGTAGTTTAGGGACCCGGAACCCGGATTTTTAACCGGAAACCGGAGTTTTGACCGGAACCTGGAGTTCTTGAACCTGGAACCCGTAGTTTTAACCGGAACCCGGAGGTTTGAGAACAGGATCAGGAAGTTTTGGGAACCGGAACACGGAGCTCTAACTGGAGCCCGGAGTTTTGGGAAGCGGAACACGGAGATTTGGGACTCGGAACACCGGAGTTTTAACAGGAACCCGGAGTTTTTGGAACTGGAACCCGGAGTTCTTGAACCTGGAACCCGGAGTTTTAACCGGAACACGGAGGCTTGAGAACAGGATCCGGAAGTTTTGGGAACCGGAACACGAAGCTCTAACCGGAAACCGGAGTTTTGGGAAGCGGAACCCGGAACTTTGGACCCCGGAACTCGGAGCTTTAACCGGAACCCGGAGCACTGGGAACCGGAACCCGGAATTTTGGGCACCGGAACCCGGAGTTTTGGACCCTGTTCCATTGATTTTTATCCAGAACCGGAGTTTAGGAACCCGGAACCCGGAGTTTTAACCGGAACCCGGAGTTCTTGAACCTGGAACCCGGAGTTTTAACCGGAACCCGGATGTTTGAGAACAGGATCAGGAAGTTTTGGGAACCGGAACACGGAGCTCTAACTGGAGCCCGGAGTTTTGGGAACCGGAACACGGAGATTTGGGACTCGGAACACCGGAGTTTTAACAGGAACCCGGAGTTTTGGGAACTGGAAGCCGGAGTTCTTGATCCTGGAACCCGGAGGTTTAACCGGAACCCGGAGGTTTGAGAACAGGATGCCGGAGTTTTAGGAACCGGAACAGGGAGCTCTAACCGGAACCCGGAATTTTGGGAACCGGAAACCGGAGTTCTAACCGGAACCCGGAGCGCAGGGAACCGGAACCCGGAGTTTTGGGTCCCGTAGCCCGGATTTTTTAAACGGAACCCGGAGGTTTTCAACCGGAACCGGAGTTTTGGAACCCGGAGTTTTAATCGGAACCCAGAGTTCTTGAACATGGAACCCGGAGTTTGAACCGGAACCCGGAGGTTTGAGAACAGGCACCCGGAGTTTTTGGACCCGGAACCCGGAGTTTTGGGAACCGGTTCCCTGGAGTTTTGGAGCCCGCAACCCGGATTTTCTGAACCGGAACCCGGAGTTTTTGTACCCTGAGTTTGGGAACCGGGACACGGAGTTTTCAGATCCGGAACCGGGAATTTTCGAACTCTGCCCGGAGTTTGGGAACTGGAACCCGCGGATGGATTTCTACCCGGAGTTTAGGATTACATACGTAATCCAAATCTGTGTGGATTACGTACGCAATCCAATTATGGATGGATTACATATATGATCAAATTACGTGGAATACATATGTGATCCAATTATGGATGGATTACGTATGTAATTCAAATTTGTATGGAATACATGTGTAATCCAAATATGGATGGATTACATATGTAATCCAATTATAGATGGAATACATATGTGATCCAATTATGGATGGATTGCGTATGTAATCCAAAACTGTGTGGAAACCATGTGTAATCCAATTATGGATGGATTACACATGACAACCAAATCTGTGTGGATTACATATGTAATCCAATTATGGATGGATTACATACGTACTCCAAATCTGAGTGGATTACCTATGTAATCCAATTATGGATGGATTACATGTCTAATCCAATTATAGACGGATTACATACGTAATCCAATTATAGATGGATTACATATGTGATCCAATTATGGATGGATTACGTATGTAATCCAAATCTGTGTGGAAAACATGTGTAATCCAATTATGGATGGATTACATATGACAACCATTTCTGTGTGGATTACATATGTAATCCAATTATGGATGGATTACATGTGTAATCCAATTATAGATGGATTACATACGCAATCCAAATGTAATCCAAATCTGTGTGCATTACATATGTAATCCAATTATGGATGGATTACGTATGTAATCCAAATCAGTGTGGAAAGCATGTGTAATCCAATTATGGATGGATTACATATGACAACCATTTCTGTGTGGATTGCATATGTAATCCAATTATGGATGGATTACATACGTACTCCAAATCTGAGTGGATTATATGTGTAATCCAATTATAGATGGGTTACGTACGTAATTCAAATCTGTGTGGACTACATATGTAATCCAATTATGCATGGATTACATGTGTAATCCAATTATAGATGGATTACATACGTAATCCAAATCTGTGTGGATTACATATGTAATCCAATTATGGATGGATTACGTATGTAATCCAATTCAGTGTGGAAAACATGTGTAATCCAATTATGGATGGATTACATATGACAACCATTTCTGTGTGGATTGCATATGTAATCCAATTATGAATGGTATACATACGTACTCCAAATCTGAGTGGATTACATATGTAATCCAATTATGGATGGATTACATGTGTAATCCAATTATAGATGGGTTACGTACGTAATCCAAATCTGTGTGGACTACATATGTAATCCAATTATGCATGGATTACATGTGTAATCCAAATCTGTGTGGATTACAAACGTAATCCAATTATGGATGGATTACATGTGCAATCAATTATAGATGGATTACATACGTATTCCAAATGTGTGGATTACATGTGTAATCCAATTATGGATGGATTACATGTGTAATCCAATTATGGATGGATTACATACGTAATCGAAATCTGTTTGGATTACATATGTAAGAGTGAATCGAGAGTCATGTGTGTGTTAACTGATTTATGAGTTTTAAAATTGACTTTGGACTTAATCGAGAGGGTATTAAGAATGACTCGAGTATGACTTGGGAGTGTTTTAAGATTGACTTGAGGGTGACATAAAGATTTGCGAGTGACTAGGTACTGACTTCGGAGTGAATCGAGATTGACTGTGGAGTAATCTAGAGTGACTCGTGTACAAATCGAGAATGACTTTTGAGTGACTTAAGCGGGAACCGAGAGTGATTGGGAGTGACTTAAGAGTGAATCGGGAGAGACTTAGGTGTCACTTAAGATCGACTCGACAGTGAATGCAAAGTGACTTAAGAGTGATTTGGGAGTGACTTGCAAGTGTTTAGGATTAACATGAGAGCGAGTTAAGAGTGACCTGGATGTCACTAGAGTTAATTAAGAATAAATATTTTTCAAACAGGTTTCAGTACTGTATTTTGTTATATTATTTGTCAAACAAAATCTAATGTGAATTACTCTGTTTCAAACAAGGTTCGATAATGTAATTTTTCTGTAACTTAAAACTGCATTTCGAATATTTTAAAGCAAGACAGTACGATGCAATGTTCATTCATTAGTATCAATGTTACTGTAAGTTCATTACAAAATAATGATCAAAATAAAATGTTGTATTCATAGTGATATGCATCTTATTATGTTTAGATTTATGATTCTATAATAAACCCCATCCAAACCCCAACGATAGAAAGGGGCCACAGCGGTCCGATCCATATTCAATAGGTACTACAGCAGTCAGGAGATCTGCAGAGCTCGCAAAATTAAGTGGGATGCTGACAGCCATATGGACTGCCTTCACGCACAAAAAATATAGATAGCAGACCCCAGGGACCACTCAGGCGCTGGACGTGTTAAGTCCTATTCACACCTGACTGAAATCTAGTCATACACATGTGTGGTTAGCCTCAATTGCAATGTAAGGTATTAACTCAATGACGTAAATGCATGTTATTTTAGCTCACTAGTTAAGCACAAAGTGCTGATGGCTTCCAAGCAAAGAGTCCACGGAAAGCATTCCTCCTTCATGTCATTTTGTTCATATTGACATTACTTTATTGTCATAAAATACAAAGTATACAGGCATAGTCAAACATTTAGATTCAAATGTATATTTAAAAAATTATCATCAACATTATACAAACATTTCTTTGTTAAAATAGACTTCATAAATATATCCTGTTTCTACATTGCTTAATAAACTTATAACACCACTCATGTAATGTTGTAGTCACTAGACTGAAAGTTATTCATTACACATTGCGTCTCCATAATCTATTCCTTCAACACCTTCTCTTTACGAAACACTAGACATAATGACGTCTACATTTTATACTGTGAGCCTCCTACCAACAGTTGTAACATGTTGGGTACTGAAAATCGTTGACAATGAAATTAGCTTTTATGCAGTTTACAGTATGTCTCTTATTATTAAGAATTATTTCTCCTCTATTCCTTTATACATATTACACACACACACGTATTATAGTGAAATTAAGCTGTTTAATACATTTCATGAAATAAACTGGTATTATTTAACTAATCCACTCATTCTTTCAACCTTACCTTCTCCTCACATTGCAACTCTTTACGTGTCCAGCTGTATCATGTCACGAGGACAGTGCTGCAAATATGATCACACCAGTCTGCGACATGAACGAAACATCACTGTCAGGCACTCCAGCGACATGCTACCATCTACCCGAGGAATCAGCCTGCACACATAAGCAAAAGCAATGTTATAGCTCTAATATATCTGTTTCATATCAACAATGCAACAAAGACATTATGAAATACATAAACAAGACAAAGCAAATGAAGAATGCCAAAGGAAAAATATTCATAACTGAAAAATCAAACATTCAAAACATATCCCACATTAGAATAATTATATCACTATAATCATGGAATTCAATAACTACATTTAATTTAAAATAATAATTTCAGTTTGCAACATAGACACAATTTTGAATTTGGACTTGGTACCCCAGTGAAGTCTTTTGCCCTATTTGAAATCTACATTTTGTCCGTTGCAAGGATAATAAATGTCACAAAATGTGAAATACGAGAAACAGACACTGCAGATGGTATAAGGTATCCAAAATACAATGCCATTATTACTACATAAAATGTCCAAATAATTGCGAGACTACTTAGATAATGAGAAAAAATTATATACTTTTTAAAAACTATAAAAAAGGAGCTTCCAGACGAGACAAAAAGCACTAAATGCCAACATTTTGAAGAAATCTCACATTTCTAAAGATGATGTAGGGCTATACCTAATGGCAAACAACAATCAGTGTCAAGAGGAATTATCACACTGCAAGTGATAAAAAATGCACAGCTCAAGAGCACGAGACTACGAAAAAGTGCAAGGGATTTGCTGGATTTTATTCGTGAATATTAGTAATATGCGGGGATGCTACAGTGAAAAGGACAGGTCTCTGAGACCCCTTCGTTCAACTCGTGTCGAGAAAATTCTGTTCTTGGTAGGCCAAAATCACCACTTTTTTTAATATCACGGTTCCTACCGTCCATATGCCTCGGGACAGAGAGTTGACTCTTAAACTACAGAGAGAGTTCGTCCAGATCTACTCGCCGCATTTATCAGCTTTCTTCTCACTACACATACGGCGGAGATATGGCAGCCAGAATGTAGGCGCGATACTTAGCCTTGGTATTTTTTCAGTTTAATCAGATTTTGATTGAGATTCCCATTTTCATGGTATCGTGAGTCCGAAGTAACACAAGAGGGAATACAAGAATACATCCCGTTCATCGATATGGCCTATATTTCCGGAAATAATGGCCATACCGAGGAACGGGATACGGCCATGTATTCCCCCTTGACTTACTTCTCAGAAGATAGCATCAAAATGGCCATCTCGAACACTTTCTGACATTCTTGCCGCCATAAGTCCGCAGTACGTGTAGTCACAACAATGCCGATGAGTGCGTTGAATACAGCTCGTCGAACTCTATCTCCAGTATAAAGGACAACTCTCTATCCCCCTGGGTTTGGACGAGAGAGACCGGCAAAATTTAAAAAAATTTTCATTTTCACCTTCCAAAACAGACTTTTTTCTCCACAAGGAGAACGAAGGGACACAGAGGCCCGCCCTTTTAATTGTAGCATCCCCGCATCTTCCTTAGTAATCACCGCTAAAATCCGGCAAATCCGCCGTACTTTTTCCTAGCCTTAATTTTTGGGTACCTGAAATATTTGAGTCTCTAATTCCGGAAATAATGGCCATACCGAGGAACGGGATGCGGCCATGTATTCCCCATTGACTTACGTCTTACACGATAGCATCAAAATGGCAATCGCGAACACTTTCTGATTTTCGAGAAAAAAAGGGGAAGGGTTTAAACCACCCTTCCGCCGACATTCTTGCCGCCATAAGTCCGCAGTACGTGTAGTCACAACAATGCCGATGAGTGCGTTGAATACAGCTCGTCGAACTCTATCTCCAGTAAAAAGTACAACTCTCTATCCTCCTGCGTTTCGACGAGAGAGACCGGCACAATTAAAAAAAATGGTCATTTTCACCTTCCAAAACAGACTTTTCTCTACAGAAGGAGAACGAAGGGGCTCAGAGGCCCGCCCTTTTAACTGTAGCATCCCCGCATCTTCCTTAGTAATCACCGCTAAAATCCGGCAAATCCGCCGCACTTTTTCCTAGCCTTAATTTTTGGGTACCTGAAACATTTGAGTCTCTTATTCCGGATATAGTGGCCATGCCGAAGAACGGGATGCGGCCATGTATTCCCCCTTGACTAACTTCTTACACGATAGCATCAAAATGGCAATCGCGAACACAAACTGATTTTCGAGCCGACATTCTAGCCGCCATAACTTCGCAGTGCGTGCAGTAAGAACAAAGCCGAAGAGTGCGTTGAATACAGCTTGTCGAACTCTATCTTCAGTATAAAGGACAACTCTCTATCCCCGTTCGTTTGGACAGGAGAGGCCGGCAAAATTTCAAAAAATGGTCATTTTGACCTTCCAAAACGGAATTTTTTTTACACAAGGAAAACGAAGCGACTCAGAGGCCCGCCCTTTTAACTGTAGCATCCCCGCAGGTTGCCTAGTAATCACCGCTAATATGCGGCAAATCCGCCGCACTTTTTTCTACCCTTATTTTTAGGGTACCTAAAATATTTCAGACTCTAACTCCGGCAATAATGGCCATACCGAGGAACGGGATGCGGTCCTGTATTCCCCCTTGACTAACTTCTTACACGATAGCATCAAAATGGCAATCGCGAACACAAACTGATTTTCGAGAAAAAAAGGGGAAGGGTTTAAACCACCCTTCCGCCGACATTCTAGCCGCCATACCTTCGCAGTGCGTGCAGTAAGAACAAAGCCGAAGAGTGCGTTGAATACAGCTTGTCGAACTCTATCTTCAGTATAAAGGACAACTCTCTATCCCCGTTCGTTTGGACAGGAGAGGCCGGCAAAATTTCAAAAAATGGTCATTTTGACCTTCCAAAACGGAATTTTTTTTACACAAGGAAAACGAAGCGACTCAGAGGCCCGCCCTTTTAACTGTAGCATCCCCGCAGGTTGCCTAGTAATCACCGCTAATATGCGGCAAATCCGCCGCACTTTTTTCTACCCTTATTTTTAGGGTACCTAAAATATTTCAGACTCTAACTCCGGCAATAATGGCCATACCGAGGAACGGGATGCGGTCCTGTATTCCCCCTTGACTAACTTCTTACACGATAGCATCAAAATGGCAATCGCGAACACAAACTGATTTTCGAGAAAAAAAGGGGAACCACCCTTCCGCCGACATTCTAGCCGCCATAACTTCGCAGTGCGTGCAGTAAGAACAAAGCCGAAGAGTGCGTTGAATACAGCTTGTCGAACTCTATCTTCAGTATAAAGGACAACTCTCTATCCCCGTTCGTTTGGACAGGAGAGGCCGGCAAAATTTCAAAAAATGGTCATTTTGACCTTCCAAAACGGAATTTTTTTTACACAAGGAAAACGAAGCGACTCAGAGGCCCGCCCTTTTAACTGTAGCATCCCCGCAGGTTGCCTAGTAATCACCGCTAATATGCGGCAAATCCGCCGCACTTTTTTCTACCCTTATTTTTAGGGTACCTAAAATATTTCAGACTCTAACTCCGGCAATAATGGCCATACCGAGGAACGGGATGCGGTCCTGTATTCCCCCTTGACTAACTTCTTACACGATAGCATCAAAATGGCAATCGCGAACACAAACTGATTTTCGAGCCGACATTCTAGCCGCCATAACTTCGCAGTGCGTGCAGTAAGAACAAAGCCGAAGAGTGCGTTGAATACAGCTTGTCGAACTCTATCTTCAGTATAAAGGACAACTCTCTATCCCCGTTCGTTTGGACAGGAGAGGCCGGCAAAATTTAATAAAAAATGGTCATTTTGACCTTCCAAAACGGAATTTTTTTTACACAAGGAAAACGAAGCGACTCAGAGGCCCGCCCTTTTAACTGTAGCATCCCCGCAGGTTGCCTAGTAATCACCGCTAATATGCGGCAAATCCGCCGCACTTTTTTCTACCCTTATTTTTAGGGTACCTAAAATATTTCAGACTCTAACTCCGGCAATAATGGCCATACCGAGGAACGGGATGCGGTCCTGTATTCCCCCTTGACTGACTTCTTACACGATAGCATCAAAATGGCAATCGCGAACACAAACTGAATTTCGAGAAAAAAAGGGGAAGGGTTTAAACCACCCTTCCGCCGACATTCTAGCCGCCATAACTTCGCAGTGCGTGCAGTAAGAACAAAGCCGAAGAGTGCGTTGAATACAGCTTGTCGAACTCTATCTTCAGTATAAAGGACAACTCTCTATCCCCGTTCGTTTGGACAGGAGAGGCCGGCAAAATTTCAAAAAATGGTCATTTTGACCTTCCAAAACGGAATTTTTTTTACACAAGGAAAACGAAGCGACTCAGAGGCCCGCCCTTTTAACTGTAGCATCCCCGCAGGTTGCCTAGTAATCACCGCTAATATGCGGCAAATCCGCCGCACTTTTTTCTACCCTTATTTTTAGGGTACCTAAAATATTTCAGACTCTAACTCCGGCAATAATGGCCATACCGAGGAACGGGATGCGGTCCTGTATTCCCCCTTGACTAACTTCTTACACGATAGCATCAAAATGGCAATCGCGAACACAAACTGATTTTCGAGAAAAAAAGGGGAAGGGTTTAAACCACCCTTCCGCCGACATTCTAGCCGCCATAACTTCGCAGTGCGTGCAGTAAGAACAAAGCCGAAGAGTGCGTTGAATACAGCTTGTCGAACTCTATCTTCAGTATAAAGGACAACTCTCTATCCCCGTTCGTTTGGACAGGAGAGGCCGGCAAAATTTAATAAAAAATGGTCATTTTGACCTTCCAAAACGGAATTTTTTTTACACAAGGAAAACGAAGCGACTCAGAGGCCCGCCCTTTTAACTGTAGCATCCCCGCAGGTTGCCTAGTAATCACCGCTAATATGCGGCAAATCCGCCGCACTTTTTTCTACCCTTATTTTTAGGGTACCTAAAATATTTCAGACTCTAACTCCGGCAATAATGGCCATACCGAGGAACGGGATGCGGTCCTGTATTCCCCCTTGACTAACTTCTTACACGATAGCATCAAAATGGCAATCGCGAACACAAACTGATTTTCGAGAAAAAAAGGGGAAGGGTTTAAACCACCCTTCCGCCGACATTCTAGCCGCCATAACTTCGCAGTGCGTGCAGTAAGAACAAAGCCGAAGAGTGCGTTGAATACAGCTTGTCGAACTCTATCTTCAGTATAAAGGACAACTCTCTATCCCCGTTCGTTTGGACAGGAGAGGCCGGCAAAATTTCAAAAAATGGTCATTTTGACCTTCCAAAACGGAATTTTTTTTACACAAGGAAAACGAAGCGACTCAGAGGCCCGCCCTTTTAACTGTAGCATCCCCGCAGGTTGCCTAGTAATCACCGCTAATATGCGGCAAATCCGCCGCACTTTTTTCTACCCTTATTTTTAGGGTACCTAAAATATTTCAGACTCTAACTCCGGCAATAATGGCCATACCGAGGAACGGGATGCGGTCCTGTATTCCCCCTTGACTAACTTCTTACACGAGAGCATCAAAATGGCAATCGCGAACACAAACTGATTTTCGAGAAAAAAAGGGGAAGGGTTTAAACCACCCTTCCGCCGACATTCTAGCCGCCATAACTTCGCAGTGCGTGCAGTAAGAACAAAGGCGAAGAGTGCGTTGAATACAGCTTGTCGAACTCTATCTTCAGTATAAAGGACAACTCTCTATCCCCGTTCGTTTGGACAGGAGAGGCCGGCAAAATGTAATAAAAAATGGTCATTTTGACCTTCCAAAACGGAATTTTTTTTACACAAGGAAAACGAAGCGACTCAGAGGCCCGCCCTTTTAACTGTAGCATCCCCGCAGGTTGCCTAGTAATCACCGCTAATATGCGGCAAATCCGCCGCACTTTTTTCTACCCTTATTTTTAGGGTACCTAAAATATTTCAGACTCTAACTCCGGCAATAATGGCCATACCGAGGAACGGGATGCGGTCCTGTATTCCCCCTTGACTAACTTCTTACACGATAGCATCAAAATGGCAATCGCGATCACAAACTGATTTTCGAGCCGACATTCTAGCCGCCATATCTTCGCAGTGCGTGCAGTAAGAACAAAGCCGAAGAGTGCGTTGAATACAGCTTGTCGAACTCTATCTTCAGTATAAAGGACAACTCTCTATCCCCGTTCGTTTGGACAGGAGAGGCCGGCAAAATTTCAAAAAATGGTAATTTTGACCTTCCAAAACGGAATTTTTTTTACACAAGGAAAACGAAGCGACTCAGAGGCCCGCCCTTTTAACTGTAGCATCCCCGCAGGTTGCCTAGTAATCACCGCTAATATGCGGCAAATCCGCCGCACTTTTTTCTACCCTTATTTTTAGGGTACCTAAAATATTTCAGACTCTAACTCCGGCAATAATGGCCATACCGAGGAACGGGATGCGGTCCTGTATTCCCCCTTGACTAACTTCTTACACGATAGCATCAAAATGGCAATCGCGAACACAAACTGATTTTCGAGCCGACATTCTAGCCGCCATAACTTCGCAGTGCGTGCAGTAAGAACAAAGCCGAAGAGTGCGTTGAATACAGCTTGTCGAACTCTATCTTCAGCATAAAGGACAACTCTCTATCCCCGTTCGTTTGGACAGGAGGGGCAGGCAAAATTTCAAAAAATGGTCATTTTGACCTTCCAAAACGGAATTTTTTTTACACAAGGAAAACGAAGCGACTCAGAGGCCCGCCCTTTTAACTGTAGCATCCCCGCAGGTTGCCTAGTAATCACCGCTAATATGCGGCAAATCCGCCGCACTTTTTTCTACCCTTATTTTTAGGGTACCTAAAATATTTCAGACTCTAACTCCGGCAATAATGGCCATACCGAGGAACGGGATGCGGTCCTGTATTCCCCCTTGACTGACTTCTTACACGATAGCATCAAAATGGCAATCGCGAACACAAACTGAATTTCGAGAAAAAAAGGGGAAGGGTTTAAACCACCCTTCCGCCGACATTCTAGCCGCCATAACTTCGCAGTGCGTGCAGTAAGAACAAAGCCGAAGAGTGCGTTGAATACAGCTTGTCGAACTCTATCTTCAGTATAAAGGACAACTCTCTATCCCCGTTCGTTTGGACAGGAGAGGCCGGCAAAATTTCAAAAAATGGTAATTTTGACCTTCCAAAACGGAATTTTTTTTACACAAGGAAAACGAAGCGACTCAGAGGCCCGCCCTTTTAACTGTAGCATCCCCGCAGGTTGCCTAGTAATCACCGCTAATATGCGGCAAATCCGCCGCACTTTTTTCTACCCTTATTTTTAGGGTACCTAAAATATTTCAGACTCTAACTCCGGCAATAATGGCCATACCGAGGAACGGGATGCGGTCCTGTATTCCCCCTTGACTAACTTCTTACACGATAGCATCAAAATGGCAATCGCGAACACAAACTGATTTTCGAGAAAAAAAGGGGAAGGGTTTAAACCACCCTTCCGCCGACATTCTAGCCGCCATAACTTCGCAGTGCGTGCAGTAAGAACAAAGCCGAAGAGTGCGTTGAATACAGCTTGTCGAACTCTATCTTCAGTATAAAGGACAACTCTCTATCCCCGTTCGTTTGGACAGGAGAGGCCGGCAAAATTTCAAAAAATGGTCATTTTGACCTTCCAAAACGGAATTTTTTTTACACAAGGAAAACGAAGCGACTCAGAGGCCCGCCCTTTTAACTGTAGCATCCCCGCAGGTTGCCTAGTAATCACCGCTAATATGCGGCAAATCCGCCGCACTTTTTTCTACCCTTATTTTTAGGGTACCTAAAATATTTCAGACTCTAACTCCGGCAATAATGGCCATACCGAGGAACGGGATGCGGTCCTGTATTCCCCCTTGACTAACTTCTTACACGATAGCATCAAAATGGCAATCGCGAACACAAACTGATTTTCGAGCCGACATTCTAGCCGCCATATCTTCGCAGTGCGTGCAGTAAGAACAAAGCCGAAGAGTGCGTTGAATACAGCTTGTCGAACTCTATCTTCAGTATAAAGGACAACTCTCTATCCCCGTTCGTTTGGACAGGAGAGGCCGGCAAAATTTCAAAAAATGGTCATTTTGACCTTCCAAAACGGAATTTTTTTTACACAAGGAAAACGAAGCGACTCAGAGGCCCGCCCTTTTAACTGTAGCATTCCCGCAGGTTGCCTAGTAATCACCGCTAATATGCGGCAAATCCGCCGCACTTTTTTCTACCCTTATTTTTAGGGTACCTAAAATATTTCAGACTCTAACTCCGGCAATAATGGCCATACCGAGGAACGGGATGCGGTCCTGTATTCCCCCTTGACTAACTTCTTACACGATAGCATCAAAATGGCAATCGCGAACACAAACTGATTTTCGAGAAAAAAAGGGGAAGGGTTTAAACCACCCTTCCGCCGACATTCTAGCCGCCATAACTTCGCAGTGCGTGCAGTAAGAACAAAGCCGAAGAGTGCGTTGAATACAGCTTGTCGAACTCTATCTTCAGTATAAAGGACAACTCTCTATCCCCGTTCGTTTGGACAGGAGAGGCCGGCAAAATTTAATAAAAAATGGTCATTTTGACCTTCCAAAACGGAATTTTTTTTACACAAGGAAAACGAAGCGACTCAGAGGCCCGCCCTTTTAACTGTAGCATCCCCGCAGGTTGCCTAGTAATCACCGCTAATATGCGGCAAATCCGCCGCACTTTTTTCTACCCTTATTTTTAGGGTACCTAAAATATTTCAGACTCTAACTCCGGCAATAATGGCCATACCGAGGAACGGGATGCGGTCCTTTATTCCCCCTTGACTAACTTCTTACACGATAGCATCAAAATGGCAATCGCGAACACAAACTGATTTTCGAGAAAAAAAGGGGAAGGGTTTAAACCACCCTTCCGCCGACATTCTAGCCGCCATAACTTCGCAGTGCGTGCAGTAAGAACAAAGCCGAAGAGTGCGTTGAATACAGCTTGTCGAACTCTATCTTCAGTATAAAGGACAACTCTCTATCCCCGTTCGTTTGGACAGGAGAGGCCGGCAAAATTTCAAAAAATGGTCATTTTGACCTTCCAAAACGGAATTTTTTTTACACAAGGAAAACGAAGCGACTCAGAGGCCCGCCCTTTTAACTGTAGCATCCCCGCAGGTTGCCTAGTAATCACCGCTAATATGCGGCAAATCCGCCGCACTTTTTTCTACCCTTATTTTTAGGGTACCTAAAATATTTCAGACTCTAACTCCGGCAATAATGGCCATACCGAGGAACGGGATGCGGTCCTGTATTCCCCCTTGACTAACTTCTTACACGATAGCATCAAAATGGCAATCGCGAACACAAACTGATTTTCGAGCCGACATTCTAGCCGCCATAACTTCGCAGTGCGTGCAGTAAGAACAAAGCCGAAGAGTGCGTTGAATACAGCTTGTCGAACTCTATCTTCAGTATAAAGGACAACTCTCTATCCCCGTTCGTTTGGACAGGAGAGGCCGGCAAAATTTCAAAAAATGGTCATTTTGACCTTCCAAAACGGAATTTTTTTTACACAAGGAAAACGAAGCGACTCAGAGGCCCGCCCTTTTAACTGTAGCATCCCCGCAGGTTGCCTAGTAATCACCGCTAATATGCGGCAAATCCGCCGCACTTTTTTCTACCCTTATTTTTAGGGTACCTAAAATATTTCAGACTCTAACTCCGGCAATAATGGCCATACCGAGGAACGGGATGCGGTCCTGTATTCCCCCTTGACTAACTTCTTACACGATAGCATCAAAATGGCAATCGCGAACACAAACTGATTTTCGAGAAAAAAAGGGGAAGGGTTTAAACCACCCTTCCGCCGACATTCTAGCCGCCATAACTTCGCAGTGCGTGCAGTAAGAACAAAGCCGAAGAGTGCGTTGAATACAGCTTGTCGAACTCTATCTTCAGTATAAAGGACAACTCTCTATCCCCGTTCGTTTGGACAGGAGGGGCCGGCAAAATTTCAAAAAATGGTCATTTTGACCTTCCAAAACGGAATTTTTTTTACACAAGGAAAACGAAGCGACTCAGAGGCCCGCCCTTTTAACTGTAGCATCCCCGCAGGTTGCCTAGTAATCACCGCTAATATGCGGCTAATCCGCCGCACTTTTTTCTACCCTTATTTTTAGGGTACCTAAAATATTTCAGACTCTAACTCCGGCAATAATGGCCATACCGAGGAACGGGATGCGGTCCTGTATTCCCCCTTGACTAACTTCTTACACGATAGCATCAAAATGGCAATCGCGAACACAAACTGATTTTCGAGCCGACATTCTAGCCGCCATAACTTCGCAGTGCGTGCAGTAAGATCAAAGCCGAAGAGTGCGTTGAATACAGCTTGCCGAACTCTATCTTCAGTATAAAGGACAACTCTCTATCCCCGTTCGTTTGGACAGGAGAGGCCGGCAAAATTTCAAAAAATGGTCATTTTGACCTTCCAAAACGGAATTTTTTTTACACAAGGAAAACGAAGCGACTCAGAGGCCCGCCCTTTTAACTGTGGCATCCCCGCAGGTTGCCTAGTAATCACCGCTAATATGCGGCAAATCCGCCGCACTTTTTTCTACCCTTATTTTTAGGGTACCTAAAATATTTCAGACTCTAACTCCGGCAATAATGGCCATACCGAGGAACGGGATGCGGTCCTGTATTCCCCCTTGACTAACTTCTTACACGATAGCATCAAAATGGCAATCGCGAACACAAACTGATTTTCGAGAAAAAAAGGGGAAGGGTTTAAACCACCCTTCCGCCGACATTCTAGCCGCCATAACTTCGCAGTGCGTGCAGTAAGAACAAAGCCGAAGAGTGCGTTGAATACAGCTTGTCGAACTCTATCTTCAGTATAAAGGACAACTCTCTATCCCCGTTCGTTTGGACAGGTGGGGCCGGCAAAATTTCAAAAAATGGTCATTTTGACCTTCCAAAACGGAATTTTTTTTACACAAGGAAAACGAAGCGACTCAGAGGCCCGCCCTTTTAACTGTAGCATCCCCGCAGGTTGCCTAGTAATCACCGCTAATATGCGGCAAATCCGCCGCACTTTTTTCTACCCTTATTTTTAGGGTACCTAAAATATTTCAGACTGTAACTCCGGCAATAATGGCCATACCGAGGAACGGGATGCGGTCCTGTATTCCCCCTTGACTAACTTCTTACACGATAGCATCAAAATGGCAATCGCGAACACAAACTGATTTTCGAGAAAAAAAGGGGAAGGGTTTAAACCACCCTTCCGCCGACATTCTAGCCGCCATAACTTCGCAGTGCGTGCAGTAAGAACAAAGCCGAAGAGTGCGTTGAATACAGCTTGTCGAACTCTATCTTCAGTATAAAGGACAACTCTCTATCCCCGTTCGTTTGGACAGGAGAGGCCGGCAAAATTTCAAAAAATGGTCATTTTGACCTTCCAAAACGGAATTTTTTTTACACAAGGAAAACGAAGCGACTCAGAGGCCCGCCCTTTTAACTGTAGCATCCCCGCAGGTTGCCTAGTAATCACCGCTAATATGCGGCAAATCCGCCGCACTTTTTTCTACCCTTATTTTTAGGGTACCTAAAATATTTCAGACTCTAACTCCGGCAATAATGGCCATACCGAGGAACGGGATGCGGTCCTGTATTCCCCCTTGACTAACTTCTTACACGATAGCATCAAAATGGCAATCGCGAACACAAACTGATTTTCGAGAAAAAAAGGGGAAGGGTTTAAACCACCCTTCCGCCGACATTCTAGCCGCCATAACTTCGCAGTGCGTGCAGTAAGAACAAAGCCGAAGAGTGCGTTGAATACGGCTTGTCGAACTCTATCTTCAGTATAAAGGACAACTCTCTATCCCCGTTCGTTTGGACAGGAGAGGCCGGCAAAATTTCAAAAAATGGTCATTTTGACCTTCCAAAACGGAATTTTTTTTACACAAGGAAAACGAAGCGACTCAGAGGCCCGCCCTTTTAACTGTAGCATCCCCGCAGGTTGCCTAGTAATCACCGCTAATATGCGGCAAATCCGCCGCACTTTTTTCTACCCTTATTTTTAGGGTACCTAAAATATTTCAGACTCTAACTCCGGCAATAATGGCCATACCGAGGAACGGGATGCGGTCCTGTATTCCCCCTTGACTAACTTCTTACACGATAGCATCAAAATGGCAATCGCGAACACAAACTGATTTTCGAGAAAAAAAGGGGAAGGGTTTAAACCACCCTTCCGCCGACATTCTAGCCGCCATAACTTCGCAGTGCGTGCAGTAAGAACAAAGCCGAAGAGTGCGTTGAATACAGCTTGTCGAACTCTATCTTCAGTATAAAGGACAACTCTCTATCCCCGTTCGTTTGGACAGGAGGGGCCGGCAAAATTTCAAAAAATGGTCATTTTGACCTTCCAAAACGGAATTTTTTTTACACAAGGAAAACGAAGCGACTCAGAGGCCCGCCCTTTTAACTGTAGCATCCCCGCAGGTTGCCTAGTAATCACCGCTAATATGCGGCAAATCCGCCGCACTTTTTTCTACCCTTATTTTTAGGGTACCTAAAATATTTCAGACTCTAACTCCGGCAATAATGGCCATACCGAGGAACGGGATGCGGTCCTGTATTCCCCCTTGACTAACTTCTTACACGATAGCATCAAAATGGCAATCGCGAACACAAACTGATTTTCGAGCCGACATTCTAGCCGCCATAACTTCGCAGTGCGTGCAGTAAGATCAAAGCCGAAGAGTGCGTTGAATACAGCTTGTCGAACTCTATCTTCAGTATAAAGGACAACTCTCTGTCCCCGTTCGTTTGGACAGGAGAGGCCGGCAAAATTTCAAAAAATGGTCATTTTGACCTTCCAAAACGGAATTTTTTTTACACAAGGAAAACGGAGCGACTCAGAGGCCCGCCCTTTTAACTGTGGCATCTTCGCAGGTTGCCTAGTAATCACCGCTAATATGCGGCAAATCCGCCGCACTTTTTTCTACCCTTATTTTTAGGGTACCTAAAATATTTCAGACTCTAACTCCAGCAATAATGGCCATACCGAGGAACGGGATGCGGTCCTGTATTCCCCCTTGACTAACTTCTTACACGATAGCATCAAAATGGCAATCGCGAACACAAATTGATTTTCGAGAAAAAAAGGGGAAGGGTTTAAACCACCCTTCCGCCGACATTCTAGCCGCCATAACTTCGCAGTGCGTGCAGTAAGAACAAAGCCGAAGAGTGCGTTGAATACAGCTTGTCGAACTCTATCTTCAGTATAAAGGACAACTCTCTATCCCCGTTCGTTTGGACAGGAGAGGCCGGCAAAATTTCAAAAAATGGTCATTTTGACCTTCCAAAACGGAATTTTTTTTACACAAGGAAAACGAAGCGACTCAGAGGCCCGCCCTTTTAACTGTAGCATCCCCGCAGGTTGCCTAGTAATCACCGCTAAAATGCGGCAAATCCGCCGCACTTTTTTCTACCCTTATTTTTAGAGTACCTAAAATATTTCAGACTCTAACTCCGGCAATAATGGCCATACCGAGGAACGGGATGCGGTCCTGTATTCCCCCTTGACTAACTTCTTACACGATAGCATCAAAATGGCAATCGCGAACACAAACTGATTTTCGAGAAAAAAAGGGGAAGGGTTTAAACCACCCTTCCGCCGACATTCTAGCCGCCATAACTTCGCAGTGCGTGCAGTAAGAACAAAGCCGAAGAGTGCGTTGAATACAGCTTGTCGAACTCTATGTTCAGTATAAAGGACAACTCTCTATCCCCGTTCGTTTGGACAGGAGGGGCCGGCAAAATTTCAAAAAATGGTCATTTTGACCTTCCAAAACGGAATTTTTTTTACACAAGGAAAACGAAGCGACTCAGAGGCCCGCCCTTTTAACTGTAGCATCCCCGCAGGTTGCCTAGTAATCACCGCTAATATGCGGCAAATCCGCCGCACTTTTTTCTACCCTTATTTTTAGGGTACCTAAAATATTTCAGACTCTAACTCCGGCAATAATGGCCATACCGAGGAACGGGATGCGGTCCTGTATTCCCCCTTGACTAACTTCTTACACGATAGCATCAAAATGGCAATCGCGAACACAAACTGATTTTCGAGCCGACATTCTAGCCGCCATAACTTCGCAGTGCGTGCAGTAAGAACAAAGCCGAAGAGTGCGTTGAATACAGCTTGTCGAACTCTATCTTCAGTATAAAGGACAACTCTCTATCCCCGTTCGTTTGGACAGGAGGGGCCGGCAAAATTTCAAAAAATGGTCATTTTGACCTTCCAAAACGGAATTTTTTTTACACAAGGAAAACGAAGCGACTCAGAGGCCCGCCCTTTTAACTGTAGCATCCCCGCAGGTTGCCTAGTAATCACCGCTAATATGCGGCTAATCCGCCGCACTTTTTTCTACCCTTATTTTTAGGGTACCTAAAATATTTCAGACTCTAACTCCGGCAATAATGGCCATACCGAGGAACGGGATGCGGTCCTGTATTCCCCCTTGACTAACTTCTTACACGATAGCATCAAAATGGCAATCGCGAACACAAACTGATTTTCGAGCCGACATTCTAGCCGCCATAACTTCGCAGTGCGTGCAGTAAGATCAAAGCCGAAGAGTGCGTTGAATACAGCTTGCCGAACTCTATCTTCAGTATAAAGGACAACTCTCTATCCCCGTTCGTTTGGACAGGAGAGGCCGGCAAAATTTCAAAAAATGGTCATTTTGACCTTCCAAAACGGAATTTTTTTTACACAAGGAAAACGAAGCGACTCAGAGGCCCGCCCTTTTAACTGTGGCATCCCCGCAGGTTGCCTAGTAATCACCGCTAATATGCGGCAAATCCGCCGCACTTTTTTCTACCCTTATTTTTAGGGTACCTAAAATATTTCAGACTCTAACTCCGGCAATAATGGCCATACCGAGGAACGGGATGCGGTCCTGTATTCCCCCTTGACTAACTTCTTACACGATAGCATCAAAATGGCAATCGCGAACACAAACTGATTTTCGAGAAAAAAAGGGGAAGGGTTTAAACCACCCTTCCGCCGACATTCTAGCCGCCATAACTTCGCAGTGCGTGCAGTAAGAACAAAGCCGAAGAGTGCGTTGAATACAGCTTGTCGAACTCTATCTTCAGTATAAAGGACAACTCTCTATCCCCGTTCGTTTGGACAGGTGGGGCCGGCAAAATTTCAAAAAATGGTCATTTTGACCTTCCAAAACGGAATTTTTTTTACACAAGGAAAACGAAGCGACTCAGAGGCCCGCCCTTTTAACTGTAGCATCCCCGCAGGTTGCCTAGTAATCACCGCTAATATGCGGCAAATCCGCCGCACTTTTTTCTACCCTTATTTTTAGGGTACCTAAAATATTTCAGACTGTAACTCCGGCAATAATGGCCATACCGAGGAACGGGATGCGGTCCTGTATTCCCCCTTGACTAACTTCTTACACGATAGCATCAAAATGGCAATCGCGAACACAAACTGATTTTCGAGAAAAAAAGGGGAAGGGTTTAAACCACCCTTCCGCCGACATTCTAGCCGCCATAACTTCGCAGTGCGTGCAGTAAGAACAAAGCCGAAGAGTGCGTTGAATACAGCTTGTCGAACTCTATCTTCAGTATAAAGGACAACTCTCTATCCCCGTTCGTTTGGACAGGAGAGGCCGGCAAAATTTCAAAAAATGGTCATTTTGACCTTCCAAAACGGAATTTTTTTTACACAAGGAAAACGAAGCGACTCAGAGGCCCGCCCTTTTAACTGTAGCATCCCCGCAGGTTGCCTAGTAATCACCGCTAATATGCGGCAAATCCGCCGCACTTTTTTCTACCCTTATTTTTAGGGTACCTAAAATATTTCAGACTCTAACTCCGGCAATAATGGCCATACCGAGGAACGGGATGCGGTCCTGTATTCCCCCTTGACTAACTTCTTACACGATAGCATCAAAATGGCAATCGCGAACACAAACTGATTTTCGAGAAAAAAAGGGGAAGGGTTTAAACCACCCTTCCGCCGACATTCTAGCCGCCATAACTTCGCAGTGCGTGCAGTAAGAACAAAGCCGAAGAGTGCGTTGAATACGGCTTGTCGAACTCTATCTTCAGTATAAAGGACAACTCTCTATCCCCGTTCGTTTGGACAGGAGAGGCCGGCAAAATTTCAAAAAATGGTCATTTTGACCTTCCAAAACGGAATTTTTTTTACACAAGGAAAACGAAGCGACTCAGAGGCCCGCCCTTTTAACTGTAGCATCCCCGCAGGTTGCCTAGTAATCACCGCTAATATGCGGCAAATCCGCCGCACTTTTTTCTACCCTTATTTTTAGGGTACCTAAAATATTTCAGACTCTAACTCCGGCAATAATGGCCATACCGAGGAACGGGATGCGGTCCTGTATTCCCCCTTGACTAACTTCTTACACGATAGCATCAAAATGGCAATCGCGAACACAAACTGATTTTCGAGAAAAAAAGGGGAAGGGTTTAAACCACCCTTCCGCCGACATTCTAGCCGCCATAACTTCGCAGTGCGTGCAGTAAGAACAAAGCCGAAGAGTGCGTTGAATACAGCTTGTCGAACTCTATCTTCAGTATAAAGGACAACTCTCTATCCCCGTTCGTTTGGACAGGAGGGGCCGGCAAAATTTCAAAAAATGGTCATTTTGACCTTCCAAAACGGAATTTTTTTTACACAAGGAAAACGAAGCGACTCAGAGGCCCGCCCTTTTAACTGTAGCATCCCCGCAGGTTGCCTAGTAATCACCGCTAATATGCGGCAAATCCGCCGCACTTTTTTCTACCCTTATTTTTAGGGTACCTAAAATATTTCAGACTCTAAC
Organism: Periplaneta americana; assembly: GCF_040183065.1. Taxonomy (NCBI): domain Eukaryota; kingdom Metazoa; phylum Arthropoda; class Insecta; order Blattodea; family Blattidae; genus Periplaneta; species Periplaneta americana. The sequence goes on from NC_091125.1 coordinate 132,528,256, forward strand.
TCCGGCAATAATGGCCATACCGAGGAACGGGATGCGGTCCTGTATTCCCCCTTGACTAACTTCTTACACGATAGCATCAAAATGGCAATCGCGAACACAAACTGATTTTCGAGCCGACATTCTAGCCGCCATAACTTCGCAGTGCGTGCAGTAAGATCAAAGCCGAAGAGTGCGTTGAATACAGCTTGTCGAACTCTATCTTCAGTATAAAGGACAACTCTCTGTCCCCGTTCGTTTGGACAGGAGAGGCCGGCAAAATTTCAAAAAATGGTCATTTTGACCTTCCAAAACGGAATTTTTTTTACACAAGGAAAACGGAGCGACTCAGAGGCCCGCCCTTTTAACTGTGGCATCTTCGCAGGTTGCCTAGTAATCACCGCTAATATGCGGCAAATCCGCCGCACTTTTTTCTACCCTTATTTTTAGGGTACCTAAAATATTTCAGACTCTAACTCCAGCAATAATGGCCATACCGAGGAACGGGATGCGGTCCTGTATTCCCCCTTGACTAACTTCTTACACGATAGCATCAAAATGGCAATCGCGAACACAAATTGATTTTCGAGAAAAAAAGGGGAAGGGTTTAAACCACCCTTCCGCCGACATTCTAGCCGCCATAACTTCGCAGTGCGTGCAGTAAGAACAAAGCCGAAGAGTGCGTTGAATACAGCTTGTCGAACTCTATCTTCAGTATAAAGGACAACTCTCTATCCCCGTTCGTTTGGACAGGAGAGGCCGGCAAAATTTCAAAAAATGGTCATTTTGACCTTCCAAAACGGAATTTTTTTTACACAAGGAAAACGAAGCGACTCAGAGGCCCGCCCTTTTAACTGTAGCATCCCCGCAGGTTGCCTAGTAATCACCGCTAAAATGCGGCAAATCCGCCGCACTTTTTTCTACCCTTATTTTTAGAGTACCTAAAATATTTCAGACTCTAACTCCGGCAATAATGGCCATACCGAGGAACGGGATGCGGTCCTGTATTCCCCCTTGACTAACTTCTTACACGATAGCATCAAAATGGCAATCGCGAACACAAACTGATTTTCGAGAAAAAAAGGGGAAGGGTTTAAACCACCCTTCCGCCGACATTCTAGCCGCCATAACTTCGCAGTGCGTGCAGTAAGAACAAAGCCGAAGAGTGCGTTGAATACAGCTTGTCGAACTCTATGTTCAGTATAAAGGACAACTCTCTATCCCCGTTCGTTTGGACAGGAGGGGCCGGCAAAATTTCAAAAAATGGTCATTTTGACCTTCCAAAACGGAATTTTTTTTACACAAGGAAAACGAAGCGACTCAGAGGCCCGCCCTTTTAACTGTAGCATCCCCGCAGGTTGCCTAGTAATCACCGCTAATATGCGGCAAATCCGCCGCACTTTTTTCTACCCTTATTTTTAGGGTACCTAAAATATTTCAGACTCTAACTCCGGCAATAATGGCCATACCGAGGAACGGGATGCGGTCCTGTATTCCCCCTTGACTAACTTCTTACACGATAGCATCAAAATGGCAATCGCGAACACAAACTGATTTTCGAGCCGACATTCTAGCCGCCATAACTTCGCAGTGCGTGCAGTAAGATCAAAGCCGAAGAGTGCGTTGAATACAGCTTGTCGAACTCTATCTTCAGTATAAAGGACAACTCTCTATCCCCGTTCGTTTGGACAGGAGAGGCCGGCAAAATTTCAAAAAATGGTCATTTTGACCTTCCAAAACGGAATTTTTTTTACACAAGGAAAACGGAGCGACTCAGAGGCCCGCCCTTTTAACTGTGGCATCCCCGCAGGTTGCCTAGTAATCACCGCTAATATGCGGCAAATCCGCCGCACTTTTTTCTACCCTTATTTTTAGGGTACCTAAAATATTTCAGACTCTAACTCCAGCAATAATGGCCATACCGAGGAACGGGATGCGGTCCTGTATTCCCCCTTGACTAACTTCTTACACGATAGCATCAAAATGGCAATCGCGAACACAAACTGATTTTCGAGAAAAAAAGGGGAAGGGTTTAAACCACCCTTCCGCCGACATTCTAGCCGCCATAACTTCGCAGTGCGTGCAGTAAGAACAAAGGCGAAGAGTGCGTTGAATACAGCTTGTCGAACTCTATCTTCAGTATAAAGGACAACTCTCTATCCCCGTTCGTTTGGACAGGAGAGGCCGGCAAAATTTAATAAAAAATGGTCATTTTGACCTTCCAAAACGGAATTTTTTTTACACAAGGAAAACGAAGCGACTCAGAGGCCCGCCCTTTTAACTGTAGCATCCCCGCAGGTTGCCTAGTAATCACCGCTAATATGCGGCAAATCCGCCGCACTTTTTTCTACCCTTATTTTTAGGGTACCTAAAATATTTCAGACTCTAACTCCGGCAATAATGGCCATACCGAGGAACGGGATGCGGTCCTGTATTCCCCCTTGACTGACTTCTTACACGATAGCATCAAAATGGCAATCGCGAACACAAACTGAATTTCGAGAAAAAAAGGGGAAGGGTTTAAACCACCCTTCCGCCGACATTCTAGCCGCCATAACTTCGCAGTGCGTGCAGTAAGAACAAAGCCGAAGAGTGCGTTGAATACAGCTTGTCGAACTCTATCTTCAGTATAAAGGACAACTCTCTATCCCCGTTCGTTTGGACAGGAGAGGCCGGCAAAATTTCAAAAAATGGTCATTTTGACCTTCCAAAACGGAATTTTTTTTACACAAGGAAAACGAAGCGACTCAGAGGCCCGCCCTTTTAACTGTAGCATCCCCGCAGGTTGCCTAGTAATCACCGCTAATATGCGGCAAATCCGCCGCACTTTTTTCTACCCTTATTTTTAGGGTACCTAAAATATTTCAGACTCTAACTCCGGCAATAATGGCCATACCGAGGAACGGGATGCGGTCCTGTATTCCCCCTTGACTAACTTCTTACACGAGAGCATCAAAATGGCAATCGCGAACACAAACTGATTTTCGAGAAAAAAAGGGGAAGGGTTTAAACCACCCTTCCGCCGACATTCTAGCCGCCATAACTTCGCAGTGCGTGCAGTAAGAACAAAGCCGAAGAGTGCGTTGAATACAGCTTGTCGAACTCTATCTTCAGTATAAAGGACAACTCTCTATCCCCGTTCGTTTGGACAGGAGAGGCCGGCAAAATTTCAAAAAATGGTCATTTTGACCTTCCAAAACGGAATTTTTTTTACACAAGGAAAACGAAGCGACTCAGAGGCCCGCCCTTTTAACTGTAGCATCCCCGCAGGTTGCCTAGTAATCACCGCTAATATGCGGCAAATCCGCCGCACTTTTTTCTACCCTTATTTTTAGGGTACCTAAAATATTTCAGACTCTAACTCCAGCAATAATGGCCATACCGAGGAACGGGATGCGGTCCTGTATTCCCCCTTGACTAACTTCTTACACGATAGCATCAAAATGGCAATCGCGAACACAAACTGATTTTCGAGAAAAAAAGGGGAAGGGTTTAAACCACCCTTCCGCCGACATTCTAGCCGCCATAACTTCGCAGTGCGTGCAGTAAGAACAAAGCCGAAGAGTGCGTTGAATACAGCTTGTCGAACTCTATCTTCAGTATAAAGGACAACTCTCTATCCCCGTTCGTTTGGACAGGAGAGGCCGGCAAAATTTAATAAAAAATGGTCATTTTGACCTTCCAAAACGGAATTTTTTTTACACAAGGAAAACGAAGCGACTCAGAGGCCCGCCCTTTTAACTGTAGCATCCCCGCAGGTTGCCTAGTAATCACCGCTAATATGCGGCAAATCCGCCGCACTTTTTTCTACCCTTATTTTTAGGGTACCTAAAATATTTCAGACTCTAACTCCGGCAATAATGGCCATACCGAGGAACGGGATGCGGTCCTGTATTCCCCCTTGACTGACTTCTTACACGATAGCATCAAAATGGCAATCGCGAACACAAACTGAATTTCGAGAAGAAAAGGGGAAGGGTTTAAACCACCCTTCCGCCGACATTCTAGCCGCCATAACTTCGCAGTGCGTGCAGTAAGAACAAAGCCGAAGAGTGCGTTGAATACAGCTTGTCGAACTCTATCTTCAGTATAAAGGACAACTCTCTATCCCCGTTCGTTTGGACAGGAGAGGCCGGCAAAATTTCAAAAAATGGTCATTTTGACCTTCCAAAACGGAATTTTTTTTACACAAGGAAAACGAAGCGACTCAGAGGCCCGCCCTTTTAACTGTAGCATCCCCGCAGGTTGCCTAGTAATCACCGCTAATATGCGGCAAATCCGCCGCACTTTTTTCTACCCTTATTTTTAGGGTACCTAAAATATTTCAGACTCTAACTCCGGCAATAATGGCCATACCGAGGAACGGGATGCGGTCCTGTATTCCCCCTTGACTAACTTCTTACACGATAGCATCAAAATGGCAATCGCGAACACAAACTGCCGACATTCTAGCCGCCATAACTTCGCAGTGCGTGCAGTAAGAACAAAGCCGAAGAGTGCGTTGAATACAGCTTGTCGAACTCTATCTTCAGTATAAAGGACAACTCTCTATCCCCGTTCGTTTGTACAGGAGAGGCCGGCAAAATTTCAAAAAATGGTCATTTTGACCTTCCAAAACGGAATTTTTTTTACACAAGGAAAACGAAGCGACTCAGAGGCCCGCCCTTTTAACTGTAGCATCCCCGCAGGTTGCCTAGTAATCACCGCTAATATGCGGCAAATCCGCCGCACTTTTTTCTACCCTTATTTTTAGGGTACCTAAAATATTTCAGACTCTAACTCCGGCAATAATGGCCATACCGAGGAACGGGATGCGGTCCTGTATTCCCCCTTGACTAACTTCTTACACGATAGCATCAAAATGGCAATCGCGAACACAAACTGATTTTCGAGCCGACATTCTAGCCGCCATATCTTCGCAGTGCGTGCAGTAAGAACAAAGCCGAAGAGTGCGTTGAATACAGCTTGTCGAACTCTATCTTCAGTATAAAGGACAACTCTCTATCCCCGTTCGTTTGGACAGGAGAGGCCGGCAAAATTTCAAAAAATGGTCATTTTGACCTTCCAAAACGGAATTTTTTTTACACAAGGAAAACGAAGCGACTCAGAGGCCCGCCCTTTTAACTGTAGCATCCCCGCAGGTTGCCTAGTAATCACCGCTAATATGCGGCAAATCCGCCGCACTTTTTTCTACCCTTATTTTTAGGGTACCTAAAATATTTCAGACTCTAACTCCGGCAATAATGGCCATACCGAGGAACGGGATGCGGTCCTGTATTCCCCCTTGACTAACTTCTTACACGATAGCATCAAAATGGCAATCGCGAACACAAACTGATTTTCGAGAAAAAAAGGGGAAGGGTTTAAACCACCCTTCCGCCGACATTCTAGCCGCCATAACTTCGCAGTGCGTGCAGTAAGAACAAAGCCGAAGAGTGCGTTGAATACAGCTTGTCGAACTCTATCTTCAGTATAAAGGACAACTCTCTATCCCCGTTCGTTTGGACAGGAGAGGCCGGCAAAATTTAATAAAAAATGGTCATTTTGACCTTCCAAAACGGAATTTTTTTTACACAAGGAAAACGAAGCGACTCAGAGGCCCGCCCTTTTAACTGTAGCATCCCCGCAGGTTGCCTAGTAATCACCGCTAATATGCGGCAAATCCGCCGCACTTTTTTCTACCCTTATTTTTAGGGTACCTAAAATATTTCAGACTCTAACTCCGGCAATAATGGCCATACCGAGGAACGGGATGCGGTCCTGTATTCCCCCTTGACTAACTTCTTACACGATAGCATCAAAATGGCAATCGCGAACACAAACTGATTTTCGAGAAAAAAAGGGGAAGGGTTTAAACCACCCTTCCGCCGACATTCTAGCCGCCATAACTTCGCAGTGCGTGCAGTAAGAACAAAGCCGAAGAGTGCGTTGAATACAGCTTGTCGAACTCTATCTTCAGTATAAAGGACAACTCTCTATCCCCGTTCGTTTGGACAGGAGAGGCCGGCAAAATTTCAAAAAATGGTCATTTTGACCTTCCAAAACGGAATTTTTTTTACACAAGGAAAACGAAGCGACTCAGAGGCCCGCCCTTTTAACTGTAGCATCCCCGCAGGTTGCCTAGTAATCACCGCTAATATGCGGCAAATCCGCCGCACTTTTTTCTACCCTTATTTTTAGGGTACCTAAAATATTTCAGACTCTAACTCCGGCAATAATGGCCATACCGAGGAACGGGATGCGGTCCTGTATTCCCCCTTGACTAACTTCTTACACGATAGCATCAAAATGGCAATCGCGAACACAAACTGATTTTCGAGAAAAAAAGGGGAAGGGTTTAAACCACCCTTCCGCCGACATTCTAGCCGCCATAACTTCGCAGTGCGTGCAGTAAGAACAAAGCCGAAGAGTGCGTTGAATACAGCTTGTCGAACTCTATCTTCAGTATAAAGGACAACTCTCTATCCCCGTTCGTTTGGACAGGAGAGGCCGGCAAAATTTCAAAAAATGGTCATTTTGACCTTCCAAAACGGAATTTTTTTTACACAAGGAAAACGAAGCGACTCAGAGGCCCGCCCTTTTAACTGTAGCATCCCCGCAGGTTGGCTAGTAATCACCGCTAATATGCGGCAAATCCGCCGCACTTTTTTCTACCCTTATTTTTAGGGTACCTAAAATATTTCAGACTCTAACTCCGGCAATAATGGCCATACCGAGGAACGGGATGCGGTCCTGTATACCCCCTTGACTAACTTCTTACACGATAGCATCAAAATGGCAATCGCGAACACAAACTGATTTTCGAGAAAAAAAGGGGAAGGGTTTAAACCACCCTTCCGCCGACATTCTAGCCGCCATAACTTCGCAGTGCGTGCAGTAAGAACAAAGCCGAAGAGTGCGTTGAATACAGCTTGTCGAACTCTATCTTCAGTATAAAGGACAACTCTCTATCCCCGTTCGTTTGGACAGGAGAGGCCGGCAAAATTTAATAAAAAATGGTCATTTTGACCTTCCAAAACGGAATTTTTTTTACACAAGGAAAACGAAGCGACTCAGAGGCCCGCCCTTTTAACTGTAGCATCCCCGCAGGTTGCCTAGTAATCACCGCTAATATGCGGCAAATCCGCCGCACTTTTTTCTACCCTTATTTTTAGGGTACCTAAAATATTTCAGACTCTAACTCCGGCAATAATGGCCATACCGAGGAACGGGATGCGGTCCTGTATTCCCCCTTGACTAACTTCTTACACGATAGCATCAAAATGGCAATCGCGAACACAAACTGCCGACATTCTAGCCGCCATAACTTCGCAGTGCGTGCAGTAAGAACAAAGCCGAAGAGTGCGTTGAATACAGCTTGTCGAACTCTATCTTCAGTATAAAGGACAACTCTCTATCCCCGTTCGTTTGTACAGGAGAGGCCGGCAAAATTTCAAAAAATGGTCATTTTGACCTTCCAAAACGGAATTTTTTTTACACAAGGAAAACGAAGCGACTCAGAGGCCCGCCCTTTTAACTGTAGCATCCCCGCAGGTTGCCTAGTAATCACCGCTAATATGCGGCAAATCCGCCGCACTTTTTTCTACCCTTATTTTTAGGGTACCTAAAATATTTCAGACTCTAACTCCGGCAATAATGGCCATACCGAGGAACGGGATGCGGTCCTGTATTCCCCCTTGACTAACTTCTTACACGATAGCATCAAAATGGCAATCGCGAACACAAACTGATTTTCGAGCCGACATTCTAGCCGCCATATCTTCGCAGTGCGTGCAGTAAGAACAAAGCCGAAGAGTGCGTTGAATACAGCTTGTCGAACTCTATCTTCAGTATAAAGGACAACTCTCTATCCCCGTTCGTTTGGACAGGAGAGGCCGGCAAAATTTCAAAAAATGGTCATTTTGACCTTCCAAAACGGAATTTTTTTTACACAAGGAAAACGAAGCGACTCAGAGGCCCGCCCTTTTAACTGTAGCATCCCCGCAGGTTGCCTAGTAATCACCGCTAATATGCGGCAAATCCGCCGCACTTTTTTCTACCCTTATTTTTAGGGTACCTAAAATATTTCAGACTCTAACTCCGGCAATAATGGCCATACCGAGGAACGGGATGCGGTCCTGTATTCCCCCTTGACTAACTTCTTACACGATAGCATCAAAATGGCAATCGCGAACACAAACTGATTTTCGAGAAAAAAAGGGGAAGGGTTTAAACCACCCTTCCGCCGACATTCTAGCCGCCATAACTTCGCAGTGCGTGCAGTAAGAACAAAGCCGAAGAGTGCGTTGAATACAGCTTGTCGAACTCTATCTTCAGTATAAAGGACAACTCTCTATCCCCGTTCGTTTGGACAGGAGAGGCCGGCAAAATTTAATAAAAAATGGTCATTTTGACCTTCCAAAACGGAATTTTTTTTACACAAGGAAAACGAAGCGACTCAGAGGCCCGCCCTTTTAACTGTAGCATCCCCGCAGGTTGCCTAGTAATCACCGCTAATATGCGGCAAATCCGCCGCACTTTTTTCTACCCTTATTTTTAGGGTACCTAAAATATTTCAGACTCTAACTCCGGCAATAATGGCCATACCGAGGAACGGGATGCGGTCCTGTATTCCCCCTTGACTAACTTCTTACACGATAGCATCAAAATGGCAATCGCGAACACAAACTGCCGACATTCTAGCCGCCATAACTTCGCAGTGCGTGCAGTAAGAACAAAGCCGAAGAGTGCGTTGAATACAGCTTGTCGAACTCTATCTTCAGTATAAAGGACAACTCTCTATCCCCGTTCGTTTGTACAGGAGAGGCCGGCAAAATTTCAAAAAATGGTCATTTTGACCTTCCAAAACGGAATTTTTTTTACACAAGGAAAACGAAGCGACTCAGAGGCCCGCCCTTTTAACTGTAGCATCCCCGCAGGTTGCCTAGTAATCACCGCTAATATGCGGCAAATCCGCCGCACTTTTTTCTACCCTTATTTTTAGGGTACCTAAAATATTTCAGACTCTAACTCCGGCAATAATGGCCATACCGAGGAACGGGATGCGGTCCTGTATTCCCCCTTGACTAACTTCTTACACGATAGCATCAAAATGGCAATCGCGAACACAAACTGATTTTCGAGCCGACATTCTAGCCGCCATATCTTCGCAGTGCGTGCAGTAAGAACAAAGCCGAAGAGTGCGTTGAATACAGCTTGTCGAACTCTATCTTCAGTATAAAGGACAACTCTCTATCCCCGTTCGTTTGGACAGGAGAGGCCGGCAAAATTTCAAAAAATGGTCATTTTGACCTTCCAAAACGGAATTTTTTTTACACAAGGAAAACGAAGCGACTCAGAGGCCCGCCCTTTTAACTGTAGCATCCCCGCAGGTTGCCTAGTAATCACCGCTAATATGCGGCAAATCCGCCGCACTTTTTTCTACCCTTATTTTTAGGGTACCTAAAATATTTCAGACTCTAACTCCGGCAATAATGGCCATACCGAGGAACGGGATGCGGTCCTGTATTCCCCCTTGACTAACTTCTTACACGATAGCATCAAAATGGCAATCGCGAACACAAACTGATTTTCGAGAAAAAAAGGGGAAGGGTTTAAACCACCCTTCCGCCGACATTCTAGCCGCCATAACTTCGCAGTGCGTGCAGTAAGAACAAAGCCGAAGAGTGCGTTGAATACAGCTTGTCGAACTCTATCTTCAGTATAAAGGACAACTCTCTATCCCCGTTCGTTTGGACAGGAGAGGCCGGCAAAATTTAATAAAAAATGGTCATTTTGACCTTCCAAAATGGAATTTTTTTTACACAAGGAAAACGAAGCGACTCAGAGGCCCGCCCTTTTAACTGTAGCATCCCCGCAGGTTGCCTAGTAATCACCGCTAATATGCGGCAAATCCGCCGCACTTTTTTCTACCCTTATTTTTAGGGTACCTAAAATATTTCAGACTCTAACTCCGGCAATAATGGCCATACCGAGGAACGGGATGCGGTCCTGTATTCCCCCTTGACTAACTTCTTACACGATAGCATCAAAATGGCAATCGCGAACACAAACTGATTTTCGAGAAAAAAAGGGGAAGGGTTTAAACCACCCTTCCGCCGACATTCTAGCCGCCATAACTTCGCAGTGCGTGCAGTAAGAACAAAGCCGAAGAGTGCGTTGAATACAGCTTGTCGAACTCTATCTTCAGTATAAAGGACAACTCTCTATCCCCGTTCGTTTGGACAGGAGAGGCCGGCAAAATTTCAAAAAATGGTCATTTTGACCTTCCAAAACGGAATTTTTTTTACACAAGGAAAACGAAGCGACTCAGAGGCCCGCCCTTTTAACTGTAGCATCCCCGCAGGTTGGCTAGTAATCACCGCTAATATGCGGCAAATCCGCCGCACTTTTTTCTACCCTTATTTTTAGGGTACCTAAAATATTTCAGACTCTAACTCCGGCAATAATGGCCATACCGAGGAACGGGATGCGGTCCTGTATACCCCCTTGACTAACTTCTTACACGATAGCATCAAAATGGCAATCGCGAACACAAACTGATTTTCGAGCCGACATTCTAGCCGCCATATCTTCGCAGTGCGTGCAGTAAGAACAAAGCCGAAGAGTGCGTTGAATACAGCTTGTCGAACTCTATCTTCAGTATAAAGGACAACTCTCTATCCCCGTTCGTTTGGACAGGAGAGGCCGGCAAAATTTCAAAAAATGGTCATTTTGACCTTCCAAAACGGAATTTTTTTTACACAAGGAAAACGAAGCGACTCAGAGGCCCGCCCTTTTAACTGTAGCATCCCCGCAGGTTGGCTAGTAATCACCGCTAATATGCGGCAAATCCGCCGCACTTTTTTCTACCCTTATTTTTAGGGTACCTAAAATATTTCAGACTCTAACTCCGGCAATAATGGCCATACCGAGGAACGGGATGCGGTCCTGTATTCCCCCTTGACTAACTTCTTACACGATAGCATCAAAATGGCAATCGCGAACACAAATTGATTCTTCCGCCGACATTCTAGCCGCCATAACTTCGCAGTGCGTGCAGTAAGAACAAAGCCGAAGAGTGCGTTGAATACAGCTTGTCGAACTCTATCTTCAGTATAAAGGACAACTCTCTATCCCCGTTCGTTTGGACAGGAGAGGCCGGCAAAATTTCAAAAAATGGTCATTTTGACCTTCCAAAACGGAATTTTTTTTACACAAGGAAAACGAAGCGACTCAGAGGCCCGCCCTTTTAACTGTAGCATCCCCGCAGGTTGCCTAGTAATCACCGCTAATATGCGGCAAATCCGCCGCACTTTTTTCTACCCTTATTTTTAGGGTACCTAAAATATTTCAGACTCTAACTCCGGCAATAATGGCCATACCGAGGAACGGGATGCGGTCCTGTATTCCCCCTTGACTAACTTCTTACACGATAGCATCAAAATGGCAATCGCGAACACAAATTGATTCTTCCGCCGACATTCTAGCCGCCATAACTTCGCAGTGCGTGCAGTAAGAACAAAGCCGAAGAGTGCGTTGAATACAGCTTGTCGAACTCTATCTTCAGTATAAAGGACAACTCTCTATCCCCGTTCGTTTGGACAGGAGAGGCCGGCAAAATTTCAAAAAATGGTCATTTTGACCTTCCAAAACGGAATTTTTTTTACACAAGGAAAACGAAGCGACTCAGAGGCCCGCCCTTTTAACTGTAGCATCCCCGCAGGTTGCCTAGTAATCACCGCTAATATGCGGCAAATCCGCCGCACTTTTTTCTACCCTTATTTTTAGGGTACCTAAAATATTTCAGACTCTAACTCCGGCAATAATGGCCATACCGAGGAACGGGATGCGGTCCTGTATTCCCCCTTGACTAACTTCTTACACGATAGCATCAAAATGGCAATCGCGAACACAAACTGATTTTCGAGAAAAAAAGGGGAAGGGTTTAAACCACCCTTCCGCCGACATTCTAGCCGCCATAACTTCGCAGTGCGTGCAGTAAGAACAAAGCCGAAGAGTGCGTTGAATACAGCTTGTCGAACTCTATCTTCAGTATAAAGGACAACTCTCTATCCCCGTTCGTTTGGACAGGAGAGGCCGGCAAAATTTCAAAAAATGGTCATTTTGACCTTCCAAAACGGAATTTTTTTTACACAAGGAAAACGAAGCGACTCAGAGGCCCCCCCTTTTAACTGTAGCATCCCCGCAGGTTGCCTAGTAATCACCGCTAATATGCGGCAAATCCGCCGCACTTTTTTCTACCCTTATTTTTAGGGTACCTAAAATATTTCAGACTCTAACTCCGGCAATAATGGCCATACCGAGGAACGGGATGCGGTCCTGTATTCCCCCTTGACTAACTTCTTACACGATAGCATCAAAATGGCAATCGCGAACACAAACTGATTTTCGAGAAAAAAAGGGGAAGGGTTTAAACCACCCTTCCGCCGACATTCTAGCCGCCATAACTTCGCAGTGCGTGCAGTAAGAACAAAGCCGAAGAGTGCGTTGAATACAGCTTGTCGAACTCTATCTTCAGTATAAAGGACAACTCTCTATCCCCGTTCGTTTGGACAGGAGAGGCCGGCAAAATTTAATAAAAAATGGTCATTTTGACCTTCCAAAACGGAATTTTTTTTACACAAGGAAAACGAAGCGACTCAGAGGCCCGCCCTTTTAACTGTAGCATCCCCGCAGGTTGCCTAGTAATCACCGCTAATATGCGGCAAATCCGCCGCACTTTTTTCTACCCTTATTTTTAGGGTACCTAAAATATTTCAGACTCTAACTCCGGCAATAATGGCCATACCGAGGAACGGGATGCGGTCCTGTATTCCCCCTTGACTAACTTCTTACACGATAGCATCAAAATGGCAATCGCGAACACAAACTGATTTTCGAGAAAAAAAGGGGAAGGGTTTAAACCACCCTTCCGCCGACATTCTAGCCGCCATAACTTCGCAGTGCGTGCAGTAAGAACAAAGCCGAAGAGTGCGTTGAATACAGCTTGTCGAACTCTATCTTCAGTATAAAGGACAACTCTCTATCCCCGTTCGTTTGGACAGGAGAGGCCGGCAAAATTTCAAAAAATGGTCATTTTGACCTTCCAAAACGGAATTTTTTTTACACAAGGAAAACGAAGCGACTCAGAGGCCCGCCCTTTTAACTGTAGCATCCCCGCAGGTTGGCTAGTAATCACCGCTAATATGCGGCAAATCCGCCGCACTTTTTTCTACCCTTATTTTTAGGGTACCTAAAATATTTCAGACTCTAACTCCGGCAATAATGGCCATACCGAGGAACGGGATGCGGTCCTGTATACCCCCTTGACTAACTTCTTACACGATAGCATCAAAATGGCAATCGCGAACACAAACTGATTTTCGAGCCGACATTCTAGCCGCCATATCTTCGCAGTGCGTGCAGTAAGAACAAAGCCGAAGAGTGCGTTGAATACAGCTTGTCGAACTCTATCTTCAGTATAAAGGACAACTCTCTATCCCCGTTCGTTTGGACAGGAGAGGCCGGCAAAATTTCAAAAAATGGTCATTTTGACCTTCCAAAACGGAATTTTTTTTACACAAGGAAAACGAAGCGACTCAGAGGCCCGCCCTTTTAACTGTAGCATCCCCGCAGGTTGCCTAGTAATCACCGCTAATATGCGGCAAATCCGCCGCACTTTTTTCTACCCTTATTTTTAGGGTACCTAAAATATTTCAGACTCTAACTCCGGCAATAATGGCCATACCGAGGAACGGGATGCGGTCCTGTATTCCCCCTTGACTAACTTCTTACACGATAGCATCAAAATGGCAATCGCGAACACAAATTGATTCTTCCGCCGACATTCTAGCCGCCATAACTTCGCAGTGCGTGCAGTAAGAACAAAGCCGAAGAGTGCGTTGAATACAGCTTGTCGAACTCTATCTTCAGTATAAAGGACAACTCTCTATCCCCGTTCGTTTGGACAGGAGAGGCCGGCAAAATTTCAAAAAATGGTCATTTTGACCTTCCAAAACGGAATTTTTTTTACACAAGGAAAACGAAGCGACTCAGAGGCCCCCCCTTTTAACTGTAGCATCCCCGCAGGTTGCCTAGTAATCACCGCTAATATGCGGCAAATCCGCCGCACTTTTTTCTACCCTTATTTTTAGGGTACCTAAAATATTTCAGACTCTAACTCCGGCAATAATGGCCATACCGAGGAACGGGATGCGGTCCTGTATTCCCCCTTGACTAACTTCTTACACGATAGCATCAAAATGGCAATCGCGAACACAAACTGATTTTCGAGAAAAAAAGGGGAAGGGTTTAAACCACCCTTCCGCCGACATTCTAGCCGCCATAACTTCGCAGTGCGTGCAGTAAGAACAAAGCCGAAGAGTGCGTTGAATACAGCTTGTCGAACTCTATCTTCAGTATAAAGGACAACTCTCTATCCCCGTTCGTTTGGACAGGAGAGGCCGGCAAAATTTAATAAAAAATGGTCATTTTGACCTTCCAAAACGGAATTTTTTTTACACAAGGAAAACGAAGCGACTCAGAGGCCCGCCCTTTTAACTGTAGCATCCCCGCAGGTTGCCTAGTAATCACCGCTAATATGCGGCAAATCCGCCGCACTTTTTTCTACCCTTATTTTTAGGGTACCTAAAATATTTCAGACTCTAACTCCGGCAATAATGGCCATACCGAGGAACGGGATGCGGTCCTGTATTCCCCCTTGACTAACTTCTTACACGATAGCATCAAAATGGCAATCGCGAACACAAACTGATTTTCGAGAAAAAAAGGGGAAGGGTTTAAACCACCCTTCCGCCGACATTCTAGCCGCCATAACTTCGCAGTGCGTGCAGTAAGAACAAAGCCGAAGAGTGCGTTGAATACAGCTTGTCGAACTCTATCTTCAGTATAAAGGACAACTCTCTATCCCCGTTCGTTTGGACAGGAGAGGCCGGCAAAATTTAATAAAAAATGGTCATTTTGACCTTCCAAAACGGAATTTTTTTTACACAAGGAAAACGAAGCGACTCAGAGGCCCGCCCTTTTAACTGTAGCATCCCCGCAGGTTGCCTAGTAATCACCGCTAATATGCGGCAAATCCGCCGCACTTTTTTCTACCCTTATTTTTAGGGTACCTAAAATATTTCAGACTCTAACTCCGGCAATAATGGCCATACCGAGGAACGGGATGCGGTCCTGTATTCCCCCTTGACTAACTTCTTACACGATAGCATCAAAATGGCAATCGCGAACACAAACTGATTTTCGAGAAAAAAAGGGGAAGGGTTTAAACCACCCTTCCGCCGACATTCTAGCCGCCATAACTTCGCAGTGCGTGCAGTAAGAACAAAGCCGAAGAGTGCGTTGAATACAGCTTGTCGAACTCTATCTTCAGTATAAAGGACAACTCTCTATCCCCGTTCGTTTGGACAGGAGAGGCCGGCAAAATTTCAAAAAATGGTCATTTTGACCTTCCAAAACGGAATTTTTTTTACACAAGGAAAACGAAGCGACTCAGAGGCCCGCCCTTTTAACTGTAGCATCCCCGCAGGTTGCCTAGTAATCACCGCTAATATGCGGCAAATCCGCCGCACTTTTTTCTACCCTTATTTTTAGGGTACCTAAAATATTTCAGACTCTAACTCCGGCAATAATGGCCATACCGAGGAACGGGATGCGGTCCTGTATTCCCCCTTGACTAACTTCTTACACGATAGCATCAAAATGGCAATCGCGAACACAAACTGATTTTCGAGAAAAAAAGGGGAAGGGTTTAAACCACCCTTCCGCCGACATTCTAGCCGCCATAACTTCGCAGTGCGTGCAGTAAGAACAAAGCCGAAGAGTGCGTTGAATACAGCTTGTCGAACTCTATCTTCAGTATAAAGGACAACTCTCTATCCCCGTTCGTTTGGACAGGAGAGGCCGGCAAAATTTAAAAAAATGGTCATTTTGACCTTCCAAAACGGAATTTTTTTTACACAAGGAAAACGAAGCGACTCAGAGGCCCGCCCTTTTAACTGTAGCATCCCCGCAGGTTGGCTAGTAATCACCGCTAATATGCGGCAAATCCGCCGCACTTTTTTCTACCCTTATTTTTAGGGTACCTAAAATATTTCAGACTCTAACTCCGGCAATAATGGCCATACCGAGGAACGGGATGCGGTCCTGTATACCCCCTTGACTAACTTCTTACACGATAGCATCAAAATGGCAATCGCGAACACAAACTGATTTTCGAGCCGACATTCTAGCCGCCATATCTTCGCAGTGCGTGCAGTAAGAACAAAGCCGAAGAGTGCGTTGAATACAGCTTGTCGAACTCTATCTTCAGTATAAAGGACAACTCTCTATCCCCGTTCGTTTGGACAGGAGAGGCCGGCAAAATTTCAAAAAATGGTCATTTTGACCTTCCAAAACGGAATTTTTTTTACACAAGGAAAACGAAGCGACTCAGAGGCCCGCCCTTTTAACTGTAGCATCCCCGCAGGTTGGCTAGTAATCACCGCTAATATGCGGCAAATCCGCCGCACTTTTTTCTACCCTTATTTTTAGGGTACCTAAAATATTTCAGACTCTAACTCCGGCAATAATGGCCATACCGAGGAACGGGATGCGGTCCTGTATTCCCCCTTGACTAACTTCTTACACGATAGCATCAAAATGGCAATCGCGAACACAAATTTATTCTTCCGCCGACATTCTAGCCGCCATAACTTCGCAGTGCGTGCAGTAAGAACAAAGCCGAAGAGTGCGTTGAATACAGCTTGTCGAACTCTATCTTCAGTATAAAGGACAACTCTCTATCCCCGTTCGTTTGGACAGGAGAGGCCGGCAAAATTTCAAAAAATGGTCATTTTGACCTTCCAAAACGGAATTTTTTTTACACAAGGAAAACGAAGCGACTCAGAGGCCCGCCCTTTTAACTGTAGCATCCCCGCAGGTTGCCTAGTAATCACCGCTAATATGCGGCAAATCCGCCGCACTTTTTTCTACCCTTATTTTTAGGGTACCTAAAATATTTCAGACTCTAACTCCGGCAATAATGGCCATACCGAGGAACGGGATGCGGTCCTGTATTCCCCCTTGACTAACTTCTTACACGATAGCATCAAAATGGCAATCGCGAACACAAACTGATTTTCGAGAAAAAAAGGGGAAGGGTTTAAACCACCCTTCCGCCGACATTCTAGCCGCCATAACTTCGCAGTGCGTGCAGTAAGAACAAAGCCGAAGAGTGCGTTGAATACAGCTTGTCGAACTCTATCTTCAGTATAAAGGACAACTCTCTATCCCCGTTCGTTTGGACAGGAGAGGCCGGCAAAATTTCAAAAAATGGTCATTTTGACCTTCCAAAACGGAATTTTTTTTACACAAGGAAAACGAAGCGACTCAGAGGCCCCCCCTTTTAACTGTAGCATCCCCGCAGGTTGCCTAGTAATCACCGCTAATATGCGGCAAATCCGCCGCACTTTTTTCTACCCTTATTTTTAGGGTACCTAAAATATTTCAGACTCTAACTCCGGCAATAATGGCCATACCGAGGAACGGGATGCGGTCCTGTATTCCCCCTTGACTAACTTCTTACACGATAGCATCAAAATGGCAATCGCGAACACAAACTGATTTTCGAGAAAAAAAGGGGAAGGGTTTAAACCACCCTTCCGCCGACATTCTAGCCGCCATAACTTCGCAGTGCGTGCAGTAAGAACAAAGCCGAAGAGTGCGTTGAATACAGCTTGTCGAACTCTATCTTCAGTATAAAGGACAACTCTCTATCCCCGTTCGTTTGGACAGGAGAGGCCGGCAAAATTTAATAAAAAATGGTCATTTTGACCTTCCAAAACGGAATTTTTTTTACACAAGGAAAACGAAGCGACTCAGAGGCCCGCCCTTTTAACTGTAGCATCCCCGCAGGTTGCCTAGTAATCACCGCTAATATGCGGCAAATCCGCCGCACTTTTTTCTACCCTTATTTTTAGGGTACCTAAAATATTTCAGACTCTAACTCCGGCAATAATGGCCATACCGAGGAACGGGATGCGGTCCTGTATTCCCCCTTGACTAACTTCTTACACGATAGCATCAAAATGGCAATCGCGAACACAAACTGATTTTCGAGAAAAAAAGGGGAAGGGTTTAAACCACCCTTCCGCCGACATTCTAGCCGCCATAACTTCGCAGTGCGTGCAGTAAGAACAAAGCCGAAGAGTGCGTTGAATACAGCTTGTCGAACTCTATCTTCAGTATAAAGGACAACTCTCTATCCCCGTTCGTTTGGACAGGAGAGGCCGGCAAAATTTCAAAAAATGGTCATTTTGACCTTCCAAAACGGAATTTTTTTTACACAAGGAAAACGAAGCGACTCAGAGGCCCGCCCTTTTAACTGTAGCATCCCCGCAGGTTGCCTAGTAATCACCGCTAATATGCGGCAAATCCGCCGCACTTTTTTCTACCCTTATTTTTAGGGTACCTAAAATATTTCAGACTCTAACTCCGGCAATAATGGCCATACCGAGGAACGGGATGCGGTCCTGTATACCCCC
Source organism: Periplaneta americana (assembly GCF_040183065.1). Lineage (NCBI taxonomy): Eukaryota > Metazoa > Arthropoda > Insecta > Blattodea > Blattidae > Periplaneta > Periplaneta americana. The sequence goes on from NC_091125.1 coordinate 132,546,759, forward strand.
TTGACTAACTTCTTACACGATAGCATCAAAATGGCAATCGCGAACACAAACTGATTTTCGAGCCGACATTCTAGCCGCCATATCTTCGCAGTGCGTGCAGTAAGAACAAAGCCGAAGAGTGCGTTGAATACAGCTTGTCGAACTCTATCTTCAGTATAAAGGACAACTCTCTATCCCCGTTCGTTTGGACAGGAGAGGCCGGCAAAATTTCAAAAAATGGTCATTTTGACCTTCCAAAACGGAATTTTTTTTACACAAGGAAAACGAAGCGACTCAGAGGCCCGCCCTTTTAACTGTAGCATCCCCGCAGGTTGCCTAGTAATCACCGCTAATATGCGGCAAATCCGCCGCACTTTTTTCTACCCTTATTTTTAGGGTACCTAAAATATTTCAGACTCTAACTCCGGCAATAATGGCCATACCGAGGAACGGGATGCGGTCCTGTATTCCCCCTTGACTAACTTCTTACACGATAGCATCAAAATGGCAATCGCGAACACAAATTGATTCTTCCGCCGACATTCTAGCCGCCATAACTTCGCAGTGCGTGCAGTAAGAACAAAGCCGAAGAGTGCGTTGAATACAGCTTGTCGAACTCTATCTTCAGTATAAAGGACAACTCTCTATCCCCGTTCGTTTGGACAGGAGAGGCCGGCAAAATTTCAAAAAATGGTCATTTTGACCTTCCAAAACGGAATTTTTTTTACACAAGGAAAACGAAGCGACTCAGAGGCCCGCCCTTTTAACTGTAGCATCCCCGCAGGTTGCCTAGTAATCACCGCTAATATGCGGCAAATCCGCCGCACTTTTTTCTACCCTTATTTTTAGGGTACCTAAAATATTTCAGACTCTAACTCCGGCAATAATGGCCATACCGAGGAACGGGATGCGGTCCTGTATTCCCCCTTGACTAACTTCTTACACGATAGCATCAAAATGGCAATCGCGAACACAAACTGATTTTCCGCCGACATTCTAGCCGCCATAACTTCGCAGTGCGTGCAGTAAGAACAAAGCCGAAGAGTGCGTTGAATACAGCTTGTCGAACTCTATCTTCAGTATAAAGGACAACTCTCTATCCCCGTTCGTTTGGACAGGAGAGGCCGGCAAAATTTCAAAAAATGGTCATTTTGACCTTCCAAAACGGAATTTTTTTTACACAAGGAAAACGAAGCGACTCAGAGGCCCCCCCTTTTAACTGTAGCATCCCCGCAGGTTGCCTAGTAATCACCGCTAATATGCGGCAAATCCGCCGCACTTTTTTCTACCCTTATTTTTAGGGTACCTAAAATATTTCAGACTCTAACTCCGGCAATAATGGCCATACCGAGGAACGGGATGCGGTCCTGTATTCCCCCTTGACTAACTTCTTACACGATAGCATCAAAATGGCAATCGCGAACACAAACTGATTTTCGAGAAAAAAAGGGGAAGGGTTTAAACCACCCTTCCGCCGACATTCTAGCCGCCATAACTTCGCAGTGCGTGCAGTAAGAACAAAGCCGAAGAGTGCGTTGAATACAGCTTGTCGAACTCTATCTTCAGTATAAAGGACAACTCTCTATCCCCGTTCGTTTGGACAGGAGAGGCCGGCAAAATTTCAAAAAATGGTCATTTTGACCTTCCAAAACGGAATTTTTTTTACACAAGGAAAACGAAGCGACTCAGAGGCCCCCCCTTTTAACTGTAGCATCCCCGCAGGTTGCCTAGTAATCACCGCTAATATGCGGCAAATCCGCCGCACTTTTTTCTACCCTTATTTTTAGGGTACCTAAAATATTTCAGACTCTAACTCCGGCAATAATGGCCATACCGAGGAACGGGATGCGGTCCTGTATTCCCCCTTGACTAACTTCTTACACGATAGCATCAAAATGGCAATCGCGAACACAAACTGATTTTCGAGAAAAAAAGGGGAAGGGTTTAAACCACCCTTCCGCCGACATTCTAGCCGCCATAACTTCGCAGTGCGTGCAGTAAGAACAAAGCCGAAGAGTGCGTTGAATACAGCTTGTCGAACTCTATCTTCAGTATAAAGGACAACTCTCTATCCCCGTTCGTTTGGACAGGAGAGGCCGGCAAAATTTCAAAAAATGGTCATTTTGACCTTCCAAAACGGAATTTTTTTTACACAAGGAAAACGAAGCGACTCAGAGGCCCGCCCTTTTAACTGTAGCATCCCCGCAGGTTGCCTAGTAATCACCGCTAATATGCGGCAAATCCGCCGCACTTTTTTCTACCCTTATTTTTAGGGTACCTAAAATATTTCAGACTCTAACTCCGGCAATAATGGCCATACCGAGGAACGGGATGCGGTCCTGTATTCCCCCTTGACTAACTTCTTACACGAGAGCATCAAAATGGCAATCGCGAACACAAACTGATTTTCGAGAAAAAAAGGGGAAGGGTTTAAACCACCCTTCCGCCGACATTCTAGCCGCCATAACTTCGCAGTGCGTGCAGTAAGAACAAAGCCGAAGAGTGCGTTGAATACAGCTTGTCGAACTCTATCTTCAGTATAAAGGACAACTCTCTATCCCCGTTCGTTTGGACAGGAGAGGCCGGCAAAATTTAATAAAAAATGGTCATTTTGACCTTCCAAAACGGAATTTTTTTTACACAAGGAAAACGAAGCGACTCAGAGGCCCGCCCTTTTAACTGTAGCATCCCCGCAGGTTGCCTAGTAATCACCGCTAATATGCGGCAAATCCGCCGCACTTTTTTCTACCCTTATTTTTAGGGTACCTAAATATTTCAGACTCTAACTCCGGCAATAATGGCCATACCGAGGAACGGGATGCGGTCCTGTATTCCCCCTTGACTAACTTCTTACACGATAGCATCAAAATGGCAATCGCGAACACAAACTGATTTTCGAGAAAAAAAGGGGAAGGGTTTAAACCACCCTTCCGCCGACATTCTAGCCGCCATAACTTCGCAGTGCGTGCAGTAAGAACAAAGCCGAAGAGTGCGTTGAATACAGCTTGTCGAACTCTATCTTCAGTATAAAGGACAACTCTCTATCCCCGTTCGTTTGGACAGGAGAGGCCGGCAAAATTTCAAAAAATGGTCATTTTGACCTTCCAAAACGGAATTTTTTTTACACAAGGAAAACGAAGCGACTCAGAGGCCCGCCCTTTTAACTGTAGCATCCCCGCAGGTTGCCCAGTAATCACCGCTAATATGCGGCAAATCCGCCGCACTTTTTTCTACCCTTATTTTTAGGGTACCTAAAATATTTCAGACTCTAACTCCGGCAATAATGGCCATACCGAGGAACGGGATGCGGTCCTGTATTCCCCCTTGACTAACTTCTTACACGATAGCATCAAAATGGCAATCGCGAACACAAACTGATTTTCGAGAAAAAAAGGGGAAGGGTTTAAACCACCCTTCCGCCGACATTCTAGCCGCCATAACTTCGCAGTGCGTGCAGTAAGAACAAAGCCGAAGAGTGCGTTGAATACAGCTTGTCGAACTCTATCTTCAGTATAAACGACAACTCTCTATCCCCGTTCGTTTGGACAGGAGAGGCCGGCAAAATTTAATAAAAAATGGTCATTTTGACCTTCCAAAACGGAATTTTTTTTACACAAGGAAAACGAAGCGACTCAGAGGCCCGCCCTTTTAATTGTAGCATCCCCGCAGGTTGCCTAGTAATCACCGCTAATATGCGGCAAATCCGCCGCACTTTTTTCTACCCTTATTTTTAGGGTACCTAAAATATCAGACTCTAACTCCGGCAATAATGGCCATACCGAGGAACGGGATGCGGTCCTGTATTCCCCCTTGACTAACTTCTTACACGATAGCATCAAAATGGCAATCGCGAACACAAACTGATTTTCGAGAAAAAAAGGGGTAGGGTTTAAACCACCCTTCCGCCGACATTCTAGCCGCCATAACTTCGCAGTGCGTGCAGTAAGAACAAAGCCGAAGAGTGCGTTGAATACAGCTTGTCGAACTCTATCTTCAGTATAAAGGACAACTCTCTATCCCCGTTCGTTTGGACAGGAGGGGCCGGCAAAATTTCAAAAAATGGTCATTTTGACCTTCCAAAACGGAATTTTTTTTACACAAGGAAAACGAAGCGACTCAGAGGCCCGCCCTTTTAACTGTAGCATCCCCGCAGGTTGCCTAGTAATCACCGCTAATATGCGGCAAATCCGCTGCACTTTTTTCTACCCTTATTTTTAGGGTACCTAAAATATTTCAGACTCTAACTCCGGCAATAATGGCCATACCGAGGAACGGGATGCGGTCCTGTATTCCCCCTTGACTAACTTCTTACACGATAGCATCAAAATGGCAATCGCGAACACAAACTGATTTTCGAGCCGACATTCTAGCCGCCATAACTTCGCAGTGCGTGCAGTAAGAACAAAGCCGAAGAGTGCGTTGAATACAGCTTGTCGAACTCTATCTTCAGTATAAAGGACAACTCTCTATCCCTGTTCGTTTGGACAGGAGAGGCCGGCAAAATTTCAAAAAATGGTCATTTTGACCTTCCAAAACGGAATTTTTTTTACACAAGGAAAACGAAGCGACTCAGAGGCCCGCCCTTTTAACTGTAGCATCCCCGCAGGTTGCCTAGTAATCACCGCTAATATGCGGCAAATTCGCCGCACTTTTTTCTACCCTTATTTTTAGGGTACCTAAAATATTTCAGACTCTAACTCCGGCAATAATGGCCATACCGAGGAACGGGATGCGGTCCTGTATTCCCCCTTGACTAACTTCTTACACGATAGCATCAAAATGGCAATCGCGAACACAAACTGATTTTCGAGAAAAAAAGGGGAAGGGTTTTTAAACCACCCTTCCGCCGACATTCTAGCCGCCATAACTTCGCAGTGCGTGCAGTAAGAACAAAGCCGAAGAGTGCGTTGAATACAGCTTGTCGAACTCTATCTGCAGTATAAAGGACAACTCTCTATCCCCGTTCGTTTGGACAGGAGAGGCCGGCAAAATTTCAAAAAATGGTCATTTTGACCTTCCAAAACGGAATTTTTTTTACACAAGGAAAACGAAGCGACTCAGAGGCCCACCCTTTTAACTGTAGCATCCCCGCAGGTTGCCTAGTAATCACCGCTAATATGCGGCAAATCCGCCGCACTTTTTTCTACCCTTATTTTTAGGGTACCTAAAATATTTCAGACTCTAACTCCGGCAATAATGGCCATACCGAGGAACGGGATGCGGTCCTGTATTCCCCCTTGACTAACTTCTTACACGATAGCATCAAAATGGCAATCGCGAACACAAACTGATTTTCGAGAAAAAAAGGGGAAGGGTTTAAACCACCCTTCCGCCGACATTCTAGCCGCCATAACTTCGCAGTGCGTGCAGTAAGAACAAAGCCGAAGAGTGCGTTGAATACAGCTTGTCGAACTCTATCTTCAGTATAAAGGACAACTCTCTATCCCCGTTCCTTTGGACAGGAGAGGGCGGCAAAATTTCAATAATGGTCATTTTGACCTTCCAAAACGGAATTTTTTTTACACAAGGAAAACGAAGCGACTCAGAGGCCCGCCCTTTTAACTGTAGCATCCCCGCAGGTTGCCTAGTAATCACCGCTAATATGCGGCAAATCCGCCGCACTTTTTTCTACCCTTATTTTTAGGGTACCTAAAATATTTCAGACTCTAACTCCGGCAATAATGGCCATACCGAGGAACGGGATGCGGTCCTGTATTCCCCCTTGACTGACTTCTTACAAGATAGCATCAAAATGGCAATCGCGAACACAAACTGATTTTCGAGAAAAAAAGGGGAAGGGTTTAAACCACCCTTCCGCCGACATTCTAGCCGCCATAACTTCGCAGTGCGTGCAGTAAGAACAAAGCCGAAGAGTGCGTTGAATACAGCTTGTCGAACTCTATCTTCAGTATAAAGGACAACACTATCCCCGTTCGTTTGGACAGGAGAGGCCGGCAAAATTTCAAAAAATGGTCATTTTGACCTTCCAAAACGGAATTTTTTTTACACAAGGAAAACGAAGCGACTCAGAGGCCCGCCCTTTTAACTGTAGCATCCCCGCAGGTTGCCTAGTAATCACCGCTAATATGCGGCAAATCCGCCGCACTTTTTTCTACCCTTATTTTTAGGGTACCTAAAATATTTCAGACTCTAACTCCGGCAATAATGGCCATACCGAGGAACGGGATGCGGTCCTGTATTCCCCCTTGACTGACTTCTTACACGATAGCATCAAAATGGCAATCGCGAACACAAACTGATTTTCGAGAGAAAAAGGGGAACCACCCTTCCGCCGACATTCTAGCCGCCATAACTTCGCAGTGCGTGCAGTAAGAACAACCAAAACGGAATTTTTTTTACACAAGGAAAACGAAGCGACTCAGAGGCCCGCCCCTTTAACTGTAGCATCCCCGCAGGTTGCCTAGTAATCACCGCTAATATGCGGCAAATCCGCCGCACTTTTTTCTACCCTTATTTTTAGGGTACCTAAAATATTTCAGACTCTAACTCCGGCAATAATGGCCATAACGAGGAACGGGATGCGGTCCTGCATTCCCCCTTGACTAACTTCTTACACGATAGCATCAAAATGGCAATCGCGAACACAAACTGATTTTCGAGAAAAAAAGGGGAACCACCCTTCCGCCCACATTCTAGCCGCCATAACTTCGCAGTGCGTGCAGTAAGAACAAAGCCGAAGAGTGCGTTGAATACAGCTTGTCGAACTCTATCTTCAGTATAAAGGACAACTCTCTATCCCCGCTCGTTTGGACAGGAGAAACCGGCAAAATTTCAAAAAAATGGTCATTTTTACCTTCCAAAACGGAATTTTTTTTACACAAGGAAAACGAAGCGACTCAGAGGCCCACCCTTTTAACTGTAGCATCCCCGCAGGTTGCCTAGTAATCACCGCTCATATGCGGCAAATCCGCCGCACTTTTTTCTACCCTTATTTTTAGGGTACCTAAAATATTTCAGACTCTAACTCCGGCAATAATGGCCATACCGAGGAACGGGATGCGGTCCTGTATTCCCCCTTGACTGACTTCTTACACGATAGCATCAAAATGGCAATCGCGAACACAAACTGAATTTCGAGAAAAAAAGGGGAAGGGTTTAAACCACCCTTCCGCCGACATTCTAGCCGCTATAACTTCGCAGTGCGTGCAGTAAGAACAAAGCCGAAGAGTGCGTTGAATACAGCTTGTCGAACTCTATCTTCAGTATAAAGGACAACTCTCTATCCCCGTTCGTTTGGACAGGAGAGGCCGGCAAAATTTCAATAATGGTCATTTTGACCTTCCAAAACGGAATTTTTTTTACACAAGGAAAACGAAGCGACTCAGAGGCCCGCCCTTTTAACTGTAGCATCCCCGCAGGTTGACTAGTAATCACCGCTAATATGCGGCAAATCCGCCGCACTTTTTTCTACCCTTATTTTTAGGGTACCTAATATATTTCAGACTCTAACTCCGGCAATAATGGCCATACCGAGGAACGGGATGCGGTCCTGTATTCCCCCTTGACTAACTTCTTACACGATAGCATCAAAATGGCAATCGCGAACACAAACTGATTTTCGAGAAAAAAAGGGGAAGGGTTTAAACCACCCTTCCGCCGACATTCTAGCCGCCATAACTTCGCAGTGCGTGCAGTAAGAACAGAGCCGAAGAGTGCGTTGAATACAGCTTGTCGAACTCTATCTTCAGTATAAAGGACAACTCTCTATCCCCGTTCGTTTGGACAGGAGAGGCCGGCAAAATTTCAAAAAATGGTCATTTTGACCTTCCAAAACGGAATTTTTTTTACACAAGGAAAACGAAGCGACTCAGAGGCCCGCCCTTTTAACTGTAGCATCCCCGCAGGTTGCCTAGTAATCACCGCTAATATGCGGCAAATCCGCCGCACTTTTTTCTACCCTTATTTTTAGGGTACCTAAAATATTTCAGACTCTAACTCCGGCAATAATGGCCATACCGAGGAACGGGATGCGGTCCTGTATTCCCCCTTGACTAACTTCTTACACGATAGCATCAAAATGGCAATCGCGAACACAAACTGATTTTCGAGAAAAAAAGGGGAAGGGTTTAAACCACCCTTCCGCCGACATTCTACCGCCTTAACTTCGCAGTGCGTGCAGTAAGAACAAAGCCGAAGAGTGCGTTGAATACAGCTTGTCGAACTCTATCTTCAGTATAAAGGACAACTCTCTATCCCCGTTCGTTTGGACAGGAGAGGCCGGCAAAATTTAATAAAAAATGGTCATTTTGACCTTCCAAAACGGAATTTTTTTTACACAAGGAAAACGAAGCGACTCAGAGGCCCGCCCTTTTAACTGTAGCATCCCCGCAGGTTGCCTAGTAATCACCGCTAATATGCGGCAAATCCGCCGCACTTTTTTCTACCCTTATTTTTAGGGTACCTAAAATATTTCAGACTCTAACTCCGGCAATAATGGCCATACCGAGGAACGGGATGCGGTCCTGTATTCCCCCTTGACTAACTTCTTACACGATAGCATCAAAATGGCAATCGCGAACACAAACTGATTTTCGAGAAAAAAAGGGGAAGGGTTTAAACCACCCTTCCGCCGACATTCTAGCCGCCATTACTTCGCAGTGCGTGCAGTAAGAACAAAGCCGAAGAGTGCGTTGAATACAGCTTGTCGAACTCTATCTTCAGTATAAAGGACAACTCTCTATCCCCGTTCGTTTGGACAGCAGAGGCCGGCAAAATTTAATAAAAAATGGTCATTTTGACCTTCCAAAACGGAATTTTTTTTACACAAGGAAAACGAAGCGACTCAGAGGCCCGCCCTTTTAACTGTAGCATCCCCGCAGGTTGCCTAGTAATCACCGCTAATATGCGGCAAATCCGCCGCACTTTTTTCTACCCTTATTTTTACGGTACCTAAAATATTTCAGACTCTAACTCCGGCAATAATGGCCATACCGAGGAACGGGATGCGGTCCTGTATTCCCCCTTGACTAACTTCTTACACGATAGCATCAAAATGGCAATCGCGAACACAAACTGATTTTCGAAAAAAAAAGGGGAAGGGTTTAAACCACCCTTCCGCCGACATTCTAGCCGCCATAACTTCGCAGTGCGTGCAGTAAGAACAAAGCCGAAGAGTGCGTTGAATACAGCTTGTCGAACTCTATCTTCAGTATAAAGGACAACTCTCTATCCCCGTTCCTTTGGACAGGAGAGGCCGGCAAAATTTCAATAATGGTCATTTTGACCTTCCAAAACGGAATTTTTTTTACACAAGGAAAACGAAGCGACTCAGAGGCCCACCCTTTTAACTGTAGCATCCCCGCAGGTTGCCTAGTAATCACCGCTCATATGCGGCAAATCCGCCGCACTTTTTTCTACCCTTATTTTTAGGGTACCTAAAATATTTCAGACTCTAACTCCGGCAATAATGGCCATACCGAGGAACGGGATGCGGTCCTGTATTCCCCCTTGACTGACTTCTTACACGATAGCATCAAAATGGCAATCGCGAACACAAACTGATTTTCGAGAAAAAAACGGGAACCACCCTTCCGCCGACATTCTAGCCGCCATAACTTCGCAGTGCGTGCAGTAAGAACAACCAAAACGGAATTTTTTTTACACAAGGAAAACGAAGCGACTCAGAGGCCCGCCCCTTTAACTGTAGCATCCCCGCAGGTTGCCTAGTAATCACCGCTAATATGCGGCAAATCCGCCGCACTTTTTTCTACCCTTATTTTTAGGGTACCTAAAATATTTCAGACTCTAACTCCGGCAATAATGGCCATAACGAGGAACGGGATGCGGTCCTGCATTCCCCCTTGACTAACTTCTTACACGATAGCATCAAAATGGCAATCGCGAACACAAACTGATTTTCGAGAAAAAAAGGGGAACCACCCTTCCGCCCACATTCTAGCCGCCATAACTTCGCAGTGCGTGCAGTAAGAACAAAGCCGAAGAGTGCGTTGAATACAGCTTGTCTAACTCTATCTTCAGTATAAAGGACAACTCTCTATCCCCGCTCGTTTGGACAGGAGAAACCGGCAAAATTTCAAAAAAATGGTCATTTTTACCTTCCAAAACGGAATTTTTTTTACACAAGGAAAACGAAGCGACTCAGAGGCCCACCCTTTTAACTGTAGCATCCCCGCAGGTTGCCTAGTAATCACCGCTCATATGCGGCAAATCCGCCGCACTTTTTTCTACCCTTATTATTAGGGTACCTAAAATATTTCAGACTCTAACTCCGGCAATAATGGATACCGAGGAACGGGATGCGGTCCTGTATTCCCCCTTGACTGACTTCTTACACGATAGCATCAAAATGGCAATCGCGAACACAAACTGAATTTCGAGAAAAAAAGGGGAAGGGTTTAAACCACCCTTCCGCCGACATTCTAGCCGCCATAACTTCGCAGTGCGTGCAGTAAGAACAAAGCCGAAGAGTGCGTTGAATACAGCTTGTCGAACTCTATCTTCAGTATAAAGGACAACTCTCTATCCCCGTTCGTTTGGACAGGAGAGGCCGGCAAAATTTAAAAAAATGGTCATTTTGACCTTCCAAAACGGAATTTTTTTTACACAAGGAAAACGAAGCGACTCAGAGGCCCGCCCTTTAACTGTAGCATCCCCGCAGGTTGCCTAGTAATCACCGCTAATATGCGGCAAATCCGCCGCACTTTTTTCTACCCTTATTTTTAGGGTACCTAAAATATTTCAGACTCTAACTCCGGCAATAATGGCCATACCGAGGAACGGGATGCGGTCCTGTATTCCCCCTTGACTAACTTCTTACACGATAGCATCAAAATGGCAATCGCGAACACAAACTGATTTTCGAGAAAAAAAGGGGAAGGGTTTAAACCACCCTTCCGCCGACATTCTAGCCGCCATAACTTCGCAGTGCGTGCAGTAAGAACAAAGCCGAAGAGTGCGTTGAATACAGCTTGTCGAACTCTATCTTCAGTATAAAGGACAACTCTCTATCCCCGTTCGTTTGGACAGGAGAGGCCGGCAAAATTTCAAAAAATGGTCATTTTGACCTTCCAAAACGGAATTTTTTTTACACAAGGAAAACGAAGCGACTCAGAGGCCCACCCTTTTAACTGTAGCATCCCCGCAGGTTGCCTAGTAATCACCGCTAATATGCGGCAAATCCGCCGCACTTTTTTCTACCCTTATTTTTAGGGTACCTAAAATATTTCAGACTCTAACTCCGGCAATAATGGCCATACCGAGGAACGGGATGCGGTCCTGTATTCCCCCTTGACTAACTTCTTACACGATAGCATCAAAATGGCAATCGCGAACACAAACTGATTTTCGAAAAAAAAAGGGGAAGGGTTTAAACCACCCTTCCGCCGACATTCTAGCCGCCATAACTTCGCAGTGCGTGCAGTAAGAACAAAGCCGAAGAGTGCGTTGAATACAGCTTGTCGAACTCTATCTTCAGTATAAAGGACAACTCTCTATCCCCGTTCCTTTGGACAGGAGAGGCCGGCAAAATTTCAATAATGGTCATTTTGACCTTCCAAAACGGAATTTTTTTTACACAAGGAAAACGAAGCGACTCAGAGGCCCACCCTTTTAACTGTAGCATCCCCGCAGGTTGCCTAGTAATCACCGCTCATATGCGGCAAATCCGCCGCACTTTTTTCTACCCTTATTTTTAGGGTACCTAAAATATTTCAGACTCTAACTCCGGCAATAATGGCCATACCGAGGAACGGGATGCGGTCCTGTATTCCCCCTTGACTGACTTCTTACACGATAGCATCAAAATGGCAATCGCGAACACAAACTGATTTTCGAGAAAAAAAGGGGAAGGGTTTAAACCACCCTTCCGCCGACATTCTAGCCGCCATAACTTCGCAGTGCGTGCAGTAAGAACAAAGCCGAAGAGTGCGTTGAATACAGCTTGTCGAACTCTATCTTCAGTATAAAGGACAACTCTCTATCCCCGTTCGTTTGGACAGGAGAGGCCGGCAAAATTTCAATAATGGTCATTTTGACCTTCCAAAACGGAATTTTTTTTACACAAGGAAAACGAAGCGACTCAGAGGCCCGCCCTTTTAACTGTAGCATCCCCGCAGGTTGCCTAGTAATCACCGCTAATATGCGGCAAATCCGCCGCACTTTTTTCTACCCTTATTTTTAGGGTACCTAAAATATTTCAGACTCTAACTCCGGCAATAATGGCCATACCGAGGAACGGGATGCGGTCCTGTATTCCCCCTTGACTGACTTCTTACAAGATAGCATCAAAATGGCAATCGCGAACACAAACTGATTTTCGAGAAAAAAAGGGGAAGGGTTTAAACCACCCTTCCGCCGACATTCTAGCCGCCATAACTTCGCAGTGCGTGCAGTAAGAACAAAGCCGAAGAGTGCGTTGAATACAGCTTGTCGAACTCTATCTTCAGTATAAAGGACAACACTATCCCCGTTCGTTTGGACAGGAGAGGCCGGCAAAATTTCAAAAAATGGTCATTTTGACCTTCCAAAACGGAATTGTTTTTACACAAGGAAAACGAAGCGACTCAGAGGCCCGCCCTTTTAACTGTAGCATCCCCGCAGGTTGACTAGTAATCACCGCTAATATGCGGCAAATCCGCCGCACTTTTTTCTACCCTTATTTTTAGGGTACCTAAAATATTTCAGACTCTAACTCCGGCAATAATGGCCATACCGAGGAACGGGATGCGGTCCTGTATTCCCCCTTGACTGACTTCTTACACGATAGCATCAAAATGGCAATCGCGAACACAAACTGATTTTCGAGAAAAAAAGGGGAACCACCCTTCCGCCGACATTCTAGCCGCCATAACTTCCCAGTGCGTGCAGTAAGAACAACCAAAACGGAATTTTTTTTACACAAGGAAAACGAAGCGACTCAGAGGCCCGCCCCTTTAACTGTAGCATCCCCGCAGGTTGCCTAGTAATCACCCTTCCGCCGACATTCTAGCCGCCATAACTTCGCAGTGCGTGCAGTTAGAACAAAGCCGAAGAGTGCGTTGAATACAGCTTGTCGAACTCTATCTTCAGTATAAAGGACAACTCTCTATCCCCGTTCGTTTGGACAGGAGAGGCCGGCAAAATTTAAAAAAATGGTCATTTTGACCTTCCAAAACGGAATTTTTTTTACACAAGGAAAACGAAGCGACTCAGAGGCCCGCCCTTTTAACTGTAGCATCCCCGCAGGTTGCCTAGTAATCACCGCTAATATGCGGCAAATCCGCCGCACTTTTTTCTACCCTTATTTTTAGGGTACCTAAAATATTTCAGACTCTAACTCCGGCAATAATGGCCATACCGAGGAACGGGATGCGGTCCTGTATTCCCCCTTGACTGACTTCTTACACGATAGCATCAAAATGGCAATCGCGAACACAAACTGAATTTCGAGAAAAAAAGGGGAAGGGTTTAAACCACCCTTCCGCCGACATTCTAGCCGCCATAACTTCGCAGTGCGTGCAGTAAGAACAAAGCCGAAGAGTGCGTTGAATACAGCTTGTCGAACTCTATCTTCAGTATAAAGGACAACTCTCTATCCCCGTTCGTTTGGACAGGAGAGGCCGGCAAAATTTCAATAATGGTCATTTTGACCTTCCAAAACGGAATTTTTTTTACACAAGGCAAACGAAGCGACTCAGAGGCCCGCCCTTTTAACTGTAGCATCCCCGCAGGTTGCCTAGTAATCACCGCTAATATGCGGCAAATCCGCCGCACTTTTTTCTACCCTTATTTTTAGGGTACCTAAAATATTTCAGACTCTAACTCCGGCAATAATGGCCATACCGAGGAACGGGATGCGGTCCTGTATTCCCCCTTGACTGACTTCTTACACGATAGCATCAAAATGGCAATCGCGAACACAAACTGATTTTCGAGAAAAAAAGGGGAACCACCCTTCCGCCGACATTCTAGCCGCCATAACTTCGCAGTGCGTGCAGTAAGAACAAAGCCGAAGAGTGCGTTGAATACTGCTTGTCTAACTCTATCTTCAGTATAAAGGACAACACTCTATCCCCGTTGGTTTGGACAGGAGAGGCCGGCAAAATTTCAAAAAATGGTCATTTTGACCTTCCAAAACGGAATTTTTTTTACACAAGGAAAACGAAGCGACTCAGAGGCCCGCCCCTTTAACTGTAGCATCCCCGCATGTTGCCTAGTAATCACCGCTAATATGCGGCAAATCCGCCGCACTTTTTTCTACCTTATTTTTAGGGTACCTAAAATATTTCAGACTCTAACTCCGGCAATAATGGCCATACCGAGGAACGGGATGCGGTCCTGTATTCCCCCTTGACTAACTTCTTACACGATAGCATCAAAATGGCAATCGCGAACACAAACTGATTTTCGAGAAAAAAAGGGGAACCACCCTTCCGCCGACATTCTAGCCGCCATAACTTCGCAGTGCGTACAGTAAGAACAACCAAAACGGAATTTGTTTTACACAAGGAAAACGAAGCGACTCAGAGGCCCGCCCCTTTAACTGTAGCATCCCCGCAGGTTGCCTAGTAATCACCGCTAATATGCGGCAAATCCGCCGCACTTTTTTCTACCCTTATTTTTAGGGTACCTAAAATATTTCAGACTCTAACTCCGGCAATAATGGCCATACCGAGGAACGGGATGCGGTCCTGTATTCCCCCTTGACTGACTTCTTACAAGATAGCATCAAAATGGCAATCGCGAACACAAACTGATTTTCGAGAAAAAAAGGGGAAGGGTTTAAACCACCCTTCCGCCGACATTCTAGCCGCCATAACTTCGCAGTGCGTGCAGTAAGAACAAAGCCGAAGAGTGCGTTGAATACAGCTTGTCGAACTCTATCTTCAGTATAAAGGACAACACTATCCCCGTTCGTTTGGACAGGAGAGGCCGGCAAAATTTCAAAAAATGGTCATTTTGACCTTCCAAAACGGAATTGTTTTTACACAAGGAAAACGAAGCGACTCAGAGGCCCGCCCTTTTAACTGTAGCATCCCCGCAGGTTGACTAGTAATCACCGCTAATATGCGGCAAATCCGCCGCACTTTTTTCTACCCTTATTTTTAGGGTACCTAAAATATTTCAGACTCTAACTCCGGCAATAATGGCCATACCGAGGAACGGGATGCGGTCCTGTATTCCCCCTTGACTGACTTCTTACACGATAGCATCAAAATGGCAATCGCGAACACAAACTGATTTTCGAGAAAAAAAGGGGAACCACCCTTCCGCCGACATTCTAGCCGCCATAACTTCGCAGTGCGTGCAGTAAGAACAACCAAAACGGAATTTTTTTTACACAAGGAAAACGAAGCGACTCAGAGGCCCGCCCCTTTAACTGTAGCATCCCCGCAGGTTGCCTAGTAATCACCCTTCCGCCGACATTCTAGCCGCCATAACTTCGCAGTGCGTGCAGTTAGAACAAAGCCGAAGAGTGCGTTGAATACAGCTTGTCGAACTCTATCTTCAGTATAAAGGACAACTCTCTATCCCCGTTCGTTTGGACAGGAGAGGCCGGCAAAATTTAAAAAAATGGTCATTTTGACCTTCCAAAACGGAATTTTTTTTACACAAGGAAAACGAAGCGACTCAGAGGCCCGCCCTTTTAACTGTAGCATCCCCGCAGGTTGCCTAGTAATCACCGCTAATATGCGGCAAATCCGCCGCACTTTTTTCTACCCTTATTTTTAGGGTACCTAAAATATTTCAGACTCTAACTCCGGCAATAATGGCCATACCGAGGAACGGGATGCGGTCCTGTATTCCCCCTTGACTGACTTCTTACACGATAGCATCAAAATGGCAATCGCGAACACAAACTGAATTTCGAGAAAAAAAGGGGAAGGGTTTAAACCACCCTTCCGCCGACATTCTAGCCGCCATAACTTCGCAGTGCGTGCAGTAAGAACAAAGCCGAAGAGTGCGTTGAATACAGCTTGTCGAACTCTATCTTCAGTATAAAGGACAACTCTCTATCCCCGTTCGTTTGGACAGGAGAGGCCGGCAAAATTTCAATAATGGTCATTTTGACCTTCCAAAACGGAATTTTTTTTACACAAGGCAAACGAAGCGACTCAGAGGCCCGCCCTTTTAACTGTAGCATCCCCGCAGGTTGCCTAGTAATCACCGCTAATATGCGGCAAATCCGCCGCACTTTTTTCTACCCTTATTTTTAGGGTACCTAAAATATTTCAGACTCTAACTCCGGCAATAATGGCCATACCGAGGAACGGGATGCGGTCCTGTATTCCCCCTTGACTAACTTCTTACACGATAGCATCAAAATGGCAATCGCGAACACAAACTGATTTTCGAGAAAAAAAGGGGAAGGGTTTAAACCACCCTTCCGCCGACATTCTAGCCGCCATAACTTCGCAGTGCGTGCAGTAAGAACAAAGCCGAAGAGTGCGTTGAATACAGCTTGTCGAACTCTATCTTCAGTATAAAGGACAACTCTCTATCCCCGTTCGTTTGGACAGGAGAGGCCGGCAAAATTAAAAAAAATGGTCATTTTGACCTTCCAAAACGGAATTTTTTTTACACAATGAAAACGAAGCGACTCAGAGGCCCGCCCTTTTAACTGTAGCATCCCCGCAGGTTGCCTAGTAATCACCGCTAATATGCGGCAAATCCGCCGCACTTTTTTCTACCCTTATTTTTAGGGTACCTAAAATATTTCAGACTCTAACTCCGGCAATAATGGCCATACCGAGGAACGGGATGCGGTCCTGTATTCCCCCTTGACAAACTTCTTACACGATAGCATCAAAATGGCAATCGCGAACACAAACTGATTTTCGAGAAAAACCACCCTTCCGCCGACATTCTAGCCCCCATAACTTCGCAGTGCGTGCAGTTAGAACAAAGCCGAAGAGTGCGATGAATACAGCTTGTCGAACTCTATCTTCAGTATAAAGGACAACTCTCTATCCCCGTTCGTTTGGACAGGAGAGGCGGGCAAAATTTAAAAAAATGGTCATTTCTACCTTCCAAAACGGAATTTTTTTTACACTAGGAAAACGAAGTGACTCAGAGGCCCGCCCTTTTAACTGTAGCATCCCCGCAGGTTGCCTAACGGAAATTTTTTTTACACAAGGAAAACGAAGCGACTCAGAGGCCCGCCCTTTTAACTGTAGCATCCCCGCAGGTTGCCTAGTAATCACCGCTAATATGCGGCAAATCCGCCGCACTTTTTTCTACCCTTATTTTTAGGGTACCTAAAATATTTCAGACTCTATCTCCGGCAATAATGGCGATACCGAGGAACGGGATGCGGTCCTGTATTCCCCCTTGACTAACTTCTTACACGATAGCATCAAAATGGCAATCGCGAACACAAACTGATTTTCGAGAAAAAAAGGGGAGGGGTTTAAACCACCCTTCCGCCGACATTCTAGCCGCCATAACTTCGCAGTGCGTGCAGTAACAACAAAGCCGAAGAGTGCGTTGAATACAGCTTGTCGAACTCTATCTTCAGTATAAAGGACAACTCTCTATCCCCGTTCGTTTGGACAGTAGATGCCGGCAAAATTTCAAAAAACGGTCATTTTGACCTTCCAAAACGGAATTTTTTTACACAAGGAAAACGAAGCGACTCAGAGGCCCGCCCTTTTAACTGTAGCATCCCCGAAGGTTGCCTAGTAATCACCGCTAATATGCGGCAAATCCGCCGCACTTTTTTCTACCCTTATTTTTAGGGTACCTAAAATATTTCAGACTCTAACTCCGGCAATAATGGCCATACCGAGGAACGGGATGCGGTCCTGTATTCCCCCTTGACTAACTTCTTACACGATAGCATCAAAATGGCAATCGCGAACACAAACTGATTTTCGAGAAAAACCACCCTTCCGCCGACATTCTAGCCGCCATAACTTCGCAGTGCGTGCAGTAAGAACAAAGTCGAAGAGTGCGATGAATACAGCTTGTCGAACTCTATCTTCAGTATAAAGGACAACTCTCTATCCCCGTTCGTTTGGACAGGAGAGGCGGGCAAAATTTCAAAAAATGGTCATTTCTACCTTCCAAAACGGAATTTTTTTTACACTAGGAAAAAGAAAGCGACTCAGAGGCCCGCCCTTTTAACTGTAACATCCCAGCAGGTTGCCTAGTAATCACCGCTAATATGCGGCAAATCCGCCGCACTTTTTTCTACCCTTATTTTTAGGGTACCTAAAATATTTCAGACTCTAACTCCGGCAATAATGGCCATACCGAGGAACGGGATGCGGTCCTGTATTCCCCCTTGACTAACTTCTTACACGATAGCATCAAAATGGCAATCGCGAACACAAACTGATTTTCGAGAAAAACCACCCTTCCGCCGACATTCTAGCCGCCATAACTTCGCAGTGCGTGCAGTACGAACAAAGCCGAAGAGTGCGTTGAATACAGCTTGTCGAACTCTATCTTCAGTATAAAGGACAACTCTCTATCCCCGTTCGTTTGGACAGGAGAGGCGGGCAAAATTTCAAAAAATGGTCATTTCTACCTTCCAAAACGGAATTTTTTTTACACTAGGAAAACGAAGCGACTCAGAGGCCCGCCCTTTTAACTGTAGCATCCCCGCAGGTTGCCTAGTAATCAACGCTAATATGCGGCAAATCCGCCGCACTTTTTTCTACCCTTATTTTTAGGGTACCTAAAATATTTCAGACTCTAACTCCGGCAATAATGGCCATACCGAGGAACGGGATGCGGTCCTGTATTCCCCCTTGACTAACTTCTTACACGATAGCATCAAAATGGCAATCGCGAACACAAACTGATTTTCGAGAAAAACCACCCTTCCGCCGACATTCTAGCCCCCATAACTTCGCAGTGCGTGCAGTTAGAACAAAGCCGAAGAGTGCGATGAATACAGCTTGTCGAACTCTATCTTCAGTATAAAGGACAACTCTCTATCCCCGTTCGTTTGGACAGGAGAGGCGGGCAAAATTTCAAAAAATGGTCATTTCTACCTTCCAAAACGGAATTTTTTTTACACTAGGAAAACGAAGTGACTCAGAGGCCCGCCCTTTTAACTGTAGCATCCCCGCAGGTTGCCTAACGGAAATTTTTTTTACACAAGGAAAACGAAGCGACTCAGAGGCCCGCCCTTTTAACTGTAGCATCCCCGCAGGTTGCCTAGTAATCACCGCTAATATGCGGCAAATCCGCCGCACTTTTTTCTACCCTTATTTTTAGGGTACCTAAAATATTTCAGACTCTATCTCCGGCAATAATGGCCATACCGAGGAACGGGATGCGGTCCTGTATTCCCCCTTGACTAACTTCTTACACGATAGCATCAAAATGGCAATCGCGAACACAAACTGATTTTCGAGAAAAAAAGGGGAGGGGTTTAAACCACCCTTCCGCCGACATTCTAGCCGCCATAACTTCGCAGTGCGTGCAGTAACAACAAAGCCGAAGAGTGCGTTGAATACAGCTTGTCGAACTCTATCTTCAGTATAAAGGACAACTCTCTATCCCCGTTCGTTTGGACAGGAGAGGCCGGCAAAATTTCAAAAAATGGTCATTTTAACCTTCCAAAACGGAATTTTTTTTACACAAGGAAAACGAAGCGACTCAGAGGCCCGCCCTTTTAACTGTAGCATCCCCGCAGGTTGCCTAGTAATCACCGCTAATATGCGGCAAATCCGCCGCACTTTTTTCTACCCTTATTTTTAGGGTACCTAAAATATTTCAGACTCTAACTCCGGCAATAATGGCCATACCGAGGAACGGGATGCGGTCCTGTATTCCCCCTTGACTAACTTCTTACACGATAGCATCAAAATGGCAATCGCGAACACAAACTGATTTTCGAGAAAAAAAGGGGAAGGGTTTAAACCACCCTTCCGCCGACATTCTAGCCGCCATAACTTCGCAGTGCGTGCAGTTAGAACAAAGCCGAAGAGTGCGTTGAATACAGCTTGTCGAACTCTATCTTCAGTATAAAGGACAACTCTCTATCCCCGTTCGTTTGGACAGGAGAGGCGGGCAAAATTTCAAAAAATGGTCATTTCTACCTTCCAAAACGGAATTTTTTTTACACTAGGAAAAAGAAAGCGACTCAGAGGCCCGCCCTTTTAACTGTAGCATCCCAGCAGGTTGCCTAGTAATCACCGCTAATATGCGGCAAATCCGCCGCACTTTTTTCTACCCTTATTTTTAGGGTACCTAAAATATTTCAGACTCTAACTCCGGCAATAATGGCCATACCGAGGAACGGGATGCGGTCCTGTATTCCCCCTTGACTGACTTCTTACACGATAGCATCAAAATGGCAATCGCGAACACAAACTGATTTTCGAGAAAAACCACCCTTCCGCCGACATTCTAGCCGCCATAACTTCGTAGTGCGTGCAGTTAGAACAAAGCCGAAGAGTGCGATGAATACAGCTTGTCGAACTCTATCTTCAGTATAAAGGACAACTCTCTATCCCCGTTCGTTTGGACAGGAGAGGCGGGCAAAATTTCAAAAAATGGTCATTTCTACCTTCCAAAACGGAATTTTTTTTACACTAGGAAAACGAAGCGACTCAGAGGCCCGCCCTTTTAACTGTAGCATCCCCGCAGGTTGCCTAACGGAAATTTTTTTTACACAAGGAAAACGAAGCGACTCAGAGGCCCGCCCTTTTAACTGTAGCATCCCCGCAGGTTGCCTAGTAATCACCGCTAATATGCGGCAAATCCGCCGCACTTTTTTCTACCCTTATTTTTAGGGTACCTAAAATATTTCAGACTCTAACTCCGGCAATAATGGCCATACCGAGGAACGGGATGCGGTCCTGTATTCCCCCTTGACTAACT
Source organism: Periplaneta americana (assembly GCF_040183065.1). Lineage (NCBI taxonomy): Eukaryota > Metazoa > Arthropoda > Insecta > Blattodea > Blattidae > Periplaneta > Periplaneta americana. Next base: position 132,567,534 of record NC_091125.1, read on the forward strand.
TCTTACACGATAGCATCAAAATGGCAATCGCGAACACAAACTGATTTTCGAGAAAAAAAGGGGAACCACCCTTCCGCCGACATTCTAGCCGCCATAACTTCGCAGTGCGTGCAGTAAGAACAAAGCCGAAGAGTGCGTTGAATACAGCTTGTCGAACTCTATCTTCAGTATAAAGGACAACTCTCTATCCCCGTTCGTTTGGACAGGAGAGGCCGGCAAAATTAAAAAAAATGGTCATTTTGACCTTCCAAAACGGAATTTTTTTTACACAAGGAAAACGAAGCGACTCAGAGGCCCGCCCTTTTAATTGTAGCATCCCCGCAGGTTGCCTAGTAATCACCGCTAATATACGGCAAATCCGCCGCACTTTTTTCTACCCTTATTTTTAGGGTACCTAAAATATTTCAGACTCTAACTCCGGCAATAATGGCCATACCGAGGAACGGGATGCGGTCCTGTATTCCCCCTTGACTAACTTCTTACACGATAGCCTCAAAATGGCAATCGCGAACACAAACTGATTTTCGAGAAGGGAAGGGTTTAAACCACCCTTCCGCCGACATTATAGCCGCCATAACTTCGCAGTGCGTGCAGTAAGAACAAAGCCGAAGAGTGCGTTGAATACAGCTTGTCGAACTCTATCTTCAGTATAAAGGAGAACTCTCTATCCCCGTTCGTTTGGACAGGAGAGGCCGGCAAAATTTCAAAAAATGGTCATTTTGACCTTCCAAAACGGAATTTTTTTTACACAAGGAAAACGAAGCGACTCAGAGGCCCGCCCCTTTAACTGTAGCATCCCCGCAGGTTGCCTAGTAATCACCGTTAATATGCGGCAAATCCGCCGCACTTTTTTCTACCCTTATTTTTAGGGTACCTAAAATATTTCAGACTCTAACTCCGGCAATAATGGCCATACCGAGGAACGGGATGCGGTCCTGTATTCCCCCTTGACTAACTTCTTACACGATAGCATCAAAATGGCAATCGCGAACACAAACTGATTTTCGAGAAAAAAAGGGGAACCACCCTTCCGCCGACATTCTAGCCGCCATAACTTCGCAGTGCGTGCAGTAAGAACAAAGCCGAAGAGTGCGTTGAATACAGCTTGTCTAACTCTATCTTCAGTATAAAGGACAACTCTCTATCCCCGTTCCTTTGGACAGGAGAGGCCGGCAAAATTTCAAAAAATGGTCATTTTGAACTTCCAAAACGGAATTTTTTTTACACAAGGAAAAACGAAGCGACTCAGAGGCCCGCCCCTTTAACTGTAGCATCCCCGCAGGTTGCCTAGTAATCACCGCTAATATGCGGCAAATCCGCCGCACTTTTTTCTACCCTTATTTTTAGGGTACCTAAAATATTTCAGACTCTAACTCCGGCAATAATGGCCATACCGAGGAACGGGATGCGGTCCTGTATTCCCCCTTGACTAACTTCTTACACGATAGCATCAAAATGGCAATCGCGAACACAAACTGATTTTCGAGAAAAAAAGGGGAACCACCCTTCCGCCGACATTCTAGCCGCCATAACTTCGCAGTGCGTGCAGTAAGAACAAAGCCGAAGAGTGCGTTGAATACAGCTTGTCGAACTCTATCTTCAGTATAAAGGACAACTCTCTATCCCCGTTCGTTTGGACAGGAGAGGCCGGCAAAATTTCAAAAAATGGTCATTTTGACCTTCCAAAACGGAATTTTTTTTACACAAGGAAAACGAAGCGACTCAGAGGCCCGCCCCTTTAACTGTAGCATCCCCGCAGGTTGCCTAGTAATCACCGCTAATATGCGGCAAATCCGCCGCACTTTTTTCTACCCTTATTTTTAGGGTACCTAAAATATTTCAGACTCTAACTCCGGCAATAATGGCCATACCGAGGAACGGGATGCGGTCCTGTATTCCCCCTTGACTAACTTCTTACACGATAGCATCAAAATGGCAATCGCGAATACAAACTGATTTTCGAGAAAAAAAGGGGAACCACCCTTCCGCCGACATTCTAGCCGCCATAACTTCCCAGTGCGTGCAGTAAGAACAAAGCCGAAGAGTGCGTTGAATACAGCTTGTCGAACTCTATCTTCAGTATAAAGGACAACTCTCTATCCCCGTTCGTTTGGACAGGAGAGGCCGGCAAAATTTCAAAAAATGGTCATTTTGACCTTCCAAAACGGAATTTTTTTTACACAAGGAAAACGAAGCGACTCAGAGGCCCGCCCCTTTAACTGTAGCATCCCCGCAGGTTGCCTAGTAATCACCGCTAATATGCGGCAAATCCGCCGCACTTTTTTCTACCCTTATTTTTAGGGTACCTAAAATATTTCAGACTCTAACTCCGGCAATAATGGCCATACCGAGGAACGGGATGCGGTCCTGTATTCCCCCTTGACTAACTTCTTACACGATAGCATCAAAATGGCAATCGCGAACACAAACTGATTTTCGAGAAAAAAAGGGGAACCACCCTTCCGCCGACATTCTAGCCGCCATAACTTCGCAGTGCGTGCAGTAAGAACAAAGCCGAAGAGTGCGTTGAATACAGCTTGTCTAACTCTATCTTCAGTATAAAGGACAGCTCTCTATCCCCGCTCGTTTGGACAGGAGAGGCCGGCAAAATTTCAAAAAATGGTCATTTTGACCTTCCAAAACGGAATTTTTTTTACACAAGGAAAACTAAGTGACTCAGAGGCCCGCCCTTTTAACTGTAGCATCCCCGCAGGTTGCCTAGTAATCAACGCTAATATGCGGCAAATCCGCCGCACTTTTTTCTACCCTTATTTTTAGGGTACCTAAAATATTTCAGACTCTAACTCCGGCAATATTGGCCATACCGAGGAACGGGATGCAGTCCTGTATTCCCCCTTGACTAACTTCTTACACGATAGCATCAAAATGGCAATCGCGAACACAAACTGATTTTCGAGAAAAAAAGGGGAAGGGTTTAAACCACCCTTCCGCCGACATTCTAGCCGCCATAACTTCGCAGTGCGTGCAGTAAGAACAAAGCCGAAGAGTGCGTTGAATACAGCTTGTCTAACTCTATCTTCAGTATAAAGGACAACTCTCTATCCCCGCTCGTTTGGACAGGAGAGGCCGGTAAAATTTCAAAAAATGGTCATTTTGACCTTCCAAAACGGAATTTTTTTTACACAAGGAAAACGAAGTGACTCAGAGGCCCGCCCTTTTAACTGTAGCATCCCCGCAGGTTGCCTAGTAATCACCGCTAATATGCGGCAAATCCGCCGCACTTTTTTCTACCCTTATTTTTAGGGTACCTAAAATATTTCAGACTCTAACTCCGCCAATATTGGCCATACCGAGGAACGGGATGCGGTCCTGTATTCCCCCTTGACTAACTTCTTACACGATAGCATCAAAATGGCAATCGCGAACACAAACTGATTTTCGAGAAAAAAAGGGGAAGGGTTTAAACCACCCTTCCGCCGACATTCTAGCCGCCATAACTTCGCAGTGCGTGCAGTAAGAACAAAGCCGAAGAGTGCGTTGAATACAGCTTGTCGAACTCTATCTTCAGTATAAAGGACAACTCTCTATCCCCGTTCCTTTGGACAGGAGAGGCCGGCAAAATTTCAAAAAATGGTCATTTTGACCTTCCAAAACGGAATTTTTTTTACACAAGGAAAACGAAGCGACTCAGAGGCCCGCCCCTTTAACTGTAGCATCCCCGCAGGTTGCCTAGTAATCACCGCTAATATGCGGCAAATCCGCCGCACTTTTTTCTACCCTTATTTTTAGGGTACCTAAAATATTTCAGACTCTAACTCCGGCAATAATGGCCATACCGAGGAACGGGATGGGGTCCTGTATTCCCCCTTGACTAACTTCTTACACGATAGCATCAAAATGGCAATCGCGAACACAAACTGATTTTCGAGAAAAAAAGGGGAACCACCCTTCCGCCGACATTCTAGCCGCCATAACTTCGCAGTGCGTGCAGTAAGAACAAAGCCGAAGAGTGCGTTGAATACAGCTTGTCTAACTCTATCTTCAGTATAAAGGGCAACTCTCTATCCCCGCTCGTTTGGACAGGAGAGGCCGGCAAAATTTCAAAAAATGGTCATTTTGACCTTCCAAAACGGAATTTTTTTTACACAAGGAAAACGAAGTGACTCAGAGGCCCGCCCTTTTAACTGTAGCATCCCCGCAGGTTGCCTAGTAATCACCGCTAATATGCGGCAAATCCGCCGCACTTTTTTCTACCCTTATTTTTAGGGTACCTAAAATATTTCAGACTCTAACTCCGGCAATATTGGCCATACCGAGGAACGGGATGCGGTCCTGTATTCCCCCTTGACTAACTTCTTACACGATAGCATCAAAATGGCAATCGCGAACACAAACTGATTTTCGAGAAAAAAAGGGGAAGGGTTTAAACCACCCTTCCGCCGACATTCTAGCCGCCATAACTTCGCAGTGCGTGCAGTAAGAACAACGCCGAAGAGTGCGTTGAATACAGCTTGTCGAACTCTATCTTCAGTATAAAGGACAACTCTATATCCCCGTTCGTTTGGACAGGAGAGGCCGGCAAAATTAAAAAAAATGGTCATTTTGACCTTCCAAAACGGAATTTTTTTTACACAAGGAAAACGAAGCGACTCAGAGGCCCGCCCTTTTAACTGTAGCATCCCCGCAGGTTGCCTAGTAATCACCGCTAATATGCGGCAAATCCCCCGCACTTTTTTCTACCCTTATTTTTAGGGTACCTAAAATATTTCAGACTCTAACTCCGGCAATAATGGCCATACCGAGGAACGGGATGCGGTCCTGTATTCCCCCTTGACTAACTTCTTACACGATAGCATCAAAATGGCAATCGCGAACACAAACTGATTTTCGAGAAAAACCACCCTTCCGCCGACATTCTAGCCGCCATAACTTCGCAGTGCGTGCAGTACGAACAAAGCCGAAGAGTGCGTTGAATACAGCTTGTCGAACTCTATCTTCAGTATAAAGGACAACTCTCTATTCCCGTTCGTTTGGACAGGAGAGGCGGGCAAAATTTCAAAAAATGGTCATTTCTACCTTCCAAAACGGAATTTTTTTTACACTAGGAAAACGAAGCGACTCAGAGGCCCGCCCTTTTAACTGTAGCATCCCCGCAGGTTGCCTAGTAATCACCGCTAATATGCGGCAAATCCGCCGCACTTTTTTTTACCCTTATTTTTAGGGTACCTAAAATATTTCAGACTCTAACTCCGGCAATAATGGCCATACCGAGGAACGGGATGCGGTCCTGTATTCCCCCTTGACTAACTTCTTATACGATAGCTTCAAAATGGCAATCGCGAACACAAACTGATTTTCGAGAAAAAAAGGGGAAGGGCGTGCAGTAAGAACAAAGCCGAAGAGTGCGTTGAATACAGCTTGTCGAACTCTATCTTCAGTATAAAGGACAACTCTCTATCCCCGTTCGTTTGGACAGGAGAGGCCGGCAAAATTTCAAAAAATGGTCATTTTGACCTTCCAAAACGGAATTTTTTTTACACAATGAAAACGAAGCGACTCAGAGGCCCGCCCTTTTAACTGTAGCATCCCCGCAGGTTGCCTAGTAATCACCGCTAATATGCGGCAAATCCGCCGCACTTTTTTCTACCCTTATTTTTAGGGTACCTAAAATATTTCAGACTCTAACTCCGGCAATAATGGCCATACCGAGGAACGGGATGCGGTCCTGTATTCCCCCTTGACTAACTTCTTACACGATAGCATCAAAATGGCAATCGCGAACACAAACTGATTTTCGAGAAAAACCACCCTTCCGCCGACATTCTAGCCCCCATAACTTCGCAGTGCGTGCAGTTAGAACAAAGCCGAAGAGTGCGATGAATACAGCTTGTCGAACTCTATCTTCAGTATAAAGGACAACTCTCTATCCCCGTTCGTTTGGACAGGAGAGGCGGGCAAAATTTCAAAAAATGGTCATTTCTACCTTCCAAAACGGAATTTTTTTTACACTAGGAAAACGAAGTGACTCAGAGGCCCGCCCTTTTAACTGTAGCATCCCCGCAGGTTGCCTAACGGAAATTTTTTTTACACAAGGAAAACGAAGCGACTCAGAGGCCCGCCCTTTTAACTGTAGCATCCCCGCAGGTTGCCTAGTAATCACCGCTAATATGCGGCAAATCCGCCGCATTTTTTTCTACCCTTATTTTTAGGGTACCTAAAATATTTCAGACTCTATCTCCGGCAATAATGGCCATACCGAGGAACGGGATGCGGTCCTGTATTCCCCCTTGACTAACTTCTTACACGATAGCATCAAAATGGCAATCGCGAACACAAACTGATTTTCGAGAAAAAAAGGGGAGGGGTTTAAACCACCCTTCCGCCGACATTCTAGCCGCCATAACTTCGCAGTGCGTGCAGTAACAACAAGGCCGAAGAGTGCGTTGAATACAGCTTGTCGAACTCTATCTTCAGTATAAAGGACAACTCTCTATCCCCGTTCGTTTGGACAGGAGAGGCCGGCAAAATTTCAAAAAATGGTCATTTTGACCTTCCAAAACGGAATTTTTTTTACACAAGGAAAACGAAGCGACTCAGAGGCCCGCCCTTTTAACTGTAGCATCCCCGCAGGTTGCCTAGTAATCACCGCTAATATGCGGCAAATCCGCCGCACTTTTTTCTACCCTTATTTTTAGGGTACCTAAAATATTTCAGACTCTAACTCCGGCAATAATGGCCATACCGAGGAACGGGATGCGGTCCTGTATTCCCCCTTGACTAACTTCTTACACGATAGCATCAAAATGGCAATCGCGAACACAAACTGATTTTCGAGAAAAAAAGGGGAAGGGTTTAAACCACCCTTCCGCCGACATTCTAGCCGCCATAACTTCGCAGTGCGTGCAGTACGAACAAAGCCGAAGAGTGCGTTGAATACAGCTTGTCTAACTCTATCTTCAGTATAAAGGACAACTCTCTATCCCCGTTCGTTTGGACAGGAGATGCCGGCAAAATTTCAAAAAACGGTCATTTTGACCTTCCAAAACGGAATTTTTTTACACAAGGAAAACGAAGCGACTCAGAGGCCCGCCCTTTTAACTGTAGCATCCGCGAAGGTTGCCTAGTAATCACCGCTAATATGCGGCAAATCCGCCGCACTTTTTTCTACCCTTATTTTTAGGGTACCTAAAATATTTCAGACTCTAACTCCGGCAATAATGGCCATACCGAGGAACGGGATGCGGTCCTGTATTCCCCCTTGACTGACTTCTTACACGATAGCATCAAAATGGCAATCGCGAACACAAACTGATTTTCGAGAAAAACCACCCTTCCGCCGACATTCTAGCCGCCATAACTTCGCAGTGCGTGCAGTAAGAACAAAGTCGAAGAGTGCGATGAATACAGCTTGTCGAACTCTATCTTCAGTATAAAGGACAACTCTCTATCCCCGTTCGTTTGGACAGGAGAGGCGGGCAAAATTTCAAAAAATGGTCATTTCTACCTTCCAAAACGGAATTTTTTTTACACTAGGAAAAAGAAAGCGACTCAGAGGCCCGCCCTTTTAACTGTAACATCCCAGCAGGTTGCCTAGTAATCACCGCTAATATGCGGCAAATCCGCCGCACTTTTTTCTACCCTTATTTTTAGGGTACCTAAAATATTTCAGACTCTAACTCCGGCAATAATGGCCATACCGAGGAACGGGATGCGGTCCTGTATTCCCCCTTGACTAACTTCTTACACGATAGCATCAAAATGGCAATCGCGAACACAAACTGATTTTCGAGAAAAAAAGGGGAAGGGTTTAAACCACCCTTCCGCCGACATTCTAGCCGCCATAACTTCGCAGTGCGTGCAGTACGAACAAAGCCGAAGAGTGCGTTGAATACAGCTTGTCTAACTCTATCTTCAGTATAAAGGACAACTCTCTATCCCCGTTCGTTTGGACAGTAGATGCCGGCAAAATTTCAAAAAACGGTCATTTTGACCTTCCAAAACGGAATTTTTTTACACAAGGAAAACGAAGCGACTCAGAGGCCCGCCCTTTTAACTGTAGCATCCCCGAAGGTTGCCTAGTAATCACCGCTAATATGCGGCAAATCCGCCGCACTTTTTTCTACCCTTATTTTTAGGGTACCTAAAATATTTCAGACTCTAACTCCGGCAATAATGGCCATACCGAGGAACGGGATGCGGTCCTGTATTCCCCCTTGACTGACTTCTTACACGATAGCATCAAAATGGCAATCGCGAACACAAACTGATTTTCGAGAAAAACCACCCTTCCGCCGACATTCTAGCCGCCATAACTTCGCAGTGCGTGCAGTACGAACAAAGCCGAAGAGTGCGTTGAATACAGCTTGTCGAACTCTATCTTCAGTATAAAGGACAACTCTCATCCCCGTTCGTTTGGACAGGAGAGGCGGGCAAAATTTCAAAAAATGGTCATTTCTACCTTCCAAAACGGAATTTTTTTTACACTAGGAAAACGAAGCGACTCAGAGGCCCGCCCTTTTAACTGTAGCATCCCCGCAGGTTGCCTAGTAATCACCGCTAATATGCGGCAAATCCGCCGCACTTTTTTTTACCCTTATTTTTAGGGTACCTAAAATATTTCAGACTCTAACTCCGGCAATAATGGCCATACCGAGGAACGGGATGCGGTCCTGTATTCCCCCTTGACTAACTTCTTATACGATAGCTTCAAAATGGCAATCGCGAACACAAACTGATTTTCGAGAAAAAAAGGGGAAGGGCGTGCAGTAAGAACAAAGCCGAAGAGTGCGTTGAATACAGCTTGTCGAACTCTATCTTCAGTATAAAGGACAACTCTCTATCCCCGTTCGTTTGGACAGGAGAGGCGGGCAAAATTTCAAAAAATGGTCATTTCTACCTTCCAAAACGGAATTTTTTTTACACTAGGAAAACGAAGCGACTCAGAGGCCCGCCCTTTTAACTGTAGCATCCCCGCAGGTTGCCTAGTAATCACCGCTAATATGCGGCAAATCCGCCGCACTTTTTTCTACCCTTATTTTTAGGGTACCTAAAATATTTCAGACTCTAACTCCGGCAATAATGGCCATACCGAGGAACGGGATGCGGTCCTGTATTCCCCCTTGACTAACTTCTTACACGATAGCATCAAAATGGCAATCGCGAACACAAACTGATTTTCGAGAAAAACCACCCTTCCGCCGACATTCTAGCCGCCATAACTTCGCAGTGCGTGCAGTAAGAACAAAGTCGAAGAGTGCGATGAATACAGCTTGTCGAACTCTATCTTCAGTATAAAGGACAACTCTCTATCCCCGTTCGTTTGGACAGGAGAGGCGGGCAGATTTTCAAAAAATGGTCATTTCTACCTTCCAAAACGGAATTTTTTTTACACTAGGAAAAAGAAAGCGACTCAGAGGCCCGCCCTTTTAACTGTAACATCCCAGCAGGTTGCCTAGTAATCACCGCTAATATGCGGCAAATCCGCCGCACTTTTTTCTACCCTTATTTTTAGGGTACCTAAAATATTTCAGACTCTAACTCCGGCAATAATGGCCATACCGAGGAACGGGATGCGGTCCTGTATTCCCCCTTGACTAACTTCTTACACGATAGCATCAAAATGGCAATCGCGAACACAAACTGATTTTCGAGAAAAACCACCCTTCCGCCGACATTCTAGCCGCCATAACTTCGTAGTGCGTGCAGTTAGAACAAAGCCGAAGAGTGCGATGAATACAGCTTGTCGAACTCTATCTTCAGTATAAAGGACAACTCTCTATCCCCGTTCGTTTGGACAGGAGAGGCGGGCAAAATTTCAAAAAATGGTCATTTCTACCTTCCAAAACGGAATTTTTTTTACACTAGGAAAACGAAGCGACTCAGAGGCCCGCCCTTTTAACTGTAGCATCCCCGCAGGTTGCCTAACGGAAATTTTTTTTACACAAGGAAAACGAAGCGACTCAGAGGCCCGCCCTTTTAACTGTAGCATCCCCGCAGGTTGCCTAGTAATCACCGCTAATATGCGGCAAATCCGCCGCACTTTTTTCTACCCTTATTTTTAGGGTACCTAAAATATTTCAGACTCTAACTCCGGCAATAATGGCCATACCGAGGAACGGGATGCGGTCCTGTATTCCCCCTTGACTAACTTCTTACACGATAGCATCAAAATGGCAATCGCGAACACAAACTGATTTTCGAGAAAAAAAGGGGAACCACCCTTCCGCCGACATTCTAGCCGCCATAACTTCGCAGTGCGTGCAGTAAGAACAAAGCCGAAGAGTGCGTTGAATACAGCTTGTCGAACTCTATCTTCAGTATAAAGGACAACTCTCTATCCCCGTTCGTTTGGACAGGAGAGGCCGGCAAAATTAAAAAAAATGGTCATTTTGACCTTCCAAAACGGAATTTTTTTTACACAAGGAAAACGAAGCGACTCAGAGGCCCGCCCTTTTAATTGTAGCATCCCCGCAGGTTGCCTAGTAATCACCGCTAATATACGGCAAATCCGCCGCACTTTTTTCTACCCTTATTTTTAGGGTACCTAAAATATTTCAGACTCTAACTCCGGCAATAATGGCCATACCGAGGAACGGGATGCGGTCCTGTATTCCCCCTTGACTAACTTCTTACACGATAGCATCAAAATGGCAATCGCGAACACAAACTGATTTTCGAGAAAAAAAGGGGAAGGGTTTATTTAAACCACCCTTCCGCCGACATTCTAGCCGCCATAACTTCGCAGTGCGTGCAGTAAGAACAAAGCCGAAGAGTGCGTTGAATACAGCTTGTCGAACTCTATCTTCAGTATAAAGAACAACTCTCTATCCCCGTTCGTTTGGACAGGAGAGGCCGGCAAAATTTCAAAAAATGGTCATTTTGACCTTCCAAAACGGAATTTTTTTTACACAAGGAAAACGAAGCGACTCAGAGGCCCGCCCTTTTAACTGTAGCATCCCCGCAGGTTGCCTAGTAATCACCGCTAATATGCGGCACATCCGCCGCACTTTTTTCTACCCTTATTTTTAGGGTACCTAAAATATTTCAGACTCTAACTCCGGCAATAATGGCCATACCGAGGAACGGGATGCGGTCCTGTATTCCCCCTTGACTAACTTCTTACACGATAGCATCAAAATGGCAATCGCGAACACAAACTAATTTTCGAGAAAAAAAGGGGAAGGGTTTAAACCACCCTTCCGCCGACATTCTAGCCGCCATAACTTCGCAGTGCGTGCAGTAAGAACAAAGCCGAAGAGTGCGTTGAATACAGCTTGTCGAACTCTATCTTCAGTATAAAGGACAACTCTCTATCCCCGTTCGTTTGGACAGGAGAGGCCGGCAAAATTAAAAAAAATGGTCATTTTGACCTTCCAAAACGGAATTTTTTTTACACAAGGAAAACGAAGCGACTCAGAGGCCCGCCCTTTTAACTGTAGCATCCCCGCAGGTTGCCTAGTAATCACCGCTAATATGCGGCAAATCCGCCGCACTTTTTTCTACCCTTATTTTTAGGGTACCTAAAATATTTCAGACTCTAACTCCGGCAATAATGGCCATAACGAGGAACGGGATGCGGTCCTGTATTCCCCCTTGACTAACTTCTTACACGATAGCATCAAAATGGCAATCGCGAACACAAACTGATTTTCGAGAAAAACCACCCTTCCGCCGACATTCTAGCCGCCATAACTTCGCAGTGCGTGCAGTAAGAACAAAGTCGAAGAGTGCGATGAATACAGCTTGTCGAACTCTATCTTCAGTATAAAGGACAACTCTCTATCCCCGTTCGTTTGGACAGGAGAGGCGGGCAAAATTTCAAAAAATGGTCATTTCTACCTTCCAAAACGGAATTTTTTTTACACTAGGAAAAAGAAAGCGACTCAGAGGCCCGCCCTTTTAACTGTAACATCCCAGCAGGTTGCCTAGTAATCACCGCTAATATGCGGCAAATCCGCCGCACTTTTTTCTACCCTTATTTTTAGGGTACCTAAAATATTTCAGACTCTAACTCCGGCAATAATGGCCATACCGAGGAACGGGATACGGTCCTGTATTCCCCCTTGACTAACTTCTTACACGATAGCATCAAAATGGCAATCGCGAACACAAACTGATTTTCGAGAAAAAAAGGGGAAGGGTTTAAACCACCCTTCCGCCGACATTCTAGCCGCCATAACTTCGCAGTGCGTGCAGTAAGAACAACGCCGAAGAGTGCGTTGAATACAGCTTGTCGAACTCTATCTTCAGTATAAAGGACAACTCTCTATCCCCGTTCGTTTGGACAGGAGAGGCCGGCAAAATTAAAAAAAATGGTCATTTTGACCTTCCAAAACGGAATTTTTTTTACACAAGGAAAACGAAGCGCCTCAGAGGCCCGCCCTTTTAACTGTAGCATCCCCGCAGGTTGCCTAGTAATCACCGCTAATATGCGGCAAATCCCCCGCACTTTTTTCTACCCTTATTTTTAGGGTACCTAAAATATTTCAGACTCTAACTCCGGCAATAATGGCCATACCGAGGAACGGGATGCGGTCCTGTATTCCCCCTTGACTAACTTCTTACACGATAGCATCAAAATGGCAATCGCGAACACAAACTGATTTTCGAGAAAAACCACCCTTCCGCCGACATTCTAGCCGCCATAACTTCGTAGTGCGTGCAGTTAGAACAAAGCCGAAGAGTGCGATGAATACAGCTTGTCGAACTCTATCTTCAGTATAAAGGACAACTCTCTATCCCCGTTCGTTTGGACAGGAGAGGCGGGCAAAATTTCAAAAAATGGTCATTTCTACCTTCCAAAACGGAATTTTTTTTACACTAGGAAAACGAAGCGACTCAGAGGCCCGCCCTTTTAACTGTAGCATCCCCGCAGGTTGCCTAACGGAAATTTTTTTTACACAAGGAAAACGAAGCGACTCAGAGGCCCGCCCTTTTAACTGTAGCATCCCCGCAGGTTGCCTAGTAATCACCGCTAATATGCGGCAAATCCGCCGCACTTTTTTCTACCCTTATTTTTAGGGTACCTAAAATATTTCAGACTCTAACTCCGGCAATAATGGCCATACCGAGGAACGGGATGCGGTCCTGTATTCCCCCTTGACTAACTTCTTACACGATAGCATCAAAATGGCAATCGCGAACACAAACTGATTTTCGAGAAAAAAAGGGGAACCACCCTTCCGCCGACATTCTAGCCGCCATAACTTCGCAGTGCGTGCAGTAAGAACAAAGCCGAAGAGTGCGTTGAATACAGCTTGTCGAACTCTATCTTCAGTATAAAGGACAACTCTCTATCCCCGTTCGTTTGGACAGGAGAGGCCGGCAAAATTAAAAAAAATGGTCATTTTGACCTTCCAAAACGGAATTTTTTTTACACAAGGAAAACGAAGCGACTCAGAGGCCCGCCCTTTTAATTGTAGCATCCCCGCAGGTTGCCTAGTAATCACCGCTAATATACGGCAAATCCGCCGCACTTTTTTCTACCCTTATTTTTAGGGTACCTAAAATATTTCAGACTCTAACTCCGGCAATAATGGCCATACCGAGGAACGGGATGCGGTCCTGTATTCCCCCTTGACTAACTTCTTACACGATAGCATCAAAATGGCAATCGCGAACACAAACTGATTTTCGAGAAAAAAAGGGGAAGGGTTTATTTAAACCACCCTTCCGCCGACATTCTAGCCGCCATAACTTCGCAGTGCGTGCAGTAAGAACAAAGCCGAAGAGTGCGTTGAATACAGCTTGTCGAACTCTATCTTCAGTATAAAGGACAACTCTCTATCCCCGTTCGTTTGGACAGGAGAGGCCGGCAAAATTTCAAAAAATGGTCATTTTGACCTTCCAAAACGGAATTTTTTTTACACAAGGAAAACGAAGCGACTCAGAGGCCCGCCCTTTTAACTGTAGCATCCCCGCAGGTTGCCTAGTAATCACCGCTAATATGCGGCAAATCCGCCGCACTTTTTTCTACCCTTATTTTTAGGGTACCTAAAATATTTCAGACTCTAACTCCGGCAATAATGGCCATACCGAGGAACGGGATGCGGTCCTGTATTCCCCCTTGACTAACTTCTTACACGATAGCATCAAAATGGCAATCGCGAACACAAACTGATTTTCGAGAAAAACCACCCTTCCGCCGACATTCTAGCCGCCAAAACTTCGCAGTGCGTGCAGTTAGAACAAAGCCGAAGAGTGCGATGAATACAGCTTGTCGAACTCTATCTTCAGTATAAAGGACAACTCTCTATCCCCGTTCGTTTGGACAGGAGAGGCGGGCAAAATTTCAAAAAATGGTCATTTCTACCTTCCAAAACGGAATTTTTTTTACACTAGGAAAACGAAGCGACTCAGAGGCCCGCCCTTTTAACTGTAGCATCCCCGCAGGTTGCCTAACGGAAATTTTTTTTACGCAAGGAAAACGAAGCGACTCAGAGGCCCGCCCTTTTAACTGTAGCATCCCCGCAGGTTGCCTAGTAATCACCGCTAATATGCGGCAAATCCGCCGCACTTTTTTCTACCCTTATTTTTAGGGTACCTAAAATATTTCAGACTCTAACTCCGGCAATATTGGCCATACCGAGGAACGGGATGCGGTCCTGTATTCCCCCTTGACTAACTTCTTACACGATAGCCTCAAAATGGCAATCGCGAACACAAACTGATTTTCGAGAAGGGAAGGGTTTAAACCACCCTTCCGCCGACATTATAGCCGCCATAACTTCGCAGTGCGTGCAGTAAGAACAAAGCCGAAGAGTGCGTTGAATACAGCTTGTCGAACTCTATCTTCAGTATAAAGGACAACTCTCTATCCCCGTTCGTTTGGACAGGAGAGGCCGGCAAAATTTCAAAAAATGGTCATTTTGACCTTCCAAAACGGAATTTTTTTTACACAAGGAAAACGAAGCGACTCAGAGGCCCGCCCCTTTAACTGTAGCATCCCCGCAGGTTGCCTAGTAATCACCGTTAATATGCGGCAAATCCGCCGCACTTTTTTCTACCCTTATTTTTAGGGTACCTAAAATATTTCAGACTCTAACTCCGGCAATAATGGCCATACCGAGGAACGGGATGCGGTCCTGTATTCCCCCTTGACTAACTTCTTACACGATAGCATCAAAATGGCAATCGCGAACACAAACTGATTTTCGAGAAAAAAAGGGGAACCACCCTTCCGCCGACATTCTAGCCGCCATAACTTCGCAGTGCGTGCAGTAAGAACAAAGCCGAAGAGTGCGTTGAATACAGCTTGTCTAACTCTATCTTCAGTATAAAGGACAACTCTCTATCCCCGTTCCTTTGGACAGGAGAGGCCGGCAAAATTTCAAAAAATGGTCATTTTGAACTTCCAAAACGGAATTTTTTTTACACAAGGAAAAACGAAGCGACTCAGAGGCCCGCCCCTTTAACTGTAGCATCCCCGCAGGTTGCCTAGTAATCACCGCTAATATGCGGCAAATCCGCCGCACTTTTTTCTACCCTTATTTTTAGGGTACCTAAAATATTTCAGACTCTAACTCCGGCAATAATGGCCATACCGAGGAACGGGATGCGGTCCTGTATTCCCCCTTGACTAACTTCTTACACGATAGCATCAAAATGGCAATCGCGAACACAAACTGATTTTCGAGAAAAAAAGGGGAACCACCCTTCCGCCGACATTCTAGCCGCCATAACTTCGCAGTGCGTGCAGTAAGAACAAAGCCGAAGAGTGCGTTGAATACAGCTTGTCGAACTCTATCTTCAGTATAAAGGACAACTCTCTATCCCCGTTCGTTTGGACAGGAGAGGCCGGCAAAATTTCAAAAAATGGTCATTTTGACCTTCCAAAACGGAATTTTTTTTACACAAGGAAAACGAAGCGACTCAGAGGCCCGCCCCTTTAACTGTAGCATCCCCGCAGGTTGCCTAGTAATCACCGCTAATATGCGGCAAATCCGCCGCACTTTTTTCTACCCTTATTTTTAGGGTACCTAAAATATTTCAGACTCTAACTCCGGCAATAATGGCCATACCGAGGAACGGGATGCGGTCCTGTATTCCCCCTTGACTAACTTCTTACACGATAGCATCAAAATGGCAATCGCGAATACAAACTGATTTTCGAGAAAAAAAGGGGAACCACCCTTCCGCCGACATTCTAGCCGCCATAACTTCCCAGTGCGTGCAGTAAGAACAAAGCCGAAGAGTGCGTTGAATACAGCTTGTCGAACTCTATCTTCAGTATAAAGGACAACTCTCTATCCCCGTTCGTTTGGACAGGAGAGGCCGGCAAAATTTCAAAAAATGGTCATTTTGACCTTCCAAAACGGAATTTTTTTTACACAAGGAAAACTAAGTGACTCAGAGGCCCGCCCTTTTAACTGTAGCATCCCCGCAGGTTGCCTAGTAATCACCGCTAATATGCGGCAAATCCGCCGCACTTTTTTCTACCCTTATTTTTAGGGTACCTAAAATATTTCAGACTCTAACTCCGGCAATATTGGCCATACCGAGGAACGGGATGCGGTCCTGTATTCCCCCTTGACTAACTTCTTACACGATAGCATCAAAATGGCAATCGCGAACACAAACTGATTTTCGAGAAAAAAAGGGGAAGGGTTTAAACCACCCTTCCGCCGACATTCTAGCCGCCATAACTTCGCAGTGCGTGCAGTAAGAACAAAGCCGAAGAGTGCGTTGAATACAGCTTGTCTAACTCTATCTTCAGTATAAAGGACAACTCTCTATCCCCGCTCGTTTGGACAGGAGAGGCCGGTAAAATTTCAAAAAATGGTCATTTTGACCTTCCAAAACGGAATTTTTTTTACACAAGGAAAACGAAGTGACTCAGAGGCCCGCCCTTTTAACTGTAGCATCCCCGCAGGTTGCCTAGTAATCACCGCTAATATGCGGCAAATCCGCCGCACTTTTTTCTACCCTTATTTTTAGGGTACCTAAAATATTTCAGACTCTAACTCCGCCAATATTGGCCATACCGAGGAACGGGATGCGGTCCTGTATTCCCCCTTGACTAACTTCTTACACGATAGCATCAAAATGGCAATCGCGAACACAAACTGATTTTCGAGAAAACAAGGGGAAGGGTTTAAACCACCCTTCCGCCGACATTCTAGCCGCCATAACTTCGCAGTGCGTGCAGTAAGAACAAAGCCGAAGAGTGCGTTGAATACAGCTTGTCGAACTCTATCTTCAGTATAAAGGACAACTCTCTATCCCCGTTCCTTTGGACAGGAGAGGCCGGCAAAATTTCAAAAAATGGTCATTTTGACCTTCCAAAACGGAATTTTTTTTACACAAGGAAAACGAAGCGACTCAGAGGCCCGCCCCTTTAACTGTAGCATCCCCGCAGGTTGCCTAGTAATCACCGCTAATATGCGGCAAATCCGCCGCACTTTTTTCTACCCTTATTTTTAGGGTACCTAAAATATTTCAGACTCTAACTCCGGCAATAATGGCCATACCGAGGAACGGGATGGGGTCCTGTATTCCCCCTTGACTAACTTCTTACACGATAGCATCAAAATGGCAATCGCGAACACAAACTGATTTTCGAGAAAAAAAGGGGAACCACCCTTCCGCCGACATTCTAGCCGCCATAACTTCGCAGTGCGTGCAGTAAGAACAAAGCCGAAGAGTGCGTTGAATACAGCTTGTCTAACTCTATCTTCAGTATAAAGGGCAACTCTCTATCCCCGCTCGTTTGGACAGGAGAGGCCGGCAAAATTTCAAAAAATGGTCATTTTGACCTTCCAAAACGGAATTTTTTTTACACAAGGAAAACGAAGTGACTCAGAGGCCCGCCCTTTTAACTGTAGCATCCCCGCAGGTTGCCTAGTAATCACCGCTAATATGCGGCAAATCCGCCGCACTTTTTTCTACCCTTATTTTTAGGGTACCTAAAATATTTCAGACTCTAACTCCGGCAATATTGGCCATACCGAGGAACGGGATGCGGTCCTGTATTCCCCCTTGACTAACTTCTTACACTATAGCATCAAAATGGCAATCGCGAACACAAACTGATTTTCGAGAAAAAAAGGGGAAGGGTTTAAACCACCCTTCCGCCGACATTCTAGCCGCCATAACTTCGCAGTGCGTGCAGTAAGAACAAAGCCGAAGAGTGCGTTGAATACAGCTTGTCGAACTCTATCTTCAGTATAAAGGACAACTCTCTATCCCCGTTCGTTTGGACAGGAGAGGCCGGCAAAATTTCAAAAAATGGTCATTTTGACCTTCCAAAACGGAATTTTTTTTACACAAGGAAAACGAAGCGACTCAGAGGCCCGCCCCTTTAACTGTAGCATCCCCGCAGGTTGCCTAGTAATCACCGCTAATATGCGGCAAATCCGCCGCACTTTTTTCTACCCTTATTTTTAGGGTACCTAAAATATTTCAGACTCTAACTCCGGCAATAATGGCCATACCGAGGAACGGGATGCGGTCCTGTATTCCCCCTTGACTAACTTCTTACACGATAGCATCAAAATGGCAATCGCGAACACAAACTGATTTTCGAGAAAAAAAGGGGAACCACCCTTCCGCCGACATTCTAGCCGCCATAACTTCGCAGTGCGTGCAGTAAGAACAAAGCCGAAGAGTGCGTTGAATACAGCTTGTCGAACTCTATCTTCAGTATAAAGGACAACTCTCTATCCCCGTTCGTTTGGACAGGAGAGGCCGGCAAAATTTCAAAAAATGGTCATTTTGACCTTCCAAAACGGAATTTTTTTTACACAAGGAAAACGAAGCGACTCAGAGGCCCGCCCCTTTAACTGTAGCATCCCCGCAGGTTGCCTAGTAATCACCGCTAATATGCGGCAAATCCGCCGCACTTTTTTCTACCCTTATTTTTAGGGTACCTAAAATATTTCAGACTCTAACTCCGGCAATAATGGCCATACCGAGGAACGGGATGCGGTCCTGTATTCCCCCTTGACTAACTTCTTACACGATAGCATCAAAATGGCAATCGCGAATACAAACTGATTTTCGAGAAAAAAAGGGGAACCACCCTTCCGCCGACATTCTAGCCTCCATAACTTCCCAGTGCGTGCAGTAAGAACAAAGCCGAAGAGTGCGTTGAATACAGCTTGTCGAACTCTATCTTCAGTATAAAGGACAACTCTCTATCCCCGCTCGTTTGGACAGGAGAGGCCGGCAAAATTTCAAAAAATGGTCATTTTGACCTTCCAAAACGGAATTTTTTTTACACAAGGAAAACGAAGCGACTCAGAGGCCCGCCCTTTTAACTGTAGCATCCCCGCAGGTTGCCTAGTAATCACCGCTAATATGCGGCAAATCCGCCGCACTTTTTTCTACCCTTATTTTTAGGGTACCTAAAATATTTCAGACTCTAACTCCGGCAATAATGGCCATACCGAGGAACGGGATGCGGTCCTGTATTCCCCCTTGCCTAACTTCTTACACGATAGCATCAAAATGGCAATCGCGAACACAAACTGATTTTCGAGAAAAAAAGGGGAACCACCCTTCCGCCGACATTCTAGCCGCCATAACTTCCCAGTGCGTGCAGTAAGAACAAAGCCGAAGAGTGCGTTGAATACAGCTTGTCGAACTCTATCTTCAGTATAAAGGACAACTCTCTATCCCCGTTCCTTTGGACAGGAGAGGCCGGCAAAATTTCAAAAAATGGTCATTTTGACCTTCCAAAACGGAATTTTTTTTACACAAGGAAAACGAAGCGACTCAGAGGCCCGCCCCTTTAACTGTGCAATCCCCGCAGGTTGCCTAGTAATCACCGCTAATATGCGGCAAATCCGCCGCACTTTTTTCTACCCTTATTTTTAGGGTACCTAAAATATTTCAGACTCTAACTCCGGCAATAATGGCCATACCGAGGAACGGGATGCGGTCCTGTATTCCCCCTTGACTAACTTCTTACACGATAGCATCAAAATGGCAATCGCCAACACAAACTGATTTTCGAGAAAAAAAGGGGAACCACCCTTCCGCCGACATTCTAGCCGCCATAACTTCGCAGTGCGTGCAGTAAGAACAAAGCCGAAGAGTGCGTTGAATACAGCTTGTCTAACTCTATCTTCAGTATAAAGGACAACTCTCTATCCCCGCTCGTTTGGACAGGAGAGGCCGGCAAAATTTCAAAAAATGGACATTTTGACCTTCCAAAACGGAATTTTTTTTACACAAGGAAAACGAAGTGACTCAGAGGCCCGCCCTTTTAACTGTAGCATCCCCGCAGGTTGCCTAGTAATCACCGCTAATATGCGGCAAATCCGCCGCACTTTTTTCTACCCTTATTTTTAGGGTACCTAAAATATTTCAGACTCTAACTCCGCCAATATTGGCCATACCGAGGAACGGGATGCGGTCCTGTATTCCCCCTTGACTAACTTCTTACACGATAGCATCAAAATGGCAATCGCGAACACAAACTGATTTTCGAGAAAAAAAGGGGAAGGGTTTAAACCACCCTTCCGCCGACATTCTAGCCGCCATTACTTCGCAGTGCGTGCAGTAAGAACAAAGCCGAAGAGTGCGTTGAATACAGCTTGTCGAACTCTATCTTCAGTATAAAGGACAACTCTCTATCCCCGTTCCTTTGGACAGGAGAGGCCGGCAAAATTTCAAAAAATGGTCATTTTGACCTTCCAAAACGGAATTTTTTTTACACAAGGAAAACGAAGCGACTCAGAGGCCCGCCCCTTTAACTGTAGCATCCCCGCAGGTTGCCTAGTAATCACCGCTAATATGCGGCAAATCCGCCGCACTTTTTTCTACCCTTATTTTTAGGGTACCTAAAATATTTCAGACTCTAACTCCGGCAATAATGGCCATACCGAGGAACGGGATGCGGTCCTGTATTCCCCCTTGACTAACTTCTTACACGATAGCATCAAAATGGCAATCGCGAACACAAACTGATTTTCGAGAAAAAAAGGGGAACCACCCTTCCGCCGACATTCTAGCCGCCATAACTTCGCAGTGCGTGCAGTAAGAACAAAGCCGAAGAGTGCGTTGAATACAGCTTGTCGAACTCTATCTTCAGTATAAAGGACAACTCTCTATCCCCGTTCGTTTGGACAGGAGAGGCCGGCAAAATTTCAAAAAATGGTCATTTTGACCTTCCAAAACGGAATTTTTTTTACACAAGGAAAACGAAGCGACTCAGAGGCCCGCCCCTTTAACTGTAGCATCCCCGCAGGTTGCCTAGTAATCACCGCTAATATGCGGCAAATCCGCCGCACTTTTTTCTACCCTTATTTTTAGGGTACCTAAAATATTTCAGACTCTAACTCCGGCAATAATGGCCATACCGAGGAACGGGATGCGGTCCTGTATTCCCCCTTGACTAACTTCTGACACGATAGCATCAAAATGGCAATCGCGAATACAAACTGATTTTCGAGAAAAAAAGGGGAACCACCCTTCCGCCGACATTCTAGCCGCCATAACTTCCCAGTGCGTGCAGTAAGAACAAAGCCGAAGAGTGCGTTGAATACAGCTTGTCGAACTCTATCTTCAGTATAAAGGACAACTCTCTATCCCCGCTCGTTTGGACAGGAGAGGCCGGCAAAATTTCAAAAAATGGTCATTTTGACCTTCCAAAACGGAATTTTTTTTACACAAGGAAAACGAAGCGACTCAGAGGCCCGCCCTTTTAACTGTAGCATCCCCGCAGGTTGCCTAGTAATCACCGCTAATATGCGGCAAATCCGCCGCACTTTTTTCTACCCTTATTTTTAGGGTACCTAAAATATTTCTGACTCTAACTCCGGCAATAATGGCCATACCGAGGAACGGGATGCGGTCCTGTATTCCCCCTTGCCTAACTTCTTACACGATAGCATCAAAATGGCAATCGCGAACACAAACTGATTTTCGAGAAAAAAAGGGGAACCACCCTTCCGCCGACATTCTAGCCGCCATAACTTCCCAGTGCGTGCAGTAAGAACAAAGCCGAAGAGTGCGTTGAATACAGCTTGTCGAACTCTATCTTCAGTACAAAGGACAACTCTCTATCCCCGTTCGTTTGGACAGGAGAGGCCGGCAAAATTTCAAAAAATGGTCATTTTGACCTTCCAAAACGGAATTTTTTTTACACAAGGAAAACGAAGCGACTCAGAGGCCCGCCCCTTTAACTGTAGCATCCCCGCAGGTTGCCTAGTAATCACCGCTAATATGCGGCAAATCCGCCGCACTTTTTTCTACCCTTATTTTTAGGGTACCTAAAATATTTCAGACTCTAACTCCGGCAATAATGGCCATACCGAGGAACGGGATGCGGTCCTGTATTCCCCCTTGCTTAACTTCTTACACGATAGCATCAAAATGGCAATCGCGAACACAAACTGATTTTCGAGAAAAAAAGGGGAACCACCCTTCCGCCGACATTCTAGCCGCCATAACTTCCCAGTGCGTGCAGTAAGAACAAAGCCGAAGAGTGCGTTGAATACAGCTTGTCTAACTCTATCTTCAGTATAAAGGACAACTCTCTATCCCCGCTCGTTTGGACAGGAGAGGCCGGCAAAATTTCAAAAAATGGTCATTTTGACCTTCCAAAACGGAATTTTTTTTACACAAGGAAAACGAAGTGACTCAGAGGCCCGCCCTTTTAACTGTAGCATCCCCGCAGGTTGCCTAGTAATCACCGCTAATATGCGGCAAATCCGCCGGACTTTTTTCTACCCTTATTTTTAGGGTACCTAAAATATTTCAGACTCTAACTCCGGCAATATTGGCCATACCGAGGAACGGGATGCGGTCCTGTATTCCCCCTTGACTAACTTCTTACACGATAGCATCAAAATGGCAATCGCGAACACAAACTGATTTTCGAGAAAAAAACCACCCTTCCGCCGACATTCTAGCCGCCATAACTTCGCAGTGCGTGCAGTAAGAACAAAGCCGAAGAGTGCGTTGAATACAGATTGTCGAACTCTATCTTCAGTATAAAGGACAACTCTCTATCCCCGTTCGTTTGGACAGGAGAGGCCGGCAAAATTTAAAAAAATGGTCATTTTGACCTTCCAAAACGGAATTTTTTTTACACAAGGAAAACGAAGCGACTCAGAGGCCCGCCCTTTTAACTGTAGCATCCCCGCAGGTTGCTCTAGTAATCACCGCTAATATGCGGCAAATCCGCCGCACTCTTCTCTACCCTTATTTTTAGGGTACCTAAAATATTTCAGACTCTAACTCCGGCAATAATGGCCATACCGAGGAACGGGATGCGGTCCTGTATTCCCCCTTGACTAACTTCTTACACGATAGCATCAAAATGGCACTCGCGAACATCGCCGACATTCTAGCCGCCATAACTTCGCAGTGCGTGCAGTAAGAACAAAGCCGAAGAGTGCGTTGAATACAGCTTGTCGAACTCTATCTTCAGTATAAAGGACAACTCTCTATCCCCGCTCGTTTGGACAGGAGAGGCCGGCAAAATTTCAAAAAATGGTCATTTTGACCTTCCAAAACGGAATTTTTTTTACACAAGGAAAACGAAGCGACTCAGAGGCCCACCCCTTTAACTGTAGCATCCCCGCAGGTTGCCTAGTAATCACCGCTAAAATGCGGCAAATCCGCCGCACTTTTTTCTACCCTTATTTTTAGGGTACCTAAAATATTTCAGACTCTAACTCCGGCAATAATGGCCATACCGAGGAACGGGATGGGGTCCTGTATTCCCCCTTGACTAACTTCTTACACGATAGCATCAAAATGGCAATCGCGAATACAAACTGATTTTCGAGAAAAAAAGGGGAACCACCCTTCCGCCGACATTCTAGCCGCCATAACTTCCCAGTGCGTGCAGTAAGAACAAAGCCGAAGAGTGCGTTGAATACAGCTTGTCTAACTCTATCTTCAGTATAAAGGACAACTCTCTATCCCCGCTCGTTTGGACAGGAGAGGCCGGCAAAATTTCAAAAAATGGTCATTTTGACCTTCCAAAACGGAATTTTTTTTACACAAGGAAAACGAAGCGACTCAGAGGCCCGCCCTTTTAACTGTAGCATCCCCGCAGGTTGCCTAGTAATCACCGCTAATATGCGGCAAATCCGCCGCACTTTTTTCTACCCTTATTTTTAGGGTACCTAAAATATTTCAGACTCTAACTCCGGCAATAATGGCCATACCGAGGAACGGGATGCGGTCCTGTATTCCCCCTTGCCTAACTTCTTACACGATAGCATCAAAATGGCAATCGCGAACACAAACTGATTTTCGAGAAAAAAAGGGGAACCACCCTTCCGCCGACATTCTAGCCGCCATAACTTCGCAGTGCGTGCAGTAAGAACAAAGCCGAAGAGTGCGTTGAATACAGCTTGTCGAACTCTATCTTCAGTATAAAGGACAACTCTCTATCCCCGTTCCTTTGGACAGGAGAGGCCGGCAAAATTTCAAAAAATGGTCATTTTGACCTTCCAAAACGGAATTTTTTTTACACAAGGAAAACGAAGCGACTCAGAGGCCCGCCCCTTTAACTGTAGCATCCCCGCAGGTTGCCTAGTAATCACCGCTAATATGCGGCAAATCCGCCGCACTTTTTTCTACCCTTATTTTTAGGGTACCTAAAATATTTCAGACTCTAACTCCGGCAATAATGGCCATACCGAGGAACGGGATGGGGTCCTGTATTCCCCCTTGACTAACTTCTTACACGATAGCATCAAAATGGCAATCGCGAACACAAACTGATTTTCGAGAAAAAAAGGGGAACCACCCTTCCGCCGACATTCTAGCCGCCATAACTTCGCAGTGCGTGCAGTAAGAACAAAGCCGAAGAGTGCGTTGAATACAGCTTGTCTAACTCTATCTTCAGTATAAAGGGCAACTCTCTATCCCCGCTCGTTTGGACAGGAGAGGCCGGCAAAATTTCAAAAAATGGTCATTTTGACCTTCCAAAACGGAATTTTTTTTACACAAGGAAAACGAAGTGACTCAGAGGCCCGCCCTTTTAACTGTAGCATCCCCGCAGGTTGCCTAGTAATCACCGCTAATATGCGGCAAATCCGCCGCACTTTTTTCTACCCTTATTTTTAGGGTACCTAAAATATTTCAGACTCTAACTCCGGCAATATTGGCCATACCGAGGAACGGGATGCGGTCCTGTATTCCCCCTTGACTAACTTCTTACACGATAGCATCAAAATGGCAATCGCGAACACAAACTGATTTTCGAGAAAAAAAGGGGA
The DNA here is from genome assembly GCF_040183065.1 of Periplaneta americana. Classification (NCBI taxonomy): domain Eukaryota; kingdom Metazoa; phylum Arthropoda; class Insecta; order Blattodea; family Blattidae; genus Periplaneta; species Periplaneta americana. The sequence goes on from NC_091125.1 coordinate 132,592,676, forward strand.
AGGGTTTAAACCACCCTTCCGCCGACATTCTAGCCGCCATAACTTCGCAGTGCGTGCAGTAAGAACAAAGCCGAAGAGTGCGTTGAATACAGCTTGTCGAACTCTATCTTCAGTATAAAGGACAACTCTCTATCCCCGTTCGTTTGGACAGGAGAGGCCGGCAAAATTTCAAAAAATGGTCATTTTGACCTTCCAAAACGGAATTTTTTTTACACAAGGAAAACGAAGCGACTCAGAGGCCCGCCCCTTTAACTGTAGCATCCCCGCAGGTTGCCTAGTAATCACCGCTAATATGCGGCAAATCCGCCGCACTTTTTTCTACCCTTATTTTTAGGGTACCTAAAATATTTCAGACTCTAACTCCGGCAATAATGGCCATACCGAGGAACGGGATGCGGTCCTGTATTCCCCCTTGACTAACTTCTTACACGATAGCATCAAAATGGCAATCGCGAACACAAACTGATTTTCGAGAAAAAAAGGGGAACCACCCTTCCGCCGACATTCTAGCCGCCATAACTTCGCAGTGCGTGCAGTAAGAACAAAGCCGAAGAGTGCGTTGAATACAGCTTGTCGAACTCTATCTTCAGTATAAAGGACAACTCTCTATCCCCGTTCGTTTGGACAGGAGAGGCCGGCAAAATTTCAAAAAATGGTCATTTTGACCTTCCAAAACGGAATTTTTTTACACAAGGAAAACGAAGCGACTCAGAGGCCCGCCCCTTTAACTGTAGCATCCCCGCAGGTTGCCTAGTAATCACCGCTAATATGCGGCAAATCCGCCGCACTTTTTTCTACCCTTATTTTTAGGGTACCTAAAATATTTCAGACTCTAACTCCGGCAATAATGGCCATACCGAGGAACGGGATGCGGTCCTGTATTCCCCCTTGACTAACTTCTTACACGATAGCATCAAAATGGCAATCGCGAATACAAACTGATTTTCGAGAAAAAAAGGGGAACCACCCTTCCGCCGACATTCTAGCCGCCATAACTTCCCAGTGCGTGCAGTAAGAACAAAGCCGAAGAGTGCGTTGAATACAGCTTGTCGAACTCTATCTTCAGTATAAAGGACAACTCTCTATCCCCGCTCGTTTGGACAGGAGAGGCCGGCAAAATTTCAAAAAATGGTCATTTTGACCTTCCAAAACGGAATTTTTTTTACACAAGGAAAACGAAGCGACTCAGAGGCCCGCCCTTTTAACTGTAGCATCCCCGCAGGTTGCCTAGTAATCACCGCTAATATGCGGCAAATCCGCCGCACTTTTTTCTACCCTTATTTTTAGGGTACCTAAAATATTTCAGACTCTAACTCCGGCAATAATGGCCATACCGAGGAACGGGATGCGGTCCTGTATTCCCCCTTGCCTAACTTCTTACACGATAGCATCAAAATGGCAATCGCGAACACAAACTGATTTTCGAGAAAAAAAGGGGAACCACCCTTCCGCCGACATTCTAGCCGCCATAACTTCCCAGTGCGTGCAGTAAGAACAAAGCCGAAGAGTGCGTTGAATACAGCTTGTCGAACTCTATCTTCAGTATAAAGGACAACTCTCTATCCCCGTTCCTTTGGACAGGAGAGGCCGGCAAAATTTCAAAAAATGGTCATTTTGACCTTCCAAAACGGAATTTTTTTTACACAAGGAAAACGAAGCGACTCAGAGGCCCGCCCCTTTAACTGTAGCATCCCCGCAGGTTGCCTAGTAATCACCGCTAATATGCGGCAAATCCGCCGCACTTTTTTCTACCCTTATTTTTAGGGTACCTAAAATATTTCAGACTCTAACTCCGGCAATAATGGCCATACCGAGGAACGGGATGCGGTCCTGTATTCCCCCTTGACTAACTTCTTACACGATAGCATCAAAATGGCAATCGCCAACACAAACTGATTTTCGAGAAAAAAAGGGGAACCACCCTTCCGCCGACATTCTAGCCGCCATAACTTCGCAGTGCGTGCAGTAAGAACAAAGCCGAAGAGTGCGTTGAATACAGCTTGTCAAACTCTATCTTCAGTATAAAGGACAACTCTCTATCCCCGCTCGTTTGGACAGGAGAGGCCGGCAAAATTTCAAAAAATGGACATTTTGACCTTCCAAAACGGATTTTTTTTTACACAAGGAAAACGAAGTGACTCAGAGGCCCGCCCTTTTAACTGTAGCATCCCCGCAGGTTGCCTAGTAATCACCGCTAATATGCGGCAAATCCGCCGCACTTTTTTCTACCCTTATTTTTAGGGTACCTAAAATATTTCAGACTCTAACTCCGGCAATATTGGCCATACCGAGGAACGGGATGCGGTCCTGTATTCCCCCTTGACTAACTTCTTACACGATAGCATCAAAATGGCAATCGCGAACACAAACTGATTTTCGAGAATAAAAGGGGAAGGGTTTAAACCACCCTTCCGCCGACATTCTAGCCGCCATAACTTCGCAGTGCGTGCAGTAAGAACAAAGCCGAAGAGTGCGTTGAATACAGCTTGTCTAACTCTATCTTCAGTATAAAGGACAACTCTCTATCCCCGCTCGTTTGGACAGGAGAGGCCGGCAAAATTTCAAAAAATGGTCATTTTGACCTTCCAAAACGGAATTTTTTTTACACAAGGAAAACGAAGTGAGTCAGAGGCCCGCCCTTTTAACTGTAGCATCCCCGCAGGTTGCCTAGTAATCACCGCTAATATGCGGCAAATCCGCCGCACTTTTTTCTACCCTTATTTTTAGGGTACCTAAAATATTTCAGACTCTAACTCCGCCAATATTGGCCATACCGAGGAACGGGATGCGGTCCTGTATTCCCCCTTGACTAACTTCTTACACGATAGCATCAAAATGGCAATCGCGAACACAAACTGATTTTCGAGAAAAAAAGGGGAAGGGTTTAAACCACCCTTCCGCCGACATTCTAGCCGCCATAACTTCGCAGTGCGTGCAGTAAGAACAAAGCCGAAGAGTGCGTTGAATACAGCTTGTCGAACTCTATCTTCAGTATAAAGGACAACTCTCTATCCCCGTTCGTTTGGACAGGAGAGGCCGGCAAAATTTCAAAAAATGGTCATTTTGACCTTCCAAAACGGAATTTTTTTTACACAAGGAAAACGAAGCGACTCAGAGGCCCGCCCTTTTAACTGTAGCATCCCCGCAGGTTGCCTAGTAATCACCGCTAATATGCGGCAAATCCGCCGCACTTTTTTCTACCCTTATTTTTAGGGTACCTAAAATATTTCAGACTCTAACTCCGGCAATAATGGCCATACCGAGGAACGGGATGCGGTCCTGTATTCCCCCTTGACTAACTTCTTACACGATAGCATCAAAATGGCAATCGCGAACACAAACTGATTTTCGAGAAAAAAAAGGGGAACCACCCTTCCGCCGACATTCTAGCCGCCATAACTTCCCAGTGCGTGCAGTAAGAACAAAGCCGAAGAGTGCGTTGAATACAGCTTGTCGAACTCTATCTTCAGTACAAAGGACAACTCTCTATCCCCGTTCCTTTGGACAGGAGAGGCCGGCAAAATTTCAAAAAATGGTCATTTTGACCTTCCAAAACGGAATTTTTTTTACACAAGGAAAACGAAGCGACTCAGAGGCCCGCCCCTTTAACTGTAGCATCCCCGCAGGTTGCCTAGTAATCACCGCTAATATGCGGCAAATCCGCCGCACTTTTTTCTACCCTTATTTTTAGGGTACCTAAAATATTTCAGACTCTAACTCCGGCAATAATGGCCATACCGAGGAACGGGATGCGGTCCTGTATTCCCCCTTGACTAACTTCTTACACGATAGCATCAAAATGGCAATCGCGAACACAAACTGATTTTCGAGAAAAAAAGGGGAACCACCCTTCCGCCGACATTCTAGCCGCCATAACTTCGCAGTGCGTGCAGTAAGAACAAAGCCGAAGAGTGCGTTGAATACAGCTTGTCGAACTCTATCTTCAGTATAAAGGACAACTCTCTATCCCCGTTCGTTTGGACAGGAGAGGCCGGCAAAATTTCAAAAAATGGTCATTTTGACCTTCCAAAACGGAATTTTTTTTACACAAGGAAAACGAAGCGACTCAGAGGCCCGCCCCTTTAACTGTAGCATCCCCGCAGGTTGCCTAGTAATCACCGCTAATATGCGGCAAATCCGCCGCACTTTTTTCTACCCTTATTTTTAGGGTACCTAAAATATTTCAGACTCTAACTCCGGCAATAATGGCCATACCGAGGAACGGGATGCGGTCCTGTATTCCCCCTTGACTAACTTCTGACACGATAGCATCAAAATGGCAATCGCGAATACAAACTGATTTTCGAGAAAAAAAGGGGAACCACCCTTCCGCCGACATTCTAGCCGCCATAACTTCCCAGTGCGTGCAGTAAGAACAAAGCCGAAGAGTGCGTTGAATACAGCTTGTCGAACTCTATCTTCAGTATAAAGGACAACTCTCTATCCCCGCTCGTTTGGACAGGAGAGGCCGGCAAAATTTCAAAAAATGGTCATTTTGACCTTCCAAAACGGAATTTTTTTTACACAAGGAAAACGAAGCGACTCAGAGGCCCGCCCTTTTAACTGTAGCATCCCCGCAGGTTGCCTAGTAATCACCGCTAATATGCGGCAAATCCGCCGCACTTTTTTCTACCCTTATTTTTAGGGTACCTAAAATATTTCTGACTCTAACTCCGGCAATAATGGCCATACCGAGGAACGGGATGCGGTCCTGTATTCCCCCTTGCCTAACTTCTTACACGATAGCATCAAAATGGCAATCGCGAACACAAACTGATTTTCGAGAAAAAAAGGGGAACCACCCTTCCGCCGACATTCTAGCCGCCATAACTTCCCAGTGCGTGCAGTAAGAACAAAGCCGAAGAGTGCGTTGAATACAGCTTGTCGAACTCTATCTTCAGTACAAAGGACAACTCTCTATCCCCGTTCGTTTGGACAGGAGAGGCCGGCAAAATTTCAAAAAATGGTCATTTTGACCTTCCAAAACGGAATTTTTTTTACACAAGGAAAACGAAGCGACTCAGAGGCCCGCCCCTTTAACTGTAGCATCCCCGCAGGTTGCCTAGTAATCACCGCTAATATGCGGCAAATCCGCCGCACTTTTTTCTACCCTTATTTTTAGGGTACCTAAAATATTTCAGACTCTAACTCCGGCAATAATGGCCATACCGAGGAACGGGATGCGGTCCTGTATTCCCCCTTGCTTAACTTCTTACACGATAGCATCAAAATGGCAATCGCGAACACAAACTGATTTTCGAGAAAAAAAGGGGAACCACCCTTCCGCCGACATTCTAGCCGCCATAACTTCCCAGTGCGTGCAGTAAGAACAAAGCCGAAGAGTGCGTTGAATACAGCTTGTCTAACTCTATCTTCAGTATAAAGGACAACTCTCTATCCCCGCTCGTTTGGACAGGAGAGGCCGGCAAAATTTCAAAAAATGGTCATTTTGACCTTCCAAAACGGAATTTTTTTTACACAAGGAAAACGAAGTGACTCAGAGGCCCGCCCTTTTAACTGTAGCATCCCCGCAGGTTGCCTAGTAATCACCGCTAATATGCGGCAAATCCGCCGGACTTTTTTCTACCCTTATTTTTAGGGTACCTAAAATATTTCAGACTCTAACTCCGGCAATATTGGCCATACCGAGGAACGGGATGCGGTCCTGTATTCCCCCTTGACTAACTTCTTACACGATAGCATCAAAATGGCAATCGCGAACACAAACTGATTTTCGAGAAAAAAACCACCCTTCCGCCGACATTCTAGCCGCCATAACTTCGCAGTGCGTGCAGTAAGAACAAAGCCGAAGAGTGCGTTGAATACAGATTGTCGAACTCTATCTTCAGTATAAAGGACAACTCTCTATCCCCGTTCGTTTGGACAGGAGAGGCCGGCAAAATTTAAAAAAATGGTCATTTTGACCTTCCAAAACGGAATTTTTTTTACACAAGGAAAACGAAGCGACTCAGAGGCCCGCCCTTTTAACTGTAGCATCCCCGCAGGTTGCTCTAGTAATCACCGCTAATATGCGGCAAATCCGCCGCACTCTTCTCTACCCTTATTTTTAGGGTACCTAAAATATTTCAGACTCTAACTCCGGCAATAATGGCCATACCGAGGAACGGGATGCGGTCCTGTATTCCCCCTTGACTAACTTCTTACACGATAGCATCAAAATGGCACTCGCGAACATCGCCGACATTCTAGCCGCCATAACTTCGCAGTGCGTGCAGTAAGAACAAAGCCGAAGAGTGCGTTGAATACAGCTTGTCGAACTCTATCTTCAGTATAAAGGACAACTCTCTATCCCCGTTCGTTTGGACAGGAGAGGCCGGCAAAATTTCAAAAAATGGTCATTTTGACCTTCCAAAACGGAATTTTTTTTACACAAGGAAAACGAAGCGACTCAGAGGCCCACCCCTTTAACTGTAGCATCCCCGCAGGTTGCCTAGTAATCACCGCTAAAATGCGGCAAATCCGCCGCACTTTTTTCTACCCTTATTTTTAGGGTACCTAAAATATTTCAGACTCTAACTCCGGCAATAATGGCCATACCGAGGAACGGGATGGGGTGCTGTATTCCCCCTTGACTAACTTCTTACACGATAGCATCAAAATGGCAATCGCGAATACAAACTGATTTTCGAGAAAAAAAGGGGAACCACCCTTCCGCCGACATTCTAGCCGCCATAACTTCCCAGTGCGTGCAGTAAGAACAAAGCCGAAGAGTGCGTTGAATACAGCTTGTCTAACTCTATCTTCAGTATAAAGGACAACTCTCTATCCCCGCTCGTTTGGACAGGAGAGGCCGGCAAAATTTCAAAAAATGGTCATTTTGACCTTCCAAAACGGAATTTTTTTTACACAAGGAAAACGAAGCGACTCAGAGGCCCGCCCCTTTAACTGTAGCATCCCCGCAGGTTGCCTAGTAATCACCGCTAATATGCGGCAAATCCGCCGCACTTTTTTCTACCCTTATTTTTAGGGTACCTAAAATATTTCAGACTCTAACTCCGGCAATAATGGCCATACCGAGGAACGGGATGCGGTCCTGTATTCCCCCTTGACTAACTTCTTACACGATAGCATCAAAATGGCAATCGCGAACACAAACTGATTTTCGAGAAAAAAAAGGGGAACCACCCTTCCGCCGACATTCTAGCCGCCATAACTTCGCAGTGCGTGCAGTAAGAACAAAGCCGAAGAGTGCGTTGAATACAGCTTGTCGAACTCTATCTTCAGTATAAAGGACAACTCTCTATCCCCGTTCGTTTGGACAGGAGAGGCCGGCAAAATTTCAAAAAATGGTCATTTTGACCTTCCAAAACGGAATTTTTTTTACACAAGGAAAACGAAGCGACTCAGAGGCCCGCCCTTTTAACTGTAGCATCCCCGCAGGTTGCTCTAGTAATCACCGCTAATATGCGGCAAATCCGCCGCACTCTTTTCTACCCTTATTTTTAGGGTACCTAAAATATTTCAGACTCTAACTCCGGCAATAATGGCCATACCGAGGAACGGGATGCGGTCCTGTATTCCCCCTTGACTAACTTCTTACACGATAGCATCAAAATGGCACTCGCGAACATCGCCGACATTCTAGCCGCCATAACTTCGCAGTGCGTGCAGTAAGAACAAAGCCGAAGAGTGCGTTGAATACAGCTTGTCGAACTCTATCTTCAGTATAAAGGACAACTCTCTATCCCCGTTCGTTTGGACAGGAGAGGCCGGCAAAATTTCAAAAAATGGTCATTTTGACCTTCCAAAACGGAATTTTTTTTACACAAGGAAAACGAAGCGACTCAGAGGCCCACCCCTTTAACTGTAGCATCCCCGCAGGTTGCCTAGTAATCACCGCTAAAATGCGGCAAATCCGCCGCACTTTTTTCTACCCTTATTTTTAGGGTACCTAAAATATTTCAGACTCTAACTCCGGCAATAATGGCCATACCGAGGAACGGGATGGGGTCCTGTATTCCCCCTTGACTAACTTCTTACACGATAGCATCAAAATGGCAATCGCGAACACAAACTGATTTTCGAGAAAAAAAGGGGAACCACCCTTCCGCCGACATTCTAGCCGCCATAACTTCGCAGTGCGTGCAGTAAGAACAAAGCCGAAGAGTGCGTTGAATACAGCTTGTCTAACTCTATCTTCAGTATAAAGGACAACTCTCTATCCCCGCTCGTTTGGACAGGAGAGGCCGGCAAAATTTCAAAAAATGGTCATTTTGACCTTCCAAAACGGAATTTTTTTTACACAAGGAAAACGAAGCGACTCAGAGGCCCGCCCTTTTAACTGTAGCATCCCCGCAGGTTGCCTAGTAATCACCGCTAATATGCGGCAAATCCGCCGCACTTTTTTCTACCCTTATTTTTAGGGTACCTAAAATATTTCAGACTCTAACTCCGGCAATAATGGCCATACCGAGGAACGGGATGCGGTCCTGTATTCCCCCTTGCCTAACTTCTTACACGATAGCATCAAAATGGCAATCGCGAACACAAACTGATTTTCGAGAAAAAAAGGGGAAGGGTTTAAACCACCCTTCCGCCGACATTCTAGCCGCCATAACTTCGCAGTGCGTGCAGTAAGAACAAAGCCGAAGAGTGCGTTGAATACAGCTTGTCGAACTCTATCTTCAGTATAAAGGACAACTCTCTATCCCCGTTCCTTTGGACAGGAGAGGCCGGCAAAATGTCAAAAAATGGTCATTTTGACCTTCCAAAACGGAATTTTTTTTACACAAGGAAAACGAAGCGACTCAGAGGCCCGCCCCTTTAACTGTAGCATCCCCGCAGGTTGCCTAGTAATCACCGCTAATATGCGGCAAATCCGCCGCACTTTTTTCTACCCTTACTTTTAGGGTACCTAAAATATTTCAGACTCTAACTCCGGCAATAATGGCCATACCGAGGAACGGGATGCGGTCCTGTATTCCCCCTTGACTAACTTCTTACACGATAGCATCAAAATGGCAATCGCGAATACAAACTGATTTTCGAGAAAAAAAGGGGAACCACCCTTCCGCCGACATTCTAGCCGCCATAACTTCCCAGTGCGTGCAGTAAGAACAAAGCCGAAGAGTGCGTTGAATACAGCTTGTCGAACTCTATCTTCAGTATAAAGGACAACTCTCTATCCCCGCTCGTTTGGACAGGAGAGGCCGGCAAAATTTCAAAAAATGGTCATTTTGACCTTCCAAAACGGAATTTTTTTTACACAAGGAAAACGAAGCGACTCAGAGGCCCGCCCTTTTAACTGTAGCATCCCCGCAGGCTGCCTAGTAATCACCGCTAATATGCGGCAAATCCGCCGCACTTTTTTCTACCCTTATTTTTAGGGTACCTAAAATATTTCAGACTCTAACTCCGGCAATAATGGCCATACCGAGGAACGGGATGCGGTCCTGTATTCCCCCTTGACTAACTTCTTACACGATAGCATCAAAATGGCAATCGCGAACACAAACTAATTTCCGCCGACATTCTAGCCGCCATAACTTCGCAGTGCGTGCAGTAAGAACAAAGCCGAAGAGTGCGTTGAATACAGCTTGTCGAACTCTATCTTCAGTATAAAGGACAACTCTCTATCCCCGTTCGTTTGGACAGGAGAGGCCGGCAAAATTTCAAAAAATGGTCATTTTGACCTTCCAAAACGGAATTTTTTTTACACAAGGAAAACGAAGCGACTCAGAGGCCCACCCCTTTAACTGTAGCATCCCCGCAGGTTGCCTAGTAATCACCGCTAAAATGCGGCAAATCCTACGCACTTTTTTCTACCCTTATTTTTAGGGTACCTAAAATATTTCAGACTCTAACTCCGGCAATAATGGCCATACCGAGGAACGGGATGGGGTCCTGTATTCCCCCTTGACTAACTTCTTACACGATAGCATCAAAATGGCAATCGCGAACACAAACTGATTTTCGAGAAAAAAAGGGGAACCACCCTTCCGCCGACATTCTAGCCGCCATAACTTTGCAGTGCGTGCAGTAAGAACAAAGCCGAAGAGTGCGTTGAATACAGCTTGTCTAACTCTATCTTCAGTATAAAGGACAACTCTCTATCCCCGCTCGTTTGGACAGGAGAGGCCGGCAAAATTTCAAAAAATGGTCATTTTGACCTTCCAAAACGGAATTTTTTTTACACAAGGAAAACGAAGCGACTCAGAGGCCCGCCCCTTTAACTGTAGCATCCCCGCAGGTTGCCTAGTAATCACCGCTAATATGCGGCAAATCCGCCGCACTTTTTTCTACCCTTATTTTTAGGGTACCTAAAATATTCCAGACTCTAACTCCGGCAATAATGGCCATACCGAGGAACGGGATGCGGTCCTGTATTCCCCCTTGACTAACTTCTTACACGATAGCATCAAAATGGCAATCGCGAACACAAACTGATTTTCGAGAAAAAAAGGGGAACCACCCTTCTGCCGACATTCTAGCCGCCATAACTTCGCAGTGCGTGCAGTAAGAACAAAGCCGAAGAGTGCGTTGAATACAGCTTGTCTAACTCTATCTTCAGTATAAAGGACAACTCTCTATCCCCGCTCGTTTGGACAGGAGAGGCCGGCAAAATTTCAAAAAATGGTCATTTTGACCTTCCAAAACGGAATTTTTTTTACACAAGGAAAACGAAGTGACTCAGAGGCCCGCCCTTTTAACTGTAGCATCCCCGCAGGTTGCCTAGTAATCACCGCTAATATGCGGCAAATCCGCCGCATTTTTTTTCTACCCTTATTTTTAGGGTACCTAAAATATTTCAGACTCTAACTCCGGCAATATTGGCCATACCGAGGAACGGGATGCGGTCCTGTATTCCCCCTTGACTAACTTCTTACACGATAGCATCAAAATGGCAATCGCGAACACAAACTGATTTTCGAGAAAAAAAGGGGAACCACCCTTCCGCCGACATTCTAGCCGCCATAACGTCGCAGTGCGTGCAGTAAGAACAAAGCCGAAGAGTGCGTTGAATACAGCTTGTCTAACTCTATCTTCAGTATAAAGGACAACTCTCTATCCCCGCTCGTTTGGACAGGAGAGGCCGGCAAAATTTCAAAAAATGGTCATTTTGACCTTCCAAAACGGAATTTTTTTTACACAAGGAAAACGAAGTGACTCAGAGGCCCGCCCTTTTAACTGTAGCATCCCCGCAGGTTGCCTAGTAATCACCGCTAATATGCGGCAAATCCGCCGCACTTTTTTCTACCCTTATTTTTAGGGTACCTAAAATATTTCAGACTCTAACTCCGGCAATATTGGCCATACCGAGGAACGGGATGCGGTCCTGTATTCCCCCTTGACTAACTTCTTACACGATAGCATCAAAATGGCAATCGCGAACACAAACTGATTTTCGAGAAAAAAAGGGGAAGGGTTTAAACCACCCTTCCGCCGACATTCTAGCCGCCATAACTTCGCAGTGCGTGCAGTAAGAACAAAGCCGAAGAGTGCGTTGAATACAGCTTGTCGAACTCTATCTTCAGTATAAAGGACAACTCTCTATCCCCGTTCCTTTGGACAGGAGAGGCCGGCAAAATGTCAAAAAATGGTCATTTTGACCTTCCAAAACGGAATTTTTTTTACACAAGGAAAACGAAGCGACTCAGAGGCCCGCCCCTTTAACTGTAGCATCCCCGCAGGTTGCCTAGTAATCACCGCTAATATGCGGCAAATCCGCCGCACTTTTTTCTACCCTTACTTTTAGGGTACCTAAAATATTTCAGACTCTAACTCCGGCAATAATGGCCATACCGAGGAACGGGATGCGGTCCTGTATTCCCCCTTGACTAACTTCTTACACGATAGCATCAAAATGGCAATCGCGAATACAAACTGATTTTCGAGAAAAAAAGGGGAACCACCCTTCCGCCGACATTCTAGCCGCCATAACTTCCCAGTGCGTGCAGTAAGAACAAAGCCGAAGAGTGCGTTGAATACAGCTTGTCGAACTCTATCTTCAGTATAAAGGACAACTCTCTATCCCCGCTCGTTTGGACAGGAGAGGCCGGCAAAATTTCAAAAAATGGTCATTTTGACCTTCCAAAACGGAATTTTTTTTACACAAGGAAAACGAAGCGACTCAGAGGCCCGCCCTTTTAACTGTAGCATCCCCGCAGGCTGCCTAGTAATCACCGCTAATATGCGGCAAATCCGCCGCACTTTTTTCTACCCTTATTTTTAGGGTACCTAAAATATTTCAGACTCTAACTCCGGCAATAATGGCCATACCGAGGAACGGGATGCGGTCCTGTATTCCCCCTTGACTAACTTCTTACACGATAGCATCAAAATGGCAATCGCGAACACAAACTAATTTTCGAGAAAAAAAGGGGAAGGGTTTAAACCACCCTTCCGCCGACATTCTAGCCGCCATAACTTCGCAGTGCGTGCAGTAAGAACAAAGCCGAAGAGTGCGTTGAATACAGCTTGTCGAACTCTATCTTCAGTATAAAGGACAACTCTCTATCCCCGCTCGTTTGGACAGGAGAGGCCGGCAAAATTTCAAAAAATGGTCATTTTGACCTTCCAAAACGGAATTTTTTTTACACAAGGAAAACGAAGTGACTCAGAGGCCCGCCCTTTTAACTGTAGCATCCCCGCAGGTTGCCTAGTAATCACCGCTAATATGCGGCAAATCCGCCGCACTTTTTTCTACCCTTATTTTTAGGGTACCTAAAATATTTCAGACTCTAACTCCGGCAATATTGGCCATACCGAGGAACGGGATGCGGTCCTGTATTCCCCCTTGACTAACTTCTTACACGATAGCATCAAAATGGCAATCGCGAACACAAACTGATTTTGGAGAAAAAAAGGGGAAGGGTTTAAACCACCCTTCCGCCGACATTCTAGCCGCCATAACTTCGCAGTGCGTGCAGTAAGAACAAAGCCGAAGAGTGCGTTGAATACAGCTTGTCGAACTCTATCTTCAGTATAAAGGACAACTCTCTATCCCCGTTCCTTTGGACAGGAGAGGCCGGCAAAATTTCAAAAAATGGTCATTTTGACCTTCCAAAACGGAATTTTTTTTACACAAGGAAAACGAAGCGACTCAGAGGCCCGCCCCTTTAACTGTAGCATCCCCGCAGGTTGCCTAGTAATCACCGCTAATATGCGGCAAATCCGCCGCACTTTTTTCTACCCTTATTTTTAGGGTACCTAAAATATTTCAGACTCTAACTCCGGCAATAATGGCCATACCGAGGAACGGGATGCGGTCCTGTATTCCCCCTTGACTAACTTCTTACACGATAGCATCAAAATGGCAATCGCGAATACAAACTGATTTTCGAGAAAAAAAGGGGAACCACCCTTCCGCCGACATTCTAGCCGCCATAACTTCCCAGTGCGTGCAGTAAGAACAAAGCCGAAGAGTGCGTTGAATACAGCTTGTCGAACTCTATCTTCAGTATAAAGGACAACTCTCTATCCCCGTTCGTTTGGACAGGAGAGGCCGGCAAAATTAAAAAAAATGGTCATTTTGACCTTCCAAAACGGAATTTTTTTTACACAAGGAAAACGAAGCGACTCAGAGGCCCGCCCCTTTAACTGTAGCATCCCCGCAGGTTGCCTAGTAATCACCGCTAATATGCGGCAAATCCGCCGCACTTTTTTCTACCCTTATTTTTAGGGTACCTAAAATATTTCAGACTCTAACTCCGGCAATAATGGCCATACCGAGGAACGGGATGCGGTCCTGTATTCCCCCTTGACTAACTTCTTACACGATAGCATCAAAATGGCAATCGCGAACACAAACTGATTTTCGAGAAAAAAAGGGGAACCACCCTTCCGCCGACATTCTAGCCGCCATAACTTCGCAGTGCGTGCAGTAAGAACAAAGCCGAAGAGTGCGTTGAATACAGCTTGTCTAACTCTATCTTCAGTATAAAGGACAACTCTCTATCCCCGCTCGTTTGGACAGGAGAGGCCGGCAAAATTTCAAAAAATGGTCATTTTGACCTTCCAAAACGGAATTTTTTTTACACAAGGAAAACGAAGTGACTCAGAGGCCCGCCCTTTTAACTGTAGCATCCCCGCAGGTTGCCTAGTAATCACCGCTAATATGCGGCAAATCCGCCGCACTTTTTTCTACCCTTATTTTTAGGGTACCTAAAATATTTCAGACTCTAACTCCGGCAATATTGGCCATACCGAGGAACGGGATGCGGTCCTGTATTCCCCCTTGACTAACTTCTTACACGATAGCATCAAAATGGCAATCGCGAACACAAACTGATTTTCGAGAAAAAAAGGGGAACCACCCTTCCGCCGACATTCTAGCCGCCATAACTTCGCAGTGCGTGCAGTAAGAACAAAGCCGAAGAGTGCGTTGAATACAGCTTGTCTAACTCTATCTTCAGTATAAAGGACAACTCTCTATCCCCGCTCGTTTGGACAGGAGAGGCCGGCAAAATTTCAAAAAATGGTCATTTTGACCTTCCAAAACGGAATTTTTTTTACACAAGGAAAACGAAGTGACTCAGAGGCCCGCCCTTTTAACTGTAGCATCCCCGCAGGTTGCCTAGTAATCACCGCTAATATGCGGCAAATCCGCCGCACTTTTTTCTACCCTTACTTTTAGGGTACCTAAAATATTTCAGACTCTTAACTCCGGCAATAATGGCCATACCGAGGAACGGGATGCGGTCCTGTATTCCCCCTTGACTAACTTCTTACACGATAGCATCAAAATGGCAATCGCGAATACAAACTGATTTTCGAGAAAAAAAGGGGAACCACCCTTCCGCCGACATTCTAGCCGCCATAACTTCCCAGTGCGTGCAGTAAGAACAAAGCCGAAGAGTGCGTTGAATACAGCTTGTCGAACTCTATCTTCAGTATAAAGGACAACTCTCTATCCCCGCTCGTTTGGACAGGAGAGGCCGGCAAAATTTCAAAAAATGGTCATTTTGACCTTCCAAAACGGAATTTTTTTTACACAAGGAAAACGAAGCGACTCAGAGGCCCGCCCTTTTAACTGTAGCATCCCCGCAGGCTGCCTAGTAATCACCGCTAATATGCGGCAAATCCGCCGCACTTTTTTCTACCCTTATTTTTAGGGTACCTAAAATATTTCAGACTCTAACTCCGGCAATAATGGCCATACCGAGGAACGGGATGGGGTCCTGTATTCCCCCTTGACTAACTTCTTACACGATAGCATCAAAATGGCAATCGCGAATACAAACTGATTTTCGAGAAAAAAAGGGGAACCACCCTTCCGCCGACATTCTAGCCGCCATAACTTCGCAGTGCGTGCAGTAAGAACAAAGCCGAAGAGTGCGTTGAATACAGCTTGTCGAACTCTATCTTCAGTATAAAGGACAACTCTCTATCCCCGTTCCTTTGGACAGGAGAGGCCGGCAAAATTTCAAAAAATGGTCATTTTGACCTTCCAAAACGGAATTTTTTTTACACAAGGAAAACGAAGCGACTCAGAGGCCCGCCCCTTTAACTGTAGCATCCCCGCAGGTTGCCTAGTAATCACCGCTAATATGCGGCAAATCCGCCGCACTTTTTTCTACCCTTATTTTTAGGGTACCTAAAATATTTCAGACTCTAACTCCGGCAATAATGGCCATACCGAGGAACGGGATGCGGTCCTGTATTCCCCCTTGACTAACTTCTTACACGATAGCATCAAAATGGCAATCGCGAACACAAACTGATTTTCGAGAAAAAAAGGGGAACCACCCTTCCGCCGACATTCTAGCCGCCATAACTTCGCAGTGCGTGCAGTAAGAACAAAGCCGAAGAGTGCGTTGAATACAGCTTGTCGAACTCTATCTTCAGTATAAAGGACAACTCTCTATCCCCGTTCGTTTGGACAGGAGAGGCCGGCAAAATTTCAAAAAATGGTCATTTTGACCTTCCAAAACGGAATTTTTTTTACACAAGGAAAACGAAGCGACTCAGAGGCCCGCCCCTTTAACTGTAGCATCCCCGCAGGTTGCCTAGTAATCACCGCTAATATGCGGCAAATCCGCCGCACTTTTTTCTACCCTTATTTTTAGGGTACCTAAAATATTTCAGACTCTAACTCCGGCAATAATGGCCATACCGAGGAACGGGATGCGGTCCTGTATTCCCCCTTGACTAACTTCTTACACGATAGCATCAAAATGGCAATCGCGAATACAAACTGATTTTCGAGAAAAAAAGGGGAACCACCCTTCCGCCGACATTCTAGCCGCCATAACTTCCCAGTGCGTGCAGTAAGAACAAAGCCGAAGAGTGCGTTGAATACAGCTTGTCGAACTCTATCTTCAGTATAAAGGACAACTCTCTATCCCCGTTCGTTTGGACAGGAGAGGCCGGCAAAATTTCAAAAAATGGTCATTTTGACCTTCCAAAACGGAATTTTTTTTACACACGGAAAACGAAGCGACTCAGAGGCCCGCCCCTTTAACTGTAGCATCCCCGCAGGTTGCCTAGTAATCACCGCTAATATGCGGCAAATCCGCCGCACTTTTTTCTACCCTTATTTTTAGGGTACCTAAAATATTTCAGACTCTAACTCCGGCAATAATGGCCATACCGAGGAACGGGATGCGGTCCTGTATTCCCCCTTGACTAACTTCTTACACGATAGCATCAAAATGGCAATCGCGAACACAAACTGATTTTCGAGAAAAAAAGGGGAACCACCCTTCCGCCGACATTCTAGCCGCCATAACTTCGCAGTGCGTGCAGTAAGAACAAAGCCGAAGAGTGCTTTGAATACAGCTTGTCTAACTCTATCTTCAGTATAAAGGACAACTCTCTATCCACGCTCGTTTGGACAGGAGAGGCCGGCAAAATTTCAAAAAATGGTCATTTTGACCTTCCAAAACGGAATTTTTTTTACACAAGGAAAACGAAGTGACTCAGAGGCCCGCCCTTTTAACTGTAGCATCCCCGCAGGTTGCCTAGTAATCACCGCTAATATGCGGCAAATCCGCCGCACTTTTTTCTACCCTTATTTTTAGGGTACCTAAAATATTTCAGACTCTAACTCCGGCAATATTGGCCATACCGAGGAACGGGATGCGGTCCTGTATTCCCCCTTGACTAACTTCTTACACGATAGCATCAAAATGGCAATCGCGAACACAAACTGATTTTCGAGAAAAAAAGGGGAACCACCCTTCCGCCGACATTCTAGCCGCCATAACTTCGCAGTGCGTGCAGTAAGAACAAAGCCGAAGAGTGCGTTGAATACAGCTTGTCTAACTCTATCTTCAGTATAAAGGACAACTCTCTATCCCCGCTCGTTTGGACAGGAGAGGCCGGCAAAATTTCAAAAAATGGTCATTTTGACCTTCCAAAACGGAATTTTTTTTACACAAGGAAAACGAAGTGACTCAGAGGCCCGCCCTTTTAACTGTAGCATCCCCGCAGGTTGCCTAGTAATCACCGCTAATATGCGGCAAATCCGCCGCACATTTTTCTACCCTTATTTTTAGGGTACCTAAAATATTTCAGACTCTAACTCCGGCAATATTGGCCATACCGAGGAACGGGATGCGGTCCTGTATTCCCCCTTGACTAACTTCTTACACGATAGCATCAAAATGGCAATCGCGAACACAAACTGATTTTCGAGAAAAAAAGGGGAAGGGTTTAAACCACCCTTCCGCCGACATTCTAGCCGCCATAACTTCGCAGTGCGTGCAGTAAGAACAAAGCCGAAGAGTGCGTTGAATACAGCTTGTCGAACTCTATCTTCAGTATAAAGGACAACTCTCTATCCCCGTTCCTTTGCACAGGAGAGGCCGGCAAAATGTCAAAAAATGGTCATTTTGACCTTCCAAAACGGAATTTTTTTTACACAAGGAAAACGAAGCGACTCAGAGGCCCGCCCCTTTAACTGTAGCATCCCCGCAGGTTGCCTAGTAATCACCGCTAATATGCGGCAAATCCGCCGCACTTTTTTCTACCCTTACTTTTAGGGTACCTAAAATATTTCAGACTCTTAACTCCGGCAATAATGGCCATACCGAGGAACGGGATGCGGTCCTGTATTCCCCCTTGACTAACTTCTTACACGATAGCATCAAAATGGCAATCGCGAATACAAACTGATTTTCGAGAAAAAAAGGGGAACCACCCTTCCGCCGACATTCTAGCCGCCATAACTTCCCAGTGCGTGCAGTAAGAACAAAGCCGAAGAGTGCGTTGAATACAGCTTGTCGAACTCTATCTTCAGTATAAAGGACAACTCTCTATCCCCGCTCGTTTGGACAGGAGAGGCCGGCAAAATTTCAAAAAATGGTCATTTTGACCTTCCAAAACGGAATTTTTTTTACACAAGGAAAACGAAGCGACTCAGAGGCCCGCCCTTTTAACTGTAGCATCCCCGCAGGTTGCCTAGTAATCACCGCTAATATGCGGCAAATCCGCCGCACTTTTTTCTACCCTTATTTTTAGGGTACCTAAAATATTTCAGACTCTAACTCCGGCAATATTGGCCATACCGAGGAACGGGATGCGGTCCTGTATTCCCCCTTGACTAACTTCTTACACGATAGCATCAAAATGGCAATCGCGAACACAAACTGATTTTCGAGAAAAAAAGGGGAACCACCCTTCCGCCGACATTCTAGCCGCCATAACTTCGCAGTGCGTGCAGTAAGAACAAAGCCGAAGAGTGCGTTGAATACAGCTTGTCTAACTCTATCTTCAGTATAAAGGACAACTCTCTATCCCCCTGCGTTCGGACGAGAGAGACCGGCAAAATTTCAAAAAATGGTCATTTTCACCTTCCAAAACAGACTTTTTTCTACACAACGAGAACGAAGGGGTTTAGAAGCCCACAATTTTTAATGTAGCATCCCCGCATCTTCCATAGTAATCACCGCTAAATTCTGGCAAATCCGCCGCACTTTTTCCTAGCCTTAATTTTTGGGTACCTGAAATATTTGAGTCTCTAATTCCGGAAATAATGGCCATACCGAGGAACGGGATGCGGCCATGTATTCCCCCTAGACTTACTTCTTACACGATAGGATCAAAATGGCAATCGCGAACACTTTCTGATTTTCGAAAAAAGGGGGAAGGGTTTAAACCACACTTCCGCCGACATTTTTGCCGCCATAAGTCCGCAGTACCTATAGTCACAACAATGCCGATGAGTGCGTTGAATACAGCTCGTCCAACTCTATCTCCAGTATAAAGGATAACTCTCTATCCCCCTGCGTTCGGACGAGATAGACCGGCAAAGTTTGAAAAATGGTCATTTTCGCCTTCCAAAACAGCCTTTTTTCTACACAAGGAGAACGAAGGGGCTCAGATGCCCGCCCGTTTAACTGTAGCATCTCCGCACCTTCCTTAGTAATCACCGCTAACCGGCAAATCCGCAGCACTTTTGCCTAGCCTTAATTTTTGGATACTAGAATATTTGAGTCTCTAATTCCGGAAATAATCTCCGTACCGAGGAACGGGATGCGGCTATGTATTCCGCCTTGACTTACTTCTTACGCGATAGCATCAAAATGGCAATCGCGAACACTTTCTGATTTCCGAGAGAAAAAAGTGGAAGGGTTTAACCACCCTTCCGCCGACATTCTTGCCGCCATAAGTCCTCAGTACGTTTAGTCACAACAATGCGGTTGAGTGCGTTGAATACAGATCGTCGAACTATATCTCCAGTTTAAAGGACAACTCTCTATCCCCCTGCGTTTGGACGAGAGAGACCGGTAAAATTAAAAAAAATGGTCATTTTCACCTTCCATAACACATTTTTTTCTACACAAGGAGAATGAAGGGGCTCAGAGGCCCGCCCTTTTAACTGCAGCATCCCCGCATCTTCCTTAGTAATCACCGCTAAAATCCGGCAAATCCGCCGCACTTTCTCCTAGCCTTAATTTTTGGGTACCTGAAATATTTGAGTTTCTAATTCCGGAAAAATGGCCATACTGCGGAACGGGATGCGGCCATGTATTACCCCTTGACTTACTTCTTACACGACAGCATCAAAATGGAATTGCGAACAATTTGTGATTTTCGAGAAAAAAAGGGGACATTCTTGCCGCCATATGTCCGCCATATGTCTGCAGTACGTGTAGTCACAACATGCCGATGAGAGCGTTGAATACAGCTCGCCGAACTCTATCTCCAGTATAAAGGACAACTCTCTATCCCCCTGCGTTTGGACGAGAAAGACCGGCAAATTTAAAAAAATGTCATTTTACACCTTCTACACAAGGAGAACGAAGGAGCTCAGAGGCCCGCCCATTTAACTGTAGCATCCCCGCATCTTCTTTTAGTAATCACCGCTAAAATCCGGCAAATCCGCAGCACTTTTTCCTAGCCTTAATTTTTGGGTACCTGAAATATTTGAGTCTCTTATTCCGGAAATAATGGCCATACCGAGGAATCGGATACGGCCATGTATTCCCCCTTGTCTTACTTCTTACACGATAGCATCAAAGTGGCAATCGCGAACACTTTCTGATTTTCGAGATAATTTTCGCCGACATTCTTACCGCCATAACTCCGCAGTACGTGTAGTGTCAACAATGGTGATGAGTGTTTTGAATACAGCTCGTCGAACTCTATCTCCAGTATAAAGGACAACTCAATATCCCCCTGCGTTTGGACGGGAAAGACCGGAAAAATTTCAAAAAATGGTCATTTTCACCTTCCAAATAGACTTTTTTTCTACACAAGGAGAACGAAGGGGCTCAGAGGACCGCTCTTTTAACTGTAGCATCCCCGCATCTTCCTTAGTAATCAACGCTAAAATCTGGCAAATCCGCCGCGCTCTTTCCTAGCCTTAATTTTTGGGTACCTGAAATATTTGAGTCTCTAATTCCGGAAATAATCGCCATGCCGACGAACGGTATGCGGCCCTGTATTCTCCCTTGACTTACTTCTTACACGATAGCATCAAAATGGCAATCGCGAACACTTTTTCGAGACCATTCCGCCGACTTTCTTGCCGCCATAAGTCCGCAGTACGTGTAGTCGCAACAATGCCGATGAGTGCGTTGAATACAGCTCGTAGAACTCTATCTCCAGTATAAAGGACAACTCTGTATCCGCCTGCGTTTGGACGGGAGAGGCCGGCAAAATTTCAAAAACGGTAATTTTCACCTTCCTTCCTTTTTTCTACACAAGGAGAACGAAGGGGCTCAGAGGCTCGGCCTTTAAAATGTGGCATCCCCGCATCTTCCTTAGTAATCACCGCTAAAATCCGGCAAATCCGCCGCACTTTTTCCTAGCCTTAATTTTTGGGTACCTGAAATATTTGAGTCTCTAATCTGGAAATAATGGCCATACCGAAGAACGGGATGCGGCCCTGTATTCCCCCTTGACTTCTTACACGATAGCATCAAAATGGCAATCGCGAACACTCTGATTTTCGAGGAAATTTTCGCCGACATACTTGCCGCCATAAGTCCGCAGTACGTGTACTCGCGAGCACTTTCTGATTTTGGAGAAAAAAAGGGGAAGGTTTTAAACCGCCATTCCGCTGACATTCTAGCCGCCATAACTGCGCAGTACTTGTACAGAGAAAAACGCTGATGCGTGCGTTGAATTGAGCTCCTCCATCTCTATCTTTAGTGTAAAGGAAAACTGGCTATCTCCGTGCGTTTGGACGGGAGTGTCGGAAAAAATGTCAAAAAATGGTCATTTTGACCTTCCAAATCAGAACTTTCTCTGCACAATTAGAACGGAGCGGCTTGGAGGCCCTCCACTTTAACTGTAGCATCCCCGTATGTTGTCTAATAATCACCGCTAAAATCCAGCAAATCCGTCGCAATTTTTTCTAGCCCTTTTTTTTGGGTACTTAAAATATTTGGGATACTATTTTGAAAATAATGTCCATAGCAAGGAACGGGATGCGGCCCTGTATTCTCCTTTGTCTTACCTCTTAAGAGATAGCATAGAAATGGTAATCGCGTGCACAAACTGATTTTCGAGAAAAAAAAGGGAAGGGTCCGCCGACGTTCTACCCGCCATAACTCTGCAGTACGTGTACTGCGAAAAAAGTAGATGAGTGCGTTGAATAGAGCTCCTCGAACTTCATCTTTAATGTAAAGTACAACTCTTTATCCCCGTGCGTTTGGACGGGAGAGGCCGGCAAAGTTTAAAAATATGGTCATTTTGACCTTCCGAAACAAAATCTTCTCTACAGAAGGGGAACGGAGCGGCTTAGAGGCCCGCCTTTTTAACTGTAGCATCCCCGCATGTTCACTAATATTCACCGCTGAAATCCAGCAAATCCGTCTCACTTTTTGCTAGCCCTATTTTTTTGGGTATCTAAAATATTTGGATCTCTATTTCCGGAAATAATGGCCATAGCGAGGAACGGGATGCGGCCCTGTATTCTCCCTTGACTTACTTCTTACGCGATAGCATCAAAATGGGAATCGCGAGCACAAACTGATTTTCGAGAAAAAAAGGGTTTAAACCACCATTCCGCCGACATTCTAGCCGCCATAACTCCGCAGTACGTGTACTGAGAAAAACGCTGATGCGTGCCTTGAATAGAGCTCCTCGAACTCTATCTTTAGTGTAAAGGAAACTCTCTATCTCCGTACGTTTCGATGGGAGAGGCCGGCAAAATTTCAAAAAATGGTCATTTTGACCTTCCAAAACAGAACTTTCTCTACACAAGGAGAACGGAGCGGTTTAGAGGCCCGCCATTTTAACTGTAGCATCCCCGCATGTTCACTAATAATCACCGCTAAAATACAGCAAATCCGTCGCACTTTTATCTAGCTCTATTTTTTGGGTACCGGTATCTAAACTATTTGAGTCTCTAATTCTGGAAGTAATGGCCATAGCGAGCAACGAGATGTGGCCCTATATTCCCCCTTGAATTACTTCTTACACGATAGCATCAAAATGGGAATTGCGAGCACAAACTGATTTTCGAGACATTCCATTCCGCTGACATTCTAGCCGCCATAACTCCGCAGTACGTGTACTGAGAAAAAAAGCCGACGAATGCGTTGAATACAGCTCCTCGAGCTCTATCTTTAGTATAAAGAACAACTCTCTATCCCCGTGCGTTTGGATGCAAACGATGCTAACTTTACTTAATCGTACTTATGTACACAGTCTGTTTAATAAATATATTATTATTTAAATATTTTTACTTTACTTTATTTTAATTTAATTTGTTTAACTATTTCATTTTATTAATTTTATTTTTTCTTAATTTAATTAATTTCCTTTTAACTTATTTTAATTCAATTTATTTTGTTGCATTTTAATTTATTTTTAACAAGTACGAATTCGTACGATTTAGCGAAGAGGGTACGTTCGAATTTTCGAATACTTGGTTTGATATTTGGATTCGTAAGTACACGAATTCGTACGATTCTCATTTTGTAAATCGTACGAATTTTCCAAGATCTATGAATATTTTGGTTTGTACGAATTTCCGAACAAGTACTAATTTTTCGGAACCGTACCAGTTGCTAAATTCGTACAAGTTTTCTACTGATGAATAATCGAGCTCGCGCGAAATTCGAAAAGTATCAATTTTCAAAACGTACGAGTTCCTTTAAGGTATGTATTAACGTTTGAAATGGCGTTTTTTTGACTAAAATTTTCTTTGTAATAATGTTAGCTGCAAAATCCTAGTACAGAGCATTGTTCGCATAAACAGCAATAACACAGTGAAAGAAATTTCAAAATTGAGTAATTTTTAGAAAATATATGGCATTTTAAAGAAATAGAATAATTTTTAATTAATAATTTTTTTTAAGGAATCAAAAAGTGAAATTGAAGTTTCTGATATATGGTTATGTTAGTCTACTTTCATATGTTGTCTGATAAATATCTTAAAAAGGTTGGTTAAAAAAATGTAGATTTTCCTCCAAAACGTTAATACATACCTTAACGTACAAATTTTCGGTTTCGTAAATTTTTTCGAATTATTACGATTTTCCGAATTCGTACGACTTCACAAATACGATACGTATGAATTTTCGAATACTAACAAGTATTTGGTTGCATAAATACTCGAAATCGTACGATTCTACTAATATTGCAATTCATACCAATTTCCAAATATTGAATATTTGGATTAGTACGAATTTCTGAAAACGTACTAATTTTACGGGTCCATACCAGTTTCATAATTCGTACGAATTTTTCGAACTCGTACTTTTGAAATGTCAAAAGACAATCGTACGAATGTACAAATGCAAATGTGTACGACTTCATTTTAATTCAAAACCTTTTAATTTACTTTAATTTCATAGAATCTTATCTATTTCAATCTATTTAATTTCAATTAATTTTAATTTGATCTATTTTTATTCAACACATTCTAATTTATTTTAAACTATTTTATTTCAATTTAATTCATTCCAATACGATTTAATTAATTATCTTTTAACTTATTTTAATCCAATTTTTATGAATTTTATTGTATTTCAATTCATCTCGTGATTTAATTTATTCCATTTTATTTGCTTTTAATTGGTTTTATTCTATTTTCATTTAATTTTAATTTTATTTTTTTGTTGGAATTTTTTTTTGAAATCTTTTTTGGAAAATCTTTATGCTTTTATTTTTGTATTATTTTAATTTTTCTTTAGTTTAATATATTTTTTAATTTCTTCTAATTTATTATAATATAAATTAATGTATTTCTAATTATTATATTTTAATTTAATTTTTTAATTACTTATTTTAATTAAATTTATTATAATTTTTTATTTTATTGTATCCTATTTTTATTTGTTTTAATTTAATTTATTTTGACTTAGTTCATTTTAATTTAATTTAAATTAATTCATATTATTTTATTTTAATTCAGTAACGTTTTATTTTATCTTAATTTACTTTATTTTATTCTGATTTAATTTAATTATATTAATTTAATTTATTTTTATGTACTTTATTATAATTTAATTTAATTTATTTTATTTCAATTTCTGTTATTTTAATATATATCATATTAATTCATTGTGTGTTAATTTAATTTATTTTAATCTATATTATTTCATTTACTTTATTTTAATTTAATTTGTTTCAACTCATTCTATTTCATAAAATTTATTGTAATAGGTTTTATTTTATTTGACTTAAATTAATTGGCTTTAATTTTTTGTACTGTATTTTAATTCAATGTATGTTACAGTACTCACTTCCATACATCCAAAAGAGCGACAAAGTACTCGAAGAGAGAAGACAAAAGAGAGTGGAGATATGGCTAGAGTTTTTACTGCACAGACGCCATGATGGAAAGAAAATGGATGGTTAGCCAACGACATGTTATCACAAGGCTAGCAGTTCATGGGTATCACCATAAACTGTGTGCGACAGTACTTTTCCACGAAGTGAACAATGGTTGCGTGCTCTCTGTGAGGAGAAAAGTGTGAACGCTACCATATAAAGCATTGCAACGCAAGATAAACGCCGTACGATAAACCCCGACTTTTACGCCACAGGTGCTATGGTAGACAGGAACTGGACTAAAGATAATCAGACTCAAAGACATGCAATAACCCGCTTCGCGATACATGGTTTTCACCATAAGTTGTGCAAGACAAAAAGTTACCACGAACCGTGTGAAAGTTGTGTATGTGAATTGTGCAATTTAAAATGTGAAATATACCATCTAACAAAGTGCAAGAATAACGATAAGACGCTAAACGAATATGTTAAGAACTGACCTAAAACAAGATCTCAAATGCCTTATCAGGCGCACCTTTATTATTATTATAAAGCATTGCAAAACCAAAACCAAAACAGTGACAAAATACAGTAAAGAACCGTAACAATTCAAAATCAATGCACTTTCGTGCGCACTCATATTATTAATTAAAGTAATTTATTTAATATAATTTAATTTATATTAATTAATTTATTTTATTTCGTTCGCTTTACTTTAATTTAAGTTGTTTAGCTTAATTTCATTTTGATTTAATTTAATTTATTTTAATTGAATTGAAATTTATTTATTTTTATTTATCTAATTTCAATTAATTTTAAAATATTTTATTTTAGTTTAATTTATTTTAATTCTATTTAATTAATTTCCTTTTAACTTATTTAATTTAATTTATTTTGTTCTACAGTATTTCATTTAATTTTAATTTATCTTATTTTAATATAATTAATTTTCGAATACGTACGAATTTTTTAATTTGTACGATTTGACTAAGAGTGTAAGTTTGAATTTTCGAATACTTGGTTTGGTAAGTATTTGGATTCGTAAGTACTCGAATTCATACGAATTTCAGAATATCTATGCATATTTGGATTTGTACGAACTTCCGAACCCATACCAATTTTTCGGATCCGTATCACATATTAAATTCGTATATATTTTCGAATTCATACTATTGTAGAAGTTTCGAACTCGTACGAATTTTCTAATACCGATGAAGTCGAATTCGCAAGAAATTAGAAAACGTATGAATTCCTAAAATGTACGATTTCACAAATACGATACGTACGAATTTTCGAATACTAACAAGTATTTGGATTCGTAAGTACTAGAATTCGCACGATTCTACTAATATTCAAATTGAAACAAATTTTCAAATACTTCAACACGTACTAATTATATGAGTCCATATGAGTTTTTAGATTCATACTATTGAAATAATTTCAAATTCATACGAATTTTCCATTACGGATGGATATCCGAATTCGTACGAGTGTCGAAAAAATACGAATACCGAAAATATACTAGTTTTTATGATACAAATTTTCGAATGTCCACAATTTTTCGAATTCGCACGATTGCACAAATTTCCGAATACGTACGAATTTCCGAAGATAAGTATTTGGATTCATGTCTTGGAATTCGTGTGAATTTTAGAATTGACACGATTCTAATTTCCTAATTCGTACGAATTTTATATCAGTATTTGAATTCGTACGAATTTCTGTACAAGTACACATTTTCGTATCCGTACGAGTTCCCACATTCGTGCGAATATACTAATTCGTACCAATGCAGTAATTTCGAATTCGTAAGAATGTCAAAAATGTATAAAGAAATCCACGATGACAAGACTATGAACGTACGAGTGGACAAGATTACAAATGTACGAATTGACAAGAGTATGAATGTACAGAATTGAGAAGATTACGAATGTACGAATGTAGAAGTGAAAGCATGTACCAAAGCACAAGCGTACGAACGTACCAGTGGACAAATTGATGAATGTACGGATGCAAATCGTACGAATGTACAAATGCAAATGAGTACGATTTCATTTTAATTTACTTTGATTTCATTTATTTTAATTTCATTGAATTTTATCTATTTTAATTTAGTTCATTTCTATTAATGTTAATTTGATTTATTTTTACTTACTACATTTTAATTTATTTTAAATTATTTTGTTTCAGTTTAATTCATTTTAATTCGATTTAATTAATTTCCTTTCAACTTATTTCAATTTAATTTATTTTGTTGTATTTTACTCCATTTTAATTTCTCTTATTGCAATATAATTTATATCATTTTATTTCTTTTAGTTTGTCTTATTGTATTTTCATTTATATTATTCTAATTTCATTTTTGGTTGGGCTTATTTTTGTAAATTTGTTTTGAAAAATCGTTATTTAATTTGTTTCATTATTTTAATTTTTATTCAGTTTATTTTTTTAAATTTATTTTAATATACTATAATTTATTTTCATTTATTTTATTTTAATTCAATTGATTTACTTTTTTATTTAATAAAATGCATTTTATTTATTTTATTTCAATTTAATTTGTTTCAATTAATTTAATTTATTCTATTATAATTTTTCTTATTTTATTATATTTATTTTAATTTATTTATTTCAATATAGTATAATTTAATTTATGTTATTTTATTCATTTTTATCTATTTTAATTTAATTTAATTTAATTTATTTTAAATTAATTCAATGAAACTTAAATTGTTACCTTAATTTACTTTGTTTTAATTGATTTTATATCAATCCCTTTTATTTTAATTTTTTTTGTATTAATATATTTTTCTTTTAATTTAATTTCATTGCATTCATCTTATTTTAACATAATGTATCTAAATTTAATATAATTTAATTTATTTTACTTTTTTAATTTTATTTCATTTACTTTATTTTAATTTAATTTGTTTAACTTCATTTCATTTTAATTTAATTTATTTCACTTTAATTGAATTTTATCTATCTTATTTTAATTAAATTAAGATTATTTTATTTTAATGTAATTCATTTAATTTCAATTTAATTAATTTACTTTTAACTTATTTTAATTTAATTTATTTTGTTCTATTTTATTTTATTTTTTTATTGTAATATATTCGAAAAACTTAAGCGTTTTCTAATTCGTACGATTTTACTAACAAGGTACGTAAGAATTTTCGAATTCTTGGTTTGGTATTTGGATTCGTAAGGATTTCTGAATACGTAGTAATTTTTCGGATTCGTATCAGTTATTAAATTCGTACGAATTTTCGAATTCGTATCAGTTATTAAATTCGTACGAATTTTCGACTTCGTACTATTGTGGAAATTTCGAATTCGTACGAATTTTCTAATGGTGATGAAGTCGAATTCGCACGAAATTCGAAAACGTATTAATTTCCAAAATGTACGATTTCACAAATACGAAACGTACGAATTTTCGAGTACTAGCCAGTATTTTGATTCGTAAGTACTCGAAATCGTACCATTGTACAATCTTCGAATTCATACGAATTTTCAAGTAACTGAATATTTGGATTCTAACGAACTTCCGAAGACGTACTAATGTTACGTGTCCGTATGAATTTTTAAATTCGTACTAGCTTTTAGAATTCGTTCTATTCAAATATTTTCAAATTCGTACGTTATTTCTATTACGGATGGATAATCAAATTCGTACGAGCATCGAAAACGTACGATTTTCGGAAATATACTAGCTTTTGTGTGACACAAATTTTCGAATTTCCACGAATTGGAGAATTCGTACGATTTTACAAGTTTTCGAATACGTACGATTTTCCGAAGATTTGTATTTTGATTCGTAAGTCTTTGAATTCGTGTGTATTTTCGAACTGGTACGATTGTAATTTCCTAATTTGTACGAATTTTAGGATTTTAAAGGGTACTTAAATTCGTACGAATTTCTGAACACGTACAGATTTTCAGAACCGTACGAATTTTCTGAACTCGTACAGATTTCTAGAACTGTACGAATTGTCAAATTCGTGCGAATATACTAATCCGTACCAATGCAGTAATTTCGAATTCGTACGAATGTCGAAAATGTATAACGAATCCACGAAGACAAGATTACGAACGTATGAATGAACAAGATTACAAATGTAGAAATTGACAAGAGTATGAATGTACAGAACTGAGAACAGTACGAATGTACGAATGGAGAAGTGAACGCAAGTACCTAAGAACAAGTATAAGAACGTACGAATGGGCAATTTGATGAATGTACGAGAGACAAACGTACGAATGTACAAATGCAAATGTGTACGATTTCATTTTACTTTAATCTATTCCAATTTATTTTATTTTAATTTACCTTAATTTGATTTATTTTAATTTAATGTATTTTATTTTAATTTAATTGAATTTTATCTATTTTAATGTATCTTATTTCAATTAATTTTAATTGTTTCTATTTACTATATTTTAATTCATTTAAAATTATTTTATTTTATTTTAATTCGATTTAATTAATTTCCTTTTTTAATTCATTTTAATTCAATTTACTTTGTTGTATTTTATTCTATTTTAAATTATCTGGTTAATTCAGGAAATATATCAATAATAAATTAATACATTTGTGTCCTTACAGTCTAGAGGATGCACATGTGGGCTTTTCACCTCTTGCATAATGAATTTTATTTTTGACTTATTGTAATTTTAATGTATTAATGTATTTTATCGACAATGTCTACTCATAGTTTCCTGTGACAAAGTTTATCTTATTTTATCTAATTCAATTTATTTCATTTTAGTTCTTTTTAATATGTTTTATTCTATTTTCATTTACATTATTTTAATTTTATTTTTTGTTGAAGTTTTATTGATTTTTTTTTGGAAAATCATTATTCTTTTAAATACATTTCTTCATTTCTTCATTATTTTATTTTTCTTTATTTAATTTAATTCATTTGTATTTATTTCATTTTAATTTAATTTATTTACTTTATTTTAATATAATTCATTTTAATTTAATTTGTTTCAATTAATTTAATTTAATTTATTTTGACTTAATTTATTATATTTTAATTTATTCTATTTGAATTCAATTTATTTTATTTCACTTTCGTTATTTTAATTTAATTTGATTCCATTTGTTTCATTTTAATATAATTTATTAAAATCATTTTAATTTCATTTATCTTACTTTTATCTAATTTCTCTCAATTTTTTATTTTACTTCATTTGCTTTAATTAATTTGTTTAATTTTATTTCATTTTTATATAGGTCGAATTTGTTTTATTTTCATTTAATTTATTTTCTTTCAACTTCCTTTACTTTCATTGAAAGTTGTTTAATTTAATCTGCTTCAATTAGTTTTAATATGATTAATTTTTATTTACTCAATTTTAAATTATTTTATTTTACTTTAATTCATTTTCATTCAATTTAATTAATTTCCTTTTACTTACTTTAATTTATTTTATTTTGTTGTATTTTTTACTTTAATTCACCTTATTTTAATTAATTTAATTTTCGTATACATAGGAGTATTCTAATTCGTACGATTTGACTAATAGGATACATACGAATTTACGAATACTTGGTTTGATATTTGGACTCGTAAGTACACGAATTCCGATTCGTGCGAATTTCCGAACATATACTCATTTTTCGGATCTGTACATGTTAATTACTATGATATTTGTACGATTTTTCGGACATTATGAATTCGTACGAATTTTCTAATACTTATGAATAATCGAATTCGAACGAAATTCCCAACCGTACGAATTTCCAAAACGTACGAGTTGCTTTAAAGTACGAATTTTTTTCTTAAAGTTTTTTTCGAATTTTTACGATTTTCTGAATTCGTACGATTTCACAAATAAGATACATACGAATTTTCCAATAAGTATTTGGATACGTAAGTACCGAATTCGTACGATTATACTAATATTAGTATTCATACGAAGTTTAAAATATCTGAATATTTGAATTTTTACGAATTTTCGAACTCGTACTAATTTTACGGGTCCGTATGACTTTCTAAATTCGTATTATAAAAGTAATTTCAAATTCGTATGAATGTTCTATTACGCATGAATAACCGAATTCGTACGAATGTCGAAAAAGTACGAATTTCGAAAATGTACTAGTTTTTGTGATACAAATTTTCGAATTTCGGAAGATGTGTATCTGGATTCGTAAGTCTTCGAATTAGTATCAATTTTCGAATTGGTGCGATTCTACTAATTTCCCAATTCGTACGAATTTTAAAATATTAAAGGGTATTTGGATTCGAAAGTATTTCTGAACACGTACGAATGTCGAAAACGTATAACGAACCCACAAAGACAAGATTAGGAATGTACGAATTGACAAGAGTATGAATATACAGAATTGTACCGGTACGCATGTGCGAAAGAACAAGTGTACGAACGTATGAATGCGCAATTTTATTAATGAACGAAAGACAAACGCACATCTGTAGATATGCTAATGTGTACGATTTCATTTTAATTTAATTTCTTTTATTTTAATTTACCTTAATTTGATATATTTTAATTTAATTGAATTTTATCAATTTTCATTTATTTCATTTTAAATAATTTTAATATGATTTATTTTTATTTACATTTTAATTTATTTTGAATTATTATATTTTAATTTAATTCATTTCAATTCAATTTAATTAACGTCCTTTTAACTTATTTTCATTCAATATATTCTGTTGTATTTTTTTCATTTTAATTGGTTTTATTCTATTTTCATTTATATTATTTTAATTTTATTTTTTGTTGGAATTTTTTTTAATTATTATTTATTTTTTTGGAAAATCATTATTTTTCCCTAATTTAAATTGCTTTAATTTAATTTATTTTATTTACTTGATTTTAATTTACTTTGTTTCAATTTATTTTATTTTATATATTGTATTTTTTTTTATTTTCTTGCATTTTATTTTTATTTGATTTATTTTAATTTATTTTGACTTACTTTATTTCATTTTAATTTAATTTACTTTATTTTACTTTAGTGTAGTTACATTTTAATTATTTCAATTTAACGTCATTTAATTTACTTTAAATGGCAAGTCACTTACTTTTGCTGGATGGCAAGTGATCTACTTTCGCTCGATGGAAAGTGTCCCAATTTTGCTCGATGGCAAGTGACCTACTTTCGCTGGATGGCAAGTGACCTACTTTCGCTCGATAGCAAGTGACGTACTTTACCTCGATGTCAAGTGACCTACTTTAGCTAATTGGCAAGTGACCTACTTAGGCTCGATGCCAAGTGACCTACTTTCTCAGCATTTCAAATGACTTTTCTCTGCATAGCATGTGATCTACTTTCGCTGGATGGCAAGTGACTTACTTTCGCTGGTTGGCAATTGACCAGCTTCCGCTTGATGGCAAGTGACCTATTTTCGTTGGATGTCAAGTGACGTACTTTCTATGGATGGCAACTGACCTATTTTCGATGGATGCCAAGCGACCTCATTTCGGTGGATGACAAGTGACTTACATTCGGTGTATGGTAAGAGATCTACTTTCGCTGGTTTCGCTGGGTGGCAAATGACCTACTTTCGTTTAATAGCAAGTGACCTACTTTCCCTAGATGCAAAATGACCTACTTTCGCTCGATAGCAAGTGACCTACTTTCGCTGGGCGGCAAGTGACCTATTTTCGGTGTAAGCCAAGTGTGCTACTTTCGCTGGTTTCGCTGAGTGGCAAGTGACCTACTTTCTCTGGATGGCAAATGACCTATTTTCGCTTGATAGCAAGTGACCTACTTTCCCTGGATGGAAAATGACCTACTTTCGCTCGATAGCAAGTGACCTACTTTCGCTGGGCGGCAAGTGACTATTTTCGGTGTATGCCAAGTCTGCTACTTTCGCTGGTTTCGCTGGGTGGCAAGTGACCTACTTTCGCTTGATAGCAAGTGACCTACTTTCCCTGGATGACAAATGACCTACTTTCGCTCGACAGCAAGTGACCTACTTTCGTTGGGCGGCAAGTGACTATTTTCGGTGTAAGCCAAATGTGCTACTTTCGCTGGTTTCGCTGGATGTCAAGTGATATACTACCGCACGATAGCAAGAGACCTACTTTCGCTCGATGGCAAGTGACCTAATTTCGCTGACGGGCAAGTGACCTACTTTGGCTCGATAGCAAGTGACCAACTTTCCCTGGAAGGCAAGTGGCCTTCTTTCGCTGGATGATAAATGACCTGCTTTCGCTCGATGGCAAGTGACCTACTTTCGATGGATTTCAATTGATGTACTTTCGTAGGATTGCAAGTGACCTATTTTCGCTGGAAGTCAAGCGA
Source organism: Periplaneta americana (assembly GCF_040183065.1). NCBI lineage: Eukaryota > Metazoa > Arthropoda > Insecta > Blattodea > Blattidae > Periplaneta > Periplaneta americana. Next base: position 132,626,103 of record NC_091125.1, read on the forward strand.
TCTATTTCGGTGGATGACAGGAGACCTACTTTCGCTGGTTTCGCTGGGTGGCAAGTGACCCACTTTCACTGGATGGCAAATGACCTACTGTCGCTTGATAGCAAGTGACCTACTTTTTCTCGATGGCAAGTGACCTACTTTCGCTGGATGGCAAGTAACCTACTTTCGCTCGATAGCAAGTGACCTACTTTCGCTGGTTGGCAAATGACCTATTTCCGGAGTATGCCAAGTGTGCTACTTTCGCTTGTTTCGCTGGATGTCAAGTGATATACTTCCGCACGATAGCAAGTGACTTACTTTTGCTCTATGGCAAGTGACCTACTTTCGCTGCATGGCAAGTGACCTAATTTCGCTCGATGGCAAGTGACCTACTTACGCTCGAAGGCAAGTGACCTACTTTCGCTCGAAGGAAAGTGACCTAATTTCGCTGGATGGCAAATGACTTACTTTCCCTTGATGGCAAATAACCCACTTTGGCTCGATGGCAAGTGAGCTACTTTCGCTGGATGGAAAGTGACCTAATTTCGCTTGATGGCAAATGACACGCTTGGCTCGATGGCAAGTGACCTACTTTCTAAGCATGGCAAGTGACCTTTTTCTGGATAGCAAGTGTCCTACTTTCGCTGGATGGCAAGTGACTTACTTTCGCTGAATGGCAAGTGACTACTTTCGCTGGATGACAAGTGACCTACTTTCGCTCGATGGCAAGTGACCTACTTTCGATGGATGTCAAGTGACATACTTTCGCTCGATGGCAAGTGACCTACCTACGCTGGATGGCAAGTGACCTACATAAGCTATATGGCAAGTGACCTACCTACGCTGGATGGCAAGTGACCTACCTACGCTGGATGGCAAGTGACCTACATAAGCTGGATGGCAAGTGACCTACCTACGCTGGATGGCAAGTGACCTACCTACGCTGGATGGCAAGTGACCTACCTACGCTGGATGGCAAGTGACCTACATAAGCTGTATGACAAGTGACCTACTTTCGCTCAATGGAATGTGACATACGCTGTATGGCAAGTGAACTACTTACGCTGGATGGCAAGTGATCTACTTACGCTGGATGGCAAGTGATCTACTTTCTCTGCGTGGCAAGTGACCTACTTTCGCACGATGACAGGTGACCTACTTTCGCACGATGGCAGGTGACCTACTTTCGCTCAATGGCAAGTGACCTACTTTCGTTCGATGGCATGCGACCTACTTTCTCTGCACAGCAAGTGACCTACTTTCTCTGCGTGGCATGTTAACTACTTTCGCTGGTTTCACTGGATGGCAAGTGACCTACTTTCTCTGCAAGTCAAGTGACCTGCTTTCTCTGCATAGCAAGTGACCTACTTTTGCTGGATGGCAAGTGACCTAATTGCGCTGGATGGATAGTGACCTACATAAGCTATATGGCAAGTGACCTACCTACGCTGGATGGCAAGTGACCTACTTTTGCTGGATGGCAAGTGACCTAATTGCGATGGATGGATAGTGACCTACATTCGCTTGATGGCAAATGACCCACTTTGGCTCGATGGCAAGTGACCTACTTTCTCTGCGTAGCATGTTACCTACTTTCGCTGGTTTCGCTGGATGCCAAGTGACCTACTTTCGCTAGATAGCAAGTGATATACTTTTGCTCGATAGCAACTGACCTACCTTAGTACGATGGCAAGTAACCTACTTTCCCTCGATGGCAAGTGATGTGCTTGACCTACTTTCGCTGGATGGCAAGTTACCTAATTTCGGTGGATGACAAGTGACCTACTGTCGGTGTATGGCAAGTGACCTACTCTCAATGGTTTCACTGGATGTCAAGTTACCTAGTTTCGCTGGATGGCAAGTGACCTACTTTCGCTCGATAGCAAGTGATCTACTTTCGCTGGATGGCGAGTGACCTTTCGCTGGATGGCGAGTGACCTACTTTTGCTGGATGACAAGTGAGCTACTTCGCTAGATGGCAAGTGACCAATTTTCGTTCGATGGCAAGTGACCTACTTTCGCTGGATGGTGTGTGACCTACTTTCGCTTGGTGGCAAATGACCCACTTTGGCTCGATGGCAAGTGACCTACTTTCTCTGCATGGCAAGTGACCTACTTTTGCTGGGTGCCAAGTGACCCACTTTCGCTGGGTGGCAAGTGACCTACTTGTGCTGGGTGACAAGTGACCTACTTTCGCCGCATTGCAAGTGACCTACTTTCGCGGCATGGCAAGTGACCTACTTTCGCTCGATGGCAAGTTACCTACTTTCGCTCGATGGCAAGTGACCTACTTTCGCTCGATAGCAAGTGACCTACTTTCGCTGGATGGCAAGTGACTTACTTTCGCTCCTTTGTTTTAATTTATTTTATATTATATCATTTTAATTTATTTCACTTTAGCTTAATTTGTTGTAATTTAATTTACATTATTTCATTTTAATAAATTTCATTTTAACTTATTTTATTTTAATGTACTTCAACTCTTTTTATTTATTTTAATTTCACTTATTTTAATTTAGGTTAATTTATTTTAATTTAATTCAATTTATTTAACTTATATTTTAATTTACTTAATTTTAGTTGCTAAATTTGTATTTATTTTTTTGTCAATCTATATTTTTATTTCTTTTTAGTGACTAAATTTTTTTTTAATTTCTTTGTAAGTATTTCGAATTTTTTTTAAATTTTAATTCCAGTTTTTTTTTTATAATTTTTGCGTTGTTTTTAAATTCAATACATATTTTTTTTAATTTTAAATTTAATTTTAAAAAAATTTTCTTGAATTCTTTTTTAATTTATTTCGAAGAAATAACTTTTATATTTTTTTTTATTTATTGTTGTAATTTTTTTATTTTTTATTCTTTTTTAGAATTTCACTTTTTCAATTTTTTTCTGAATCCATATATATATTTTTTAATTTTATTAAATTAAATGTACTTTAATCTATTTTAATTTAATTTTAATTTATTTTATTGTATCTTGATTTGTTTTATTTTAATTTAATTTAATTTAAATTAATTTATTTTATTTTGATTTAATTTATTTTAATATATCTTAATGTAATTAAGTTTAATCTATTATAATTTAATTCAATCTATTTTAATTTAATTTATTTTAATACACTTCACTTTAATTTACTTATTTTAATTTAGTTTATTTCAGTTTATTTTAATTTAATTCATTCAATGTTATTTTATTTTAATTAATTTTGTTACAATTTAATTTATTTCAATTTAATTTATTTTACTTTTTTGATCTAGTTAAATTTAAATTATTTTTTATCTAAAATTAATTTAATAAAATTAAATATATTCTATTGTAATTTAATTATCTATTTCATTTTAATTTATTTACCTACATTCGCTGGATGGCAAGTGACCTACTTTTGCTGGATGGCAATTGACCTACATTCGCTCGATGGCAATTGAACTACTTTTGCTCGATGGCAATTGACCTACGGCATGCGGTGTTGTTTTTTACCCCGTATGAGTAGTGACAACAATGCTGATAGGCCATTGAATAAAGGGCGACCCTCTATCTCCAGACATATGGACGGTAGTGGCCGGCAAACTTAAAAAAAAATGGTAATTTTGACCATCCAAAATAGACTTTAGTCTATACAAGGAGAACGATTGGGCAGAGACACCCGCCCTTTTAGCTGTAGCATCCCCGCATGTTTATTACTAATCACCAGTAAAATCCAGGAAATCCGGTACTTTTATCTAGCCATATTTTTTGACCCAACTAAAAGGTTTGATTCTCTAGTCTCCGGAAATAATGGCGATGTCGAGGAACGGGATGCGGTGTTGTATTCCCCCTTGACCTCCTTCGTTTACAGTAGTATCAAAATGGGAATCCCGAACACAAGCTGATTTTCGGGGGAAAAAAAATATACAAAGTCTTTAAACCGCTATTCCGACAACATTGTCGCCGCCATATCTCCGCCGTATGAGTAGGGACAACAATGCCGTTGAATAGAGATCCTCGAACTCTATGTGTAGTATAAAGGACAACCCTCTGCCCCCAGGCATATGGACGGTAGAGGTCGGCAAATTTAAAAAACATTGTAATTTTGACCATCCAAAACAGACTTTAGTCTACACAAGGAGAACGATTGGGCGCAGACACCCTCCCTTTTAGCTGTAGCATTCCCGCATGTTTACTTCTAACCATCAGTAAAATCGAGGTAATCCGGTGGACTTTTTTCTAGCCTTATTTTTTGACCTACCTAAAAGGTTTCAGTCTCTAATCTCCGGAAATGATGTTAATAAAGTGTTGCAGCGAAGTGCTGCTGCTCTAAACATTTCCAGAAATACTGTCATCAGTTTTACCAAGGAAAATTGCGAAAACGAAAAGGAAGTTGAACAAAAAGAAAAGTAAGATGGCACACCAGCTGGGCCTTCAGATGCTGGACCTTGATTCATTTAAAAAGGATGCCATTTGCCGCCATGTATATTCATATTTCCTTAGAAAATACATAATTAATTAGTACATGAGGTGTTCCGCAACGATTTTCAATTTTTATATATTTTTTAAAATATTTTTGGTATTGAAATGTATTGTAGATTTTATCAACGTTCGTGTGCCGGTTTTACAACAATATTATTTAAATATTAAATATGTCGCACAATTTAACTTTATTCGTTCATTGTTGAGGCTCTCTTTGTCCTCTCTCACTGTTCTATCTGTCCTCTCGATCCTCTCTCTGTCTTTCCTCACCTCTCTATTTTCCATATTCTCTTTCTTTCTCCTCTGTCTTTTCCCTGGCCTCTCTGTCCTCTCTTTCCCCTCTGTCCTCTCAGTAGGTACTATCTGTTTGCTTTATGTTCTCTCTGTCCTGTTTACTCTGTCTTCTTCCTCTCCTTTCTTTCCTACCTCTGCCTCCTCTGTACTCTCTGTCTTCTCTGCTCTCTCTCTGTCCTGTCTTCAGTGTCCTCTCTCTATCCTCTCTTTGCTCTCTCTGTCCTCTCTGTTCTCCCTATCTATCTACAAGTATTCAAATATAAAACATTAGTACATTATGCAACGAGTCTATAATGATAGTAATTAAGACGCGAGTATGTTTGTTTATGAAACGAGCGCAAGCGAGTTTCATAATTTTTATACGAGCGTTTTAATTACCATTACAGGCAAGTTTCATACGACTTTTTATAATAATAATCCGTGGCGCTACAGCCCTTGAAGGGCCTAGACCGACCAGCCGGCTACTGGCCTCACGCCCACATCCCGAAGCGGAGGTGGACGATCATCCAACCAGAATGGAGGTATCGTGTGGTTAGCACGATGATCCCCCCAGCCGTTATAGCTGGTATTCGCAACCGGATTTCGCTACCTATCGTAGTTCCCCAAGTGCATCACGATGCTGGGTGGGCACCGGTCCCATACACTGGCCGAAATTTCATGAGAAAATTTCTTCCCCCAAGAGGACTCGAACCAGCGCGCATTCCGTAACGCGAGTCCTAGGCGGGATGCCTTAGACCGCGACGCCACGGCGCGGGACCTACGACTTTTTATGCTCGACCATATTTCTAACTTGAAATTATTCAGAAGTATTCATTTTATTTGTATCTGACTGAAGATCGGAAGTGACCTTGTGCATAGCTCGTGAATTGTGAGATGTGCGCATACGCGAAAGTATTGATTTTTTCCGAGGAACAATAATGTCAATGACCTTGATGTAATGTAGAGAGTAACATGAACTAATTTTGATATAACCTGGAAATTGATTTAGAATTGAAAAACGAGATGACAAATTGAATTTATTTGAATATTATTTACAATTAACGCTAATTATTATAGTAACAGAACATAACCTTCTGCGACAGTATTGGATTTCCAGCCTCCGTGACGTTTCCCTCGTTGTATTTCGATTGCATATCCAAGAATAATCGAAAACCTGAACTTTAATGAATAGGTGTATAATTACTACCAGGTGTATAATTACTACATTTCGGCATGGTCGAGCATAAAATAATTTAAGTACTGTAATTTTGTCGCATTTAGACGCTTTCCCGGAGCGAATATCTGGCAACAAAATTCGCTGATAAACGTTTACACGCTGCTGGTAAAAAAGTAGGAAGCTCCCAGCATTAAAAGCCATGGCTAGACCGGATTTTTAGGCTCCAATAGGATAGGTTACAACAATTTTATGATAAAATCACTAAATGTATGCAATACGAGAAACTCTCGAGCGATGATATTGCCTAAAACTAGGTGTGTTAAAGAACGTATGTTTCAGCCTATGCTAAACGAACCTAAAAATCTGAGGTCTAGTCACTGTGTCTGAGGTGGATGTTATTTGAGCCGCTGTTACGCTTTGTGCATGAGTTATTCAAGCCCAAATACGCGACTCTGTAATCAAAGAGAGAACAAAAAAAAGAGTGTGGGTACGGAAATTGATAGGTCGGGGCTTCAGATAATCTATTTAAGGAACTAGCATTGGAGGACCCAATTGCATACAGTAAAGTATTAAGGTTGACGACGTGTGAGAAATTTGAAGAGCTTTTGAAGAAGATACATCCAATCATACAGAAGAAGGATACTCTGATGTAATCAGCAGGATGTCTTGCGCATGCGCAGAAGGCAGGTATATTCCCCAGTCAGTCTCTTATCGCTTTGAAGGAGTGTCGAAGTTGGACATATTCAACTTTTAGTTGCTAGCAAACAAAAAAAGCAGTGTATTTTAGAAGTTTTGGCCAGCAAATTGGCTAGCGACTAAATGAATAAAACTAGCACCGTGTGAATCACCCTCGAGAGCTCAGCTGGTATGTGAAATACAATTTCCACTCTCTTCCGCTAGTGTGGAAATATAAAATGTATGCACTGTACATGTACTATAATGAGAAACCAGTAGCATTTTCGGTATCATAAAGAAGAAAATTATTGCTTAACTCGTAAAACATATGCATAATGAAGGATGTATAATTTTTGTCACACGGGTTTATATTATTTGGAAAGAGAAATCAGCACTGTGGCCTAAAGCAAGGAGATGCACTATCACCTTTACTTTTTAACTTTGCTCTAGAGTATGCCATTAGGAAAGTCAGGATAACAGAGAGGGTTTGGAATTGAACAGGTTACATCAGCTGCTTATCTATGCGGATGACGTGAATATGTTAGGAGAAAATCCACAAACGATTAGTGAAAACACGGGAATTTTACTGGAAGCAAGTAAAGATATAGGTTTGGAAGTAAATCCCGAAAAGACAAAGTATATGATTATGTCTCGTGACCAGAATATTGTACGAAATGGAAATATAAAAATTGGAAATTTATCTTTTGAAGAGGTGGAGAAGTTCAAATATCTTGGAGCAACAGTAACAAATATAAATGATACTCGGGAGGAAATTAAACACAGAATAAATATGGGAAATGTCTGTTATTATTCGGTTGAGAAGCTTTTATCATCCAGTCTACTGTCAAAAAATCTGAAAGTTAGAATTTATAAAACAGTTATATTAGCCTACTGGTTGTTCTTTATGGTTGTGAAACTTGGACTCTCACTTTGAGAGAGGAACATAGGTTAAGGGTGTTTAAGAATAAGGTGCTTAGGAAAATATCTGGGGCTAAAAGGGATGAAGTTACAGGAGAATGGAGAAAGTTACATAACACAGAACTGCGTGCTTGGTATTCTTCACCTAACATAATTAGGAACATTAAATCCAGACGTTTGAGATGGACAGGGCACGTAGCACGTATGGGCGGATCCAGAGTTGGAGTCAGGAGGGAGAAAGACCTTTGGAGAGGCCGAGACGTAGGTGGGAAGATAATATTAAAATGGATATGAGGGAGGTGGGATATGATGATAGAGAATGGATTAATCTTGCTCAGGATAGGGACCAATGGCGGGATTATGTGAGGGCGGCAATGAACTTCCGGGTTCCTTAAAAGCCAGTAAGTAAATAAGTAAGTGAAATCAGCAGTTCGTTCATAAATCTCTGTATATCCAGGTAGTGACATTACTGCACAATCAATCAATGAATTCATACAGCTTTATATGTAGCTTGTTAATCAGTTCCATGACTTGGTCAGATACTCCTTGAACATCTTTCTCCATTTCTTGCACTGCAATCCTAATCTCATTTGCTGTCGTTGCTATTTCTTGTTCTTTCTTATTCCCTGAACGCAGATCTAACCCCTTGATCTCGACGATCCGCGCAATCTTCTTGACATCGGTCTTGGGGTCTTCGATGTTGGCCCATTTTGGAATACAGAGGCTTTTCGGTGTCGCCATGGGGAATGATAGCTGGGATGCCAGTGCATACACGCCACCTTTGAACTCGGTGAATTCCATCTGCGTGTTTTTCTGCAGCGAGTCGGCGTCTATGGGAGAACTCTGCTGCACGCTGGATTTAATGGAGTAGGCCAGCTTCGCTCCGAGTTTTCCGGAAAGCCAGTCTAGTATTGTTCCAGAAGCTTCTGCAGAAAGAAATGTAGTGTAACAGTCACTACAAAGTGTCCCAAAATAATGTTTCGTTAATAACTACATCGTTCATCCGTGAGTCTGTGGCCGCGCGTGGTGGCTGAAAGCACGCTGTTTGCCGACCGAGTTGGATATTGAATAATTTCAAGGGAAAAATTATTCCGGGGCCGGGTATCGATCCCGGGACCTCTGGTTGAACGTACCAGCGCTCTTACCAATTGAGCTACCCAGGAACTCCACCCGACATCGTCTCAACTTTTCCCTTTATATCCACACAACTCGCGTGGGCTGACGAAATGCCAGAGACCCACATCGAGTGCACACAATCTCTGTGTGACTTGGAATTGTGGTTTTCTGTTAACGTACACAGTGACGTATATATTATGTCTTTCAGGTAAAGCTCCCTGTAAAGCAGATTTGAATAATTTCAAGGGAAAAATTGTTCCGGGGCCGGGTATCGATCCCGGGACCTCTGGTTGAACGTACCAACGCTCTTACCAACTGAGCTACCCGGGAACTCCACCCGACACCGTCTCAACTTTTCCCTTTATATCCACACTACTCGCGTGGGCTGACGAAACGCCAGAGACCCACATCGAGTGCACACAATCTCTGTGTGACTTGGAATTGTGGTTTTCTGTTAACGTACACAGTAACGTATACATTATGCAAATCTAGTCTTTCAGGTAAAGCTCTTTGTAAAGAAGATTTGAATAATTTCAAGGGAAAAATTGTTCCGAGGCCGGGTATCGATCCCGGGACCTCTGGTTGAATGTACCAGCGCTCTTACCAATTGAGCTACCCAGGAACTCCACCCGACACCGTCTTAACTTTTCCCTTTATATCCACACAACTCGCGTGGGCTGACGAAATGCCAGAGACCCACATCGAGTGCACACAATCTCTGTGTGACTTAGAATTGTGGTTTTCTGTTAACGTACATAGTGACGTATATATATTATGCAAATCTAGTCTTTCAGGTAAGGCTCCCTCTAAAGCAGATTTGAATAATTTCAAGGGAAAAATTGTTCCGGGGCTGGGTATCGATCCCGGCATCTCCGGTTGAACGTACCAGCACTCTTACCAATTGAGCTACCCGGGAACTTCACCCGACACTGTCTCAACTTTTCCCTTTATATCCACACAACTCGCGTGGGCTGACGAAATGCCAGAGACCCACATCGAGTGCACACAATCTCTGTGTGACTTGGAATTGTGGTTTTCTGTTAACGTACACAGTAACGTATACATTATGCAAATCTAGTCTTTCAGGTAAAGCTCTTTGTAAAGAAGATTTGAATAATTTCAAGGGAAAAATTGTTCCGAGGCCGGGTATCGATCCCGGGACCTCTGGTTGAATGTACCAGCGCTCTTACCAATTGAGCTACCCAGGAACTCCACCCGACACCGTCTTAACTTTTCCCTTTATATCCACACAACTCGCGTGGGCTGACGAAATGCCAGAGACCCACATCGAGTGCACACAATCTCTGTGTGACTTAGAATTGTGGTTTTCTGTTAACGTACATAGTGACGTATATATATTATGCAAATCTAGTCTTTCAGGTAAGGCTCCCTCTAAAGCAGATTTGAATAATTTCAAGGGAAAAATTGTTCCGGGGCTGGGTATCGATCCCGGCATCTCCGGTTGAACGTACCAGCACTCTTACCAATTGAGCTACCCGGGAACTTCACCCGACACTGTCTCAACTTTTCCCTTTATATCCACACAACTCGCGTGGGCTGACGAAATGCCAGAGACCCACATCGAGTGCACACAATCTCTGTGTGACTTGGAATTGTGGTTTTCTGTTAACGTACACAGTAACGTATATATTATGCAAATCTAGTCTTTCAGGTAATGCTCCCTGTAAAGCAGATTTGAATATTTGGATATTCATAACCTCTTAATTCAAATGCATAAATTTCTCATACAATTTATAATAACCGCCTATCTTTTCACAGAAGATGTTGGAAATGATATCCTTGTGTCATCACACATCTCTCACACATTTTAAGAAAATGCTCATGAACATTCTTTTTCTGAAATTGCTTCAATTTCCTTTCTTATAATATTATCTTTCAATTCTTTCAATGTAAGTATCGACTGCAACTGAACAAAAACAGGAGAATGGCTACACGCGCTCGCATACTCAATGTAGTCATTGTAGCTCCAAATACAAGCCTGTTTTTAATGCTCAGAGAATGTAAAAATTATTTTGGGACACTGTATTAAATACGTTATTTCCTGGGAAATTATTTAATACTTTACACGAAGTAAACAAACTGCACGCATTGTATTCTTCACCTGACATAATTAGGAACATTAATTTCAGACGATTGAGATGAGCAGGGCATGTAGCACGTATGGATGAATCCATAAATGCATACAGAGTGTTATTTGGGAGGCCAGAGGGAAAAAGACCTTTGGGAAGGCCGAGATGTAAATGGGAGGATAATATTGAAGTAGATTTGAGCAGTAGCGGCTGGTGGTCAAAATAATGAGTGTGCTACAATCTCTATATCTGCCTACTATATGTATTTATCTTAATTTGAGACTCGCCTAGTGACGAAATATGAAGTCCATACGACATTCCTTCCTACTGCAGAACTTGTCAATTACCCTGGAGTTAAACCCCTCCATCTTGGACATCATACTCTTTTCTATTGACAGTATTGCAAGAGCAGTGAGGCGATCCTGGGACATAGTGTTCCTTAAAAACGTTTTTATGCGTTTAAAGAAAGAAAAACATCTTTCTGGCTCAGCAGTGGTCATTGGTGTTGTAACCAAAATATTTAACAACTTCGTTACTTCACAGAATGGATCCTGTGAATTGTTGGAGACTATGTATTGTAACAATTGAACAGCTCCATCTATATTTCGGAAGTTGGGTCTTCCGTATAGAACTCCAAGTTGTGTCTTTAACACTCTTTTGTTCAGTACAGTATAGCTGTTGACAGTACATTAAAGTTCGCGTTCAGGAAAATTATGCGAAAAATTGTCAAAAAATTTGCTGTTTAACAATTTTGTTGCGTCTAGGTAGGTTAAAGACTGAAACGATAAGTAGTTTCCTGAATTATACTGTCACATAATTCCTTGGCTTCAATTTTCTAGACTGACTGATTCAGGAGGAACCTCAAACACCAGGTAGATGGCAGCAGCGGTCGGACACTTGAATTACCAAACACATTGTACATAGTTCCGAGTTCTTCCACAAACAAGCATTCTTTCGTTATGCTTTACTTTTGTAATCTCCAAGCTGTGTTGTGCTGAAGCTGACTACAGCACTTCCCCGCGTAAAAATAGCCAATCAGAGCAGTGATTTCAGCTTCGCACATGTGCATTAGTTGTCTATATTCTCATGTAGAGTTTTGAGTAGCACAACGTACCGCCTGAGGCACCAAAGAGTGAAGAGCGAAGACTAAACACTCTATAACACGTCGTGAACATAACCACGGGAAATTGTCAAATGGCAGATCAAATACTTTGGTATTGCAAATACATTATTTGAGCAAAAATTATCATTGTGCTGTAGCACTGTAGCCCCTGGATTTGAGGGAGGAAACAAACATCTCTGTTCTCCAGTTTTGATGTAGAATACGCCTTGTCCCGCATCAAATACAGACACCCGTTCCGGGGAAATGATAGAATTTCAAACTGTAACAAGACTACAAGCCATTGCCAAATGCTAATGTTATCAGTACTTAGGTCATGAACCAATGTAACTTGTGTGACCAGCACAATGCTGCCACCCCACTCGCTACAGGCACAAGGGGCCGAAATTACGTGTACAATTATTATTGTCGTGCGATCTCTCACAGTAATATCTCGGCACTGAAAGCAGCTACAGACCTGCGCCACAACTAGTTTGATTTGCTATCGCGAGTTCTGTCATAATATATTGATATTGAAGTTAAATATTTTGGCATAATTTTTGATAATCATTTAAAATGGAACCGACACATTAATTAAATTTCTAATAAATTACATAAAATAATATATTATTTTGTTTTATTAAGGAATTACTTGTCAATAAGTTTATTATGTACAATATACTTAACTTTATTTCAATCGGTAATTATGTGTGAAATTATAGGATGGCGTAGCTTACTTAAAGCCAATTTTAATCTACTTTATTTATTACAGAAGAAAATAATTAAAATACGTCTTCATAAACCTATTGATTTTCCATCTCAAAAATTGTTTTTAGACTTTAATGTTCTTCAAATAAGACACATTTATTATATTGTATTAATAAAATTCATACATAAAAATCGAAATAATTTTGAATTGTATCCCCATAGTTATGAAACAAAAGGTATGAATTCTTTAAGACTGTTTGGACCAAAATGCAACACTACTACAGTATTTAATCACAGTAGTAATTTAGGCCCAAGAATATACAACAAATTTATATTTAAATATCCTAATCTTGTCAATTCTAATAGTTCTAGTATTAAATTAAAAAAGTTATGTATGGATTTTATAAATAATGAAAAATTGTAAATTTAAATTTATATATTCTTAATGAGTAGTAGACATAAGACAAATTGTATTATATACTTCTTAATTTCAATTCAGGAATCCGCCCTTCGGCACGAGTTCTACTCTTTCAGGGGCGAGGTAAAGTTTTATCTGTTTATATTATAATTGTATGTTACAATTATTAGCAAATAAATAAATAAATAAAATAAAAATATAATGATAGACATGTATGATTCACTTAGAGTGAACCATAGGCCTAATTAAATTTTTTCGTAAGCTGGGACTAATTTCGGAATGTCGCTTCATACGAAGAGAAGATATTATATTCCATGTCCTTCATGAATTATGTATTCTTTTTTTTTTTATTATTCTTTTTAGCCTCATTTTTTATATTACAGAGAATGAATTTTGCTTCTGCATTGGACTGACACCATACTTCAATCCTTTTAGTATTATATTTGCCTCTTTGTCTCATTATATGGTTCTTTTCATTATTCCAATTCAGAAAGAACTAAGTAAACTAAAAAAACTCCAGAAGGAAATAACATTTCAATGGATATCTAGTCATTGTGGTATACCTGGAAAGAGAAAGTCGATAATATTGCAAAACAGGCAACATATTTGCAACCAAAACCTCTTCAAGTATTATCTCTATCCAATGCTTTTGCTTCAGTAAAGTCTCATTTTACAAACCTATGGATCAACAATTGCCTCTCTTCTGACAAAGGAAAAATTTTACAGTCTGTACAAAATAAACCAAATGACCTGGAAATGTACAAAAACTTGCCCAGACATGTTCAAACATTTTTAACAAGAGCCAGAACAGGTCACATTGTCACTCAATTGTACCTACACCGATTTCACATTTCTGATAATCCTACTTGTCTGTGGTGTAATAATCATGATGAAGATCTGGAACACATTCTTCTATACTGTCCATCCATAAACCACAAAAGAAGTAAATTAAAATCATCAGTACCAGTTGCAGAAGACACAGCCCTGCAGTATATATTGACTACACCCCATCTCTGGCTACTAGCAACAGGCATCTATAATGAACACCGATCAAAATACCCCTCATTTCTCGTGAAAAACAACAACTGAATAGACTACAGTGGACTATAGTGGACTTTATGTTGTCAGCAAACAGCTGGATACATTAAGAAGATTGATTGATGAATTACTTATCTTATCGTAGATCCATCCTTTATATCAACTAAACCAAAAACAAAAATAAATCATTGAAACCAACACAACTGAATTTCATTCCCGAAACTTGCTGACGTATCCAACGTACTGATGTATCCCTGATTTTATACTCAGCGTCAGTAGAAAATGCATCTGAAGATCAAATTCAATGCCTTGCCCCTCCACTCCGCAAGCCCTAAAACTTCGCGCGATGTTGCAAGTGGATGTTATCTCTACCTCAGCCCATACATGTCTTGAATCAGCATAGGTCATGCGGTGTCAAATGGTGTTGCTATATAAGGAAAAAATCAGTCTTTACCGATAGCCCATATCACATATAGATTGATCATTCCTATGTTAAAATCAGTTGCACTTTGAAGAGAACAACTGCCAGGATCGCCACCTGTCCGCCGTAAACGAACACGAGATGGCAGTACAATCGCTAATGCAATTCAAATGCGAGTTATGACGTGACTCCTTATGTAACAACTAGATGGCAGCATAGTAAACCTGACAAAAGTTGTTACCGTCAAAGCCTATAACGCAGAGCAATCTGGATATATATTATGATCTAGGCTGATAGCCGTATTGAAAGCAGCGTGTTAATAGTGCAGTGTGATTCCTCTTTTAATTCGTGTCTATTGTATTTAGTTTTCATTTTTATTTTGCTAATTTCGTTTTTTGCTCATTTTAGCATTATGGGGGATGAGGCTGGATCGTCTGCTATCTACAGTACACAAGTTAAAAAACGCAAACGAATGGAACAATCTGATTTCCGAAATCACAGCAAAAAGACTGTTTATAGTATTATAACTATCTTGAGATCTTCGAAAAAATTATCACCATTGATTTTAGAAAATCTCAAGATCTGACTGAAATATGTATGGAATTTCCAAACGAAATGTAAACAAAGCTTCGAGAAAGAGCTAAAATCTACAGAACATCTTGTGAAATTTTCTTCTCCTAGGAAAGCAATCAAACGACATCGTCATGTGACAGATTTCAATGACTTCGATATGGACATGTTGCGCCATTGTATTGCACTGGGAATGAATATATTTCGTGCAGACATATTACAGTGAATACATTTTATCTTTCCACTCCCGCATGTTGACATTTATGCACTATATATTGAACATGTATGAGCCAGTGTTTTCCTAATGGGTATATTTCTCATTTATTCAAAGAACGGCTATGTGGAAGCATATATTAAATATGTATGAGCCAACGTTTGCATAATGTACATACTTCTCATATTTTAAAGAACAGTTGTATTAAACTATTTTATGCAGATATATTATATAGTATTAAATATTAGGGGTCAATGTTTTCATAACTGGTACATTTCTTCAAGGATGGTTATATTGTACTGGGGATTAATCTATTACATGCAGGTATCACTTTTGTAGCAAAAAATATATAGGTCAATGTTTTCATTCAGGGGTATAGCACGCTGTGCATGAAGTTCACTGGAAATTCTCTTTCTGTAAACATCTTATGACCATAGGCGGAGAGAGAACCATTTCCTTGAGGGGGCAAAGCAAAAGCATAGAATCCTCATATAACAGGGTTATGGAGGACATCATTTACCTCCTCCCCTCATTATACTTAACTGTGCTATAGTATATCGAATAAGATCCTTTAATAAAGGTATTTTTGGGGGCACGTTTCTTACAGAGTTACATCCATATCCGCGATGTTTCGGACCGAGCTGTATAGGGCTTGAACTGTACGTCTACTGAAAAAAAAAGGTAAAGGTATCCCGTAACTTGCCATGAAGGCATTTGGGGGGCATGGAGGTAGAGCCCCATACTTTCCATGACCTCGGCACTAGAATGAGGTGGTGTGGTCGGCACCACGCTCTGACCGCCTTTTACCCCTGGAAAAGATCCAGTACTCAATTTTTTAGGAGGCTGAGTGAACCTCGGGGCCGTTCTGAAAGTTTGGCAACGAGAAAAAATCCTGTCACCACCTGGGATCGAACCCCGGACCTTCCAGTCTGTAGCCAGCTGCTCTACCAACTGAGTTACCCGGCCGCCCATTAATTATAATAGGGCATAACTTAAAACAATCTCCTTTTTGTCTCTCGTACAGAAACATATGCATGCATCAATAAAACTATATAACAGTGCTAACTGAAACCTTTTTATATGAAGCTTATGTTCCGGAAGATATATTAAATGTAAACCTTATTTTATTTAATCTCGTCTCTAAGTTTACACATTATATCGGGATCACTTTTTTTTTCCGCATTGTTGTGCAGTATGTTATTCATATTTCTCCAAGTGGCGGCCTGAACACCTGCAGACTTCTAACACATGAGTACAGGTTGTTACAAAAGAAACATTACACTGCTTCCTTTCCTCAAATGAGGCATAGCAATTCTTATATATTCAGAAATTTAAAATAAATATTACATATAGTCCAGACACATGATCTGAAGACATTAATTCGTCAATTTAAGCACAGAAACTTAATCATAAACAAAAGCAAAGAAGATCTTTTGAATTCAATATTTCCTAACGTTAATAGAAAAAAAAAAAAAAAGAGTTGAGACAAGTAACTCAGCCTAATCTTATGACTGAACCGAAGCAGCAACTATGCATTGACCTTGAAGTGTGTATTCAATTGATGCAGAGTATAGTTTGTTATTTTACGACACTTTATCAACTGCTATGGTTATCTATTATCTGAATGAGATGAGGGTGATAATGCTAGTGAGATGAGTCCAGAGTCCAGCATTTGCTCTTAATGAGTTGAGGAAAACCCAGTGAAAAACTTCAACCAGATAACTTGTCCCAACCAGAATTTGAACCCAAGCCCTCTAGTTTCCGGTCAGACGCGCAACCGTTACTCCAAAGTGATGAACGTGAATTATAATTTTATTTATGTAATAAAAAGTGTATATATTTCATACAGATCGTTATGTATTAATAGTATTTATTTTGTCATTTGTAGCTCCCATGGAATTACACATACCGGTACGTAACTTGTGAAACAGAATATGTAAATTTAGATATATGAACTTCGATGATCTCCAGCAAAGGCAGAATCCCCATTAAATCCATCTAACTGCGCTGTTAATACTACTGTGGGGCAGTCTACAGCAAGAAAACTTAACATGTGCAGTGTGGGTTAACATATGAGAGACATAAAGATATGTAGTTTGTATTGTGACAGCGTACACTTCAGAAGATCTCTCGCTCTGTATTTTTGCCCATTGGGCGCTTTACATATTAATAATAATATTACTGTGGGGAGCTGACGAGAAAGTCTCTGCAAGATGTATTTTAATAAGGGTGGTGAAGGGAAGGTATTGATGAATGGAGCACCGCTCTTCCTATAACTGACCAGAGATAAGATAAGTTGTTATGAGTTAGAATTTTATGACACTAAACAAATGACATCTCAGTCACCACATGATGTTTAGTTATACTGTGGCTGAAAATATCAGGTAGTTTGAGACTAGCTCTCTGTCGGTGTGTTGTACAAATTGAAACTGTTATAAAAAATATAGTTTATATTTTAAAAGTTAATCGAATGTTCTCACATTGGTTAGTTACTGTAATGTAGTTAGTAGTGTTTCATTATATCTTTTTCTGCGAGCAACAGTAGCGTTACGCTGGATTTTGCCTGCGTGTAGGATTGGCATTACTCCACATTCCTACCAGGGCTGATCTCGTGAGCTCCCCACAGTACTTTTACTTGCAGTCTAGACAGACTCCACTAACAAAATTAGTTCAAATGGTTTGCATAGTTACTTACGTAGTCTTTTCGATGCTTGACGTACTTTGAACATGAGCTTCGTGTTGTAATGGATCAGCTTCTGCGCACAAGTAGCCATTTCCACCTGATGAAGAAAATAATATGCATTAAAGGTGAAACACAACTTTATAGTATGCTGTCTCTTCTCACTTTATAGATCTCTTGGGTATGGAACAACAAGTTTTGATGGAGAAATCATTGCAATAAGTGAAAGTCTCAGGAATCTTCTATGCCACATCAATGAATTTAAGAATGCAGTTATATTGTCAGACTCCAAAGCAGCTATTCTATCAATAGTCTCTAAACACACACCTTCATCTCAAAAAGCAGAAATAACTAAAATGCTCTCTCAATTAATATCACTCAATAAAAGAATTGTATTCCAATGGATGCCATCCCAGTATGGAATCCTGGGAAACGAGAATGCGGATGCTTTAGCAAAGAAGGGCAGCACTGCTACTTACAGACCTGTTACTAAATCTACGTTTTACTCTGTGAAAAGATTTATTAAATCTACATACTTAGACTTCAACAAAGAAAATTTGATAACACAATCTCAAGATAAAAAATGGAACTCTCTGCATCATAATCCACAGTTAATTCCCGATTTACCACGAAAATCGTCTGTAGCTGCATTTAGATTGGCAACAGGCCATGATTGTTTGGCCAAACACTTGCATAGAATTGGAATATATCAGTCCCCTAACTGCCCATTGTGCAACTCAAACCAAGAAATGGATTCGGAACACCTCAAAATCTGTGCTTCAGTGGCTGGCCATGATAATATCTTTGAAAAATATTGGAGTACAAGAGGTCAAATGACTTTATTGTCAAACGCCTGGCATTAGAAAACAACAACAACATAGTATGCGATGTAGCACATCTTAGCAGATAGCTAAATGCAGGGTAGTGACCAACATGCTTGAGTTAGGGATTTCACTATAGTTCTCATGTTTGAAGCAGACTATATTACCACTCACCAGGCTTTGTACTCCAGGTGGAGGCTCCTTAGTATATGTCCAGGGGTACTCGATGCTCTTTAAGGAAATGGAAAACAGTGACATACAATATAATATAGAAATAAGTTAAATATTAATAAAAATGTAAATATAGCAGGTCCCACAATATTTATGAATATATCCCTATCCTTGAACTTTTATTTTAATTGTCTACTGGGCAATGTTAAAATCTATCTTGCGCATTCTGTAAAAGGACTATTAAATCTGCTCTGCTGGAAAAATTTCTTTTAGATGTCAGTGATTTTAATGGTATTTAATAAATTTAAAATTTTGTGTCATTTAACTTATTGACGTTGCTATATATTTTAGGAGTGGTTGTATTGACGTTAGATTGAGTGTTATTCTTCTGATTGTGTTAATGAAGTGTTCAGATTTAGGAGTGGTTATGTTGACTGTTAGATTGCGTGTTAGGCATTCTAGGAGGCAATGATCAATACTTCCTAAATTGTTGCGGCCTGGATATTGAGTATAATTTCCAAAAGTTACGAATAAAATAAATAATTCTTTAATGCATAGGCCAGTACTAGACTACAAAAATGATGGAATTCACAAGATTATCGATTTATTTCAATAAATGAATATTAATTTCTTCTATGCATAGATAATATCTGTCTTTTGTTTCACTATGAGTCCTAGTAAAATGCGTAGGGATATCTTGGTATGTATAGATGAGGAGGCGAGACCTGGCGTGTGAGCTACACGAGAAGGGAAAGACTGAGCTGTCAGAAATTGAATTATTTCATTATGCTTAATATTATACGAATCTACTGACACATAAGTCCATCTTATCCATGCTCATTGGTAATTTGGCCATGGTACATGGTAAAGTCACAGGACATATCTTTCCTCCTTTACTCTAAATCAGGGCTGGGCACCGAGAGCGAATCCAAACTCTAAATGGGGACGCTTAATATTCATCTATCATGGCATCAACGCTACACGGTGTTCAGTGGTAAAAGAAAGGGGTTGAAGAGAAGTCATATGGCTCCTCGTGAGAGAGTAGAAATTGCTCTTGGTGTCCAGCCCTGCTCTATATGCATATAAAGAGAGAGAAAAAGAAAGACAAAAAAGAACGATAATGGGGGAGAAAGGAAGGGGCAGGGGAAGAGGTAGAAGGGGAGTGAAAGGGAGGGGAAGGAGAGAGAGAGGGGACAGACAGAGTTTGTGTCTAGTAATGAAGAACTGACAACATAGCTTAGAAAAAGAGAGAAAGTGGGGGAGTAAGGGGCTGAGGGAAGGGAGAGGGAGAAAGAAGGGAAAAATAAGGGAGGGGAGGGAATGGAGGAGAGGGGGAGGAGAGCAGAGGGGGAGAGAGAGTTTTTGTCTAGTAATGAAGAACTGACAACATAGCTTCGTTGAGCGCAGTTTCTTTATATTCGTATAACAGAATGTCTTTAATCTTTGGCGACAAATAGGCTTATACCAGCTGCACTCACCGCGTGTTTCCTGTTGTCCAATCTTGTCTGCAGCTGGATGTACAATTTGACTTCCTCTTTCTTCTGCAAGAAGAAATTCCTCAACGCCACTGATTCGCTTTCTGAAAATGCAGACGGTCCTGCATAGAACTCATCGCACCCCACACCGTCCGAGGTTGCAACTTGCGTGCCGTTTTCGAAGTCTCCTTCTGCAATGGGGGTTTGAGTCACAAAAAGCAAATGTAAGTACAATTATTCAAATAATATAAATAAAAATATACATCTATATACATACATACATACATTTTTACATGCCTTGCAAAGTTGACACACTTTACTTACTTACTTACTTACTTACAAATGGCTTTTAAGGAACCCGAAGGTTCATTGCCGCCCTCACATAAGCCCGCCAGCGGTCCCTATCCTGTGCAAGATTAATCCAGTCTCTATCATCATACCCCACCTCCCTCAAATTAATTTTAATATTATCCTCCCATCTACGTCTCGGCCTCCCTAAAGGTCTTTTTCCTTCTGGTCTCCCAACTAACACTCTATATGCATTTCTGGATTTGCCCATACGTGCTACATGCCCTGCCCATCTCAAACGTCTGGATTTTAAGTTCCTAATTATGTCAGGTGAAGAATACAATGTGTGCAGTTCTGTTGACACACTTTAGATACTCAAAATTATGAAAGGTCTAACAATTATAATTTATTAATATAACAGTTTTATATGTATATTGTATTATATTCCCAATACAATTTAAGAATGATTTGAAACATAAGAAAAACATGTATTTTTTTATTATCATCACTGTATTGTGCCTTTATGTCATTTTTTATATTTCATTATATATTTTTATTTGTATTATTTGAATAATTGTACTTGAATAATAAAAAGTATTAAAATGACATACTTTGGTGATTGGTAAAGCACAAATTGCTTATTGCCTTATTGCTTATAAGTAACTATGTACCAAATGCATGTTACCATTTTACTCGCTTTTCGACATAATTCCAAGACCCATTTAAGTATTTTACCAACGTAAAACTAACATCAAATAACCTCTACATAAACATTCCATCTGTATCTGTCAGAGAGTTTATTGTCTTACTTTCCACTGGAAAGTTCTCACATCATCATCAAATGAAAATCGATTTCCTGAAGGATCTTCATTTAACTTCACAAACAGAAGAAATTCCAGAGGGTTCAAAGACGATATTTGAGGGCTATTTCAAAATTTCCAAATCTTTCTTTAAATCTCTTGATGCGGAGTTGAATTTTCATGCTAAAAACTTATACCCTGAGACAGCAAGCCAGCATTTTTTCAATAATTAATCCTTTTAGTGCCGGCCGGCCATTCTAGTTGTCCACAGAGTCACTGCCAGAAAAATGTTAAGGACCATTCTAATGGTTCGAATATTTTCTTATGCTATTAAATTGAGAATATTTTATGCGTGCTCTAGCGAATTAGAAAGTGTCAAATTTTGCTCCGATTTTTATCTTAAAATTAGTGGTGTGTAGAACTCCTTTTTTAATGAATACATTTACAATAGAACTGTGTAATTTCTATAAAATAAACAAAGAAGAAATACCAGTCTATATCACAGACGCACTCATTGCTAAAACTCCAGTTGTGAGCGAAATTCCCCCATGGAAATGGGTGATTCCAGAACATAGCATACACATTCCAGAAAATCATTCCAAAAAAGATCCTCCATACATTCTTAAGTTAGATGCCATGGAACTAATTTGCAGCGCATATAAGGATCATCTTCAAATTTATACAGATGGATCTCTAAATCCTAATAATGGGACATCATGAGCAGTGTATTATATTCTAAAATAACAAGAAAGTTATTTCATACCGTGTTCATCCTCCTCCAGTCTTGACACTGAATTGCTAGCTATTGATGCTGCTCTTCAGTGTGTTACTCAAATTTCTGAAACATCTATTTGCATACTTATCGACTCCAAGGGGGCTATATTTAATATAATTAAATATGTACCAAAAGTATATGCACATAGCATTATTCCAATTCAGAAACAACTAAGTAAACTAAAAAAAACTCCAAAAGGAAATAACAGTTCAATGGATACCTAGTCATTGTGGTATACCTGGAAACGAGAAAGTCGATAATATTGCAAAACAGGCAACATATTTGCAACCAAGACCTCTTCAAGTGATATCTCTATCCAATGCTTTTGCTTCAGTAAAGTCTCATCTTACAAACCTATGGATCAACAATTGGCTCTCTTCTGACAAAGGAAAAATTTTACAGTCTGTACAAAAGAAACCAAATGACCTGCCCAGACATGTTCAAGCATTTTTAGCAAGAGCCAGAACAGGTCACATTGTCACTCAATTGTACCTACACCTATTTCACATTTCTGATAATCCTACTTGTCTGTGGTGTAATAATCATGATGAAGATCTGGAACACATTCTTCTATACTGTCCATCCATAAACCACAAAAGAAGTAAATTAAAATCATCAGTACCAGTTGCAGAAGACACAGCCCTGCAGTATATATTGATTATACCCTAACTCTGGCTACTAGCAACAGGCATCTATAATGAACACCGATCAAAATACTCCTCATTTCTCGTGAAAAACAACAACTGACTAGATTACAGTGGACTATAGTGGACTTTATGGTTTCAGCAAACAGCTGGATACATTAAGAAGATTGATGATGATGATGATGATGATGATGATGATGATGATGATGATGATGATGATGATGATGATGATGATGATGATGATGATGATGATGATATATTGGAGCTACATACCTCCCCAATGGTAGTCAAAGTTCCTGTCGATATTGACACCAAAACATTTCCCGTATTTTGTAGAGATCATCCGCCTGTTCTTTCTGAAGGCCAGCGGTTTCTGTTACAGAAAAGGAAGAAAGAGAATAAATTGACTTGACCTCGGTTAATAGTAGTAATATGGCTCAGATTGGAAGTTCCTGCAAACTAATTAATATCGTTATTGCCTTATTGCAAGTGACTGGGTTATACATAAACACCATTAAATCTTCATTCTTCTACACACTCTTTTAACACTTATATTATGGTAACTGATTAACTGTTAAATTGTTTAATAGTTATTTATGCAACAAGTGGATAATCTTAATGATTATGGCATGAGTGAATGTTTGTCGCACTCACTATCATTCGTGGGACAATTTTCACGACTGTCATAATAAGATTATCCACGAGTTGGACACAACACTTTATGGCATCTTAGCATTATAAATTGTAGGAAATAAATTATTAAATAATTCGGCATCAATAGCTGACAAAGTTTTTATATGTTCGTATCGATTAGTTGTACCTGGCATTGGCATTGAATAAAGAGAAATGGATGACCTTGCAGATATTACAAACTCTAGTTATACCTTAGGTATCAAATTTTATGTTACAAATGTTCCTTTATTTTGTTAATATAGTTTCTCTCAACCACAGAACTGTTTTATGTGATATTACAAAAGTGATGCAAAATTGTTAGATTGGAAATAAATGATACGTTACCTTCTGTCCTGCATTTCATTTCTTGTTACGTGAACTCTTGTTATGAACGTGGTTATGATTATGATATGTTCCTTGTAACGTGTTTGAAATGATCTACCAGAAGACAGAGGGAACTCACAAGGATTCAGCAGATGATGAGAAAAACATCGAAACTAGTCAATCAGGTAAAGTAACATAATTATTTAAAATGTCAACACAGTGAAGTAGTTATTTATTAATTTAAATAGCTTAACAGCTAATCAATAACCATTAAATAAAAAACAATATTTCTAAAGGAAACCTTCTCCAAAAAGGAATTACCACCATCAGCGGAACAATTTCCAGTACTTAAGCACATGAATAAATTAAATATCTAGGCATCACATCAACAAGACTTTGATTTCTAATTCAAAAGAAATTCTACAAAAATTGCACAGAAATCTTAACACTCTTGCAAACACCCATTACTACAACCTCAATAGAAATTAACAGTTGTAAACCAGTTCATAGGTCCTCAAACTGAACATTGATCATATTCTCTCGAAGTCCTTCTACAATGTTTCGTAATTTGCAATCTTTTATCATCGACATATTAACACAGAAAAACAATATTGCACCGTGTCATTCTCTTTGGTCAGTAACCTTTATATGAAACAACGAGTCAAAGTCAGAATAGGAGAAGAAACGTCAGAAGGAAGTGAAATAGGGAAAGGAGTACGACAAGGATGCCCTTTATCACCTACTCTGTTCAACATCTACTTGGAGTATTTAGTGAAGAACTGTTTTCAGAACATAGAAGGAGTGATAGTAGGAGGAAGAGGAATAAAGTGTGTAAGATTTGCTGATGATATGGCGTTGTTAGCAGAAGAGGAGATGATACTAAGGGATATGCTACTGAAGTTAAATGACAGCTGTGAGCAGTATGGAATGAAGACGAAGACCATGGTCATAGGAAGAAATGTAAAGAAGGTAAACTTGCGAATTCTAAATGAGACCGTAGAGCAAGTGGACAGCTTCAAATACTTGGGGTGTACTATAAGCAGTAACATGAGCTGCTGCCAGGAAGTGAAAAGGATTATAGCAATGGCCAAGGAAGCTTTTAATAGAAAAAGGAGCATCTTTTGCAGACATCTGAAGAAAGAACTAAGGAAGAAAGTAGTGAAGTGCTTTGTGTGGAGTGTAGCATTGTATGGGGCAGAAACATGGACATTACGACGAAGTGAAGAGAAGCGAATAGAAGCATTTGAAATGTGGGTATGGAGAAGAATGGAGAGTGTGAAATGGACAGACAGAGTAAGAAACGAAGCTGTGTTGGAAAGAGTGGGTGAAGAAAGAATGCTGCTGAAACTGATCAGAAAGAGGAAAAGGAATTGGCTAGGTCACTGGTTGAGAAGAAAATGCCTACTGAAGGATATACTGGAAAGGAATGGTGAACGGGAGAAGAGTTCGGGGCAGAAGAAGATATCAGTTGATAGACGACATTAAGATATATGGATCATAATGAGGAGACAAAGAGGAAGGCAGAAAATAGGAAAGACTGGAGAATGCTGGGTTTGCGGTGAAAGGCCTGCCCTTGGGAAGAACACTATGAATTAATGAATCCTCTATGGGGGACCATTTCTTAAGAATCTTACGAAGCAAGAAACCAAGCGAATCACTATGGTTGGCACTTATATTAAAATATTCGACACTAGACGAACCTGGTCTTTGCTCAAGTTAGGTACAGTCACTGTGTTGTAGTAGAAGCCGTGTGGGTTTCCAAGCGGAATGAAGTACCAGTTGAGCTTCAGCAGAAGGGGTATCTTGGACTCGCACTTCTCCAGCAGGTTGTATATCAAGAGAATCATGGCGGAGGGAATGCTGATACCAGTAGGGTCAACAGCTGTGTTACCAAGCAGAAGGTTATACTCAGGTAAACAAAATAAAGACATGGGAATATAAGAATTCTGCATAGTTCCTTTAAAAATTGTATAAAAACAAGACTAAAATAAAGTTATAAAAATTATAATCAAAATATGATAAAATCACTATTCGCAATCAATAAATTTAAAGAAGTCAATCTAGAGAATGAGATGAAAGATAGTTTGGTGATGAGGTTTGCAGAATTCGAAACACTTAAGAAAAGAGTGTGAAGTTCTACGTTCCTTGAGTTGGAGTCACGGAAGACTTTACAAGAACGGTGATAGATGATCAAATAGTCAGATATTGCACACGTATCTGACGCACATATTATAAACACTCTGTAGCTTGTATGAATTTAGGTCACTTAAGTGGGGAGGTACACTATCGGTCTGCAAAAATTTAGTGAAATTCATTTTTTTTATAGCTCAGCTGCTATAGAAGCTAAATGAACAAACTTTTCATACTTAATATACATATAATGATTTTTACAACCATAAAGCATTTACATAATAAAATCTGCAATTAATTAAATATCTGCATGATTCTTTTACATAAATATTCCAAAGACCTACATCAACAACATAGTCTAGGATCTTTTACATACAAGAAATATTATTTTCTTAAGAAAAAATTTAAAAAAATTTAATATTGAAGGTAATGATTAAGAAAAATAAATATTTCTTGAAGGAATATGCAAAAAAATCCTATACGATGTTGTTGATGTAGATATTTAAAACATTCCAGTAAAGGAATCATGCATATATTTAATTAATTGTATATTTTATTATATAAATGCTTTACAATTGTAAAAAATATGCAAATTTGATATTATTTTTACAGGTAATTATTAGCTATTTTAATATTCTGAATAGTGTTTTATAAAGTGTAATGTATGTGTATTAAGCATGAAAAGTTTTGTTCATTTAGTTTTATAGTAGCAGAGATATATAAAAAAAAAATAAATTTCACTAAAATTTTGCAGGCCAATAGTGTACCTTCCTCTTTAACAGAATGTTAGAATAAGAGAAGTGCGGCATAGGGTTTGCACAGGGTAAGTTTTAATTGCTGGGGTAAGAAGTTACTTATGCGACTCAACAGTGGAGGAACAGGTTATTTTATTACTTCTGTAAGTTGAAAATTTCAACTTAGATTATTACCGAAATAAAAACCATGATATTTTTACAAAGATATACCACATTTGTTTAAACAAGTATATATTGTTACAAAGAATACATAGCTAACAAACGATCTTGATTATGATGATGATGATGGTGATTATGATAATACTCATGATGGCGACAACGGTAAACTTATATCGATCCTTATGTTAATATTGGGCTTGTTTTTAGTTAAGAATAACATCATTCTAATGTTTATTGTATTCTGTACAATTGGTATCAAACTTTAGTAAAAAAGACTTACAGAACACTACGATTCCCGGTTTATTTTTTGTTTTATTGAAGTCGTAGGTCACTTCCACCACTTGGATGGATTTTTCCAGCACAAGCGTCCCGTTTAGTCCCTCCACAGTGCTCGGTATGTGTCCGTAAACTTTGTCTTCCAGTTCGTGAACACGTACCTTCCAGGGGTAATACTTCTGCAGATCCCGGATTTTCTCTTTCAGCTAGGGAAAAGCAATAAATATCCTTATTAATATTGATCTCAAAACAATACACATATGATTTTAGAAACGATGCCAATTATCGAAGATATTTTTATTTTCTCATTATACGAATTATAAATTAATTATTTTATTGATATAAACGGGTTAGAAAGTATTGATGCATTGTTAAGAAAGGGTGTAGATTGGACTTTTAAAATTAATGTAGCGAGTAAGAAATCCACAATGTTTCTAAGATAAGCTCTACTTTGTTTCCACCTGAACAAATATCGCCTGAAAAAGATATCTTATTCGTTTGGATTGCTAAAAACAGGTAGGGTTAGTCTAGGTGATTTAATTGTTTGTAACAACTCCAAGTTCGAACTGCCTTCTCTAACCACTGCTGTTCACCTGAAGGTGAAGATAGGATTAGTAAAGCAGATTTGGCTGTTTGTAACTATTATAACAAGTTCAAACTTTCTTCTCTCCCCATTTCTGTTCAGCTGAAGATGAAGATAGGATTAGTAAAGAAGATTTGGCTCTTTGTAACTACTATAACAAGTTCAAACTTTCTTCTCTCCCCATTTCTGTTCAGCTGAAGATGAAGATAGGATTAGTAAAGCAGATTTGGCTCTTTGTAACTACTATAACAAGTTCAAACTTTCTTCTCTCCCCATTTTTGTTCAGCTGAAGACGAAGATAGGATTAGTAAAGCAGATTTGGCTCTTTGTAACTACTATAACAAGTTCAGACTTTCTTCTCTCCCCATTTTTGTTCAGCTGAAGATGAAAATAGGATTAGTAAAGCAGAATTGGCTCTTTGTAACTACTATAACAAGTTCAAATTTTCTTCTCTCCCCATTTCTGTTCAGCTGAAGATGAAGATAGGATTAGTAAAGAAGACTGGCTGTTTGTAACGACTCCAACAAGTTCTAATTTCCTCCTTTCCCCTTTGCTGTTTACCTGAAGATGAAGATAGAATTAGTAAAGAAGATTTGGCTGTTTGTAATGACTCCAACAAGTTCGAACTTCCTCCTCTCCCCATTGCTGTTTACCTGAAGGTGAAGATCTGATTAGTCAAGCAGATTTAGCTGTTTGTAGGGACTCTAACAAGTAGGAACCCTGATGTCTCCCCGATTTTGTTTACTTGAAGGCAAACAGCCCCCAACTTTTTGATCCCAATTTTTCACATGAAGACAGAGATAGAGCCGATCTTCGAAATGTCGTCAATTACTTCTTATGGATAAAACATATCAGTAGTTAATGAAAACGCTAAAGTACATTAATTACCTATGATTGTATACAAGTGTATAATTCTTTTTTGCATGAAATATTTTTTTTATAACTTGCTGGTTAATTTGAATTTTTGATGTTTACAAATTTTTAATCCCACTTTGAGTGCGTACTAAGAAGTCCACTTTAATAAAAAATATGAATAACATTGAAATGTTATTTATGTAAACATAAGACAAATTTGTAGACTGAAGCACATCAAATCGTATGTTAACTCAGAAAGAATATAATTTATAACTATCTTACAGCAAAACTAAACTTTTAGCATTTAAAGTGAAATATATTAGAAGTAAAATAGTAGTATAGGAAATATAATAGAACAAGTCTCTACATTAATTTATTATTTTTATCATTCAATGGCAGTTCTTTATAACACATACGATATTGATCATAAAATCCACAAATTTCACTATTGTGTGGGACAATAAAACGAACAATTGGTCGTAAAAGAGGAATGATATGCAAGACTCCTGAATTAAATTCCTACGTTCGGTCGCTGAATATTCCTTGCTAGATCTTAGTCGAAGTGGGGATATAAGAAATGAGAGGTGCACATATATAGGCCTACAGATTGGCAGAAAAATGGCATGAGATTTATAGGATCCCTGTAATTACGTGAAACGTGTTTGCTCTCGGTTGAGTGTTATTGTGATGTTTAGATTCTTAAGGAATTGACTCTTTTTGTAAGGATTGTGAATATGATTCAGAGTAAAATTAATTGAATGCAATTTATGTCTTGTATTATTAATGATTATTTTTCCTTTATTTCTTTATTTTAAAATGTCATATATCTGTATAAGTATATACAATGAAATTACTGTGCTTTATCCGAATTGGTTTGTTGGATAGCAGTTAGTGTTTAGTAGTATTTATTTATTTAACCTGGTAGAGATAAAGCCATCAGGCCTTCCCTTCCCCTCTACCAGGGATTACAACTGCAATCTTATGAATAGAATTAAAATTATAATTACAATTAATATTAAATTTTCAATTACAATCAAATCAGACTAATAAAATATTACCTGATTAATAAAGGCTAGATAATGTAAAAGTTAAGAACAAAATAAAAATTACTGAAGCACAAAAATGAAACGTAGAATACTAAAATTATATAGTGAAGAAATTACTGGATATTGAAATATTTTATGCTAGAATAGGAGAGTATGGATCTATAGGTCTATGATAAAATAAATAAGAAACACAATTAATGCAAGGAAATGTCTGTATCTCTATCAAAAACTATAACAATACCAGAATCTGATCCGATGCTAACAAGTGACGACAGAATTGTGTGATGTAATTTACTTACTCTTGTTAAAAGTCCAAGGAAATAAAATAAATTGAAAACATTATGTAGAAATGAATAGATAGTGCAAGGCTCCGAGGAATTATGTTCCGATTATCACTAGTTAAGGAAGAAACTGCAGATGTTAGACGAATGATTGAAACAGACTGCAGTGAAGTCTAATCTTGAAGGATAGTTATAATGCTGTAATTACCACTTACCACATGTGGATATGGGTAATCTGAATCCTTCAGTTTCTTGTCCTCGGGCATCAATATGCTGTCATCGTAAAGAAATCTGCAATACAAAATTATGTACCTGTGGTTAAAAATAATTGTTGTAAGTATAGCGACCCAATGAATTAAATGAGTGAGTTAACCAGTGCTTGAAATTTAGCCGTAATGTGCACTGTTAGTTAAACGTTTACAACTTCGGTCTTCTAAATTCGAGATCCAGGTTCAAGTCCCGACGAATAAGAGTTGTAAGAAATTTCTTGGGATACATAAATTTATCCTGTCATTACTCAGTCGTATATAATTCACAATGATCTTCATTATTGATGCAGTAACAAAGAGAAATACAATCTTGTCTAGGATAGTGTAATTCCTATTGCACATGGTTAACAAACCAAATAATAATCAAGGAAATTCCTGTGGTTGCCACAGAAACCTTACTATTCTAATATGGAACAGGAAGAAATCAGATTTGTCATAACTTTAAAAATAAGACATATCAATGTCTCCATATTTTATAATCTAATACCTGGGATGAAGATAAATTCAAACAAGACGAAGACTATCGTCATACGAAGAAAAAGAAAAATAAAGAAGGTAAACTTGCGAATTCGAAATGAGGCAGTAGAGCAAATAGCTTCAAATACTTGGAGTGTACTATAAGCAATAACATGAGCTGCTGCCAGGAAGTCAAAAGGAGTATAACAATGGCAAAGAAAGCTTTTAATAGTAAAAGGAGCATCTTCTGCAGACCTCTGGAAAAAGAACTAAGGAAGAGACTAGTGAAGTGCTTTGTGTGGAGTGTGGCATTGTATGGGACATGGACATTATGACGAAGTGAAAAGAAGAGAAGCGAATAGAAGCATTTGAAATGTGGATATGGAGAAGAATGGAACGTGTGAAATGGACAGACAGAATAAGAAATGAAGCTGTGTTGGGAAGAGTGGGTGAAGAAAGAATGATGCTGAAACTGATCAGGAAGAGAAAAAGGAATTGGCTGAGAAGAAACTGCTTACTGAAGGATGCACTGGAAGGAATGGCGAATGTGAGAAGAGTTCGGGACAGAAGAAGATATCAGATGGCAGACGACATTAAGATATATGGATCATATGCGGAGACAAAGAGGAAGAGAGAAAATAGGAAAGAGTGGAGAAAGCTGGGTTTGCAGTGAAAGACCTGCCCTTGAGCAGAACACTATGAATGAAATGAATACCATTAATTTGGATGCCTTTTCGAAAACAGTATTCGGATCTTATATTATTGAGCATGGATGAAGTTTCAAATGTCTAATACATCACAATCGACGGATTGCAATAATTATTATTGAGGAGTTACTTTAAAATTCTTAGAAATGCTAATTTAAAAATTGTTCTCCAGACTTGAAACTATATTCTAAATTCAATGCTAAACAGATTTAATAGTTTATGGCGTTCTATGATGATGATGATGATAATAGCAGAGAAAGCCATGGCGTAACTCAGTTGTCTAAGGCGCTTGCCTGCCGATCTGGAGTTGTGCTTGGGCGTGGGTTCAATTCTCGTTTGGGCTGATTACCTGATTGAGTTTTTTCCAAGGTTTTCCCCTAACATAAAGCAAATGTCAGGTAATTTATGGCGAATTCTCGATCTCATTTCGCCAATGATCATCTCGCTATCACCAATTCCATTGATGTCAAATAACCTATTAGCTGACACAGTGTCGTTAAATAAGCAACTAAAAAAACTAGTGTAGCAAGTATATTCACAGTTCTTCAGAATGCATAACTTACTTGCCGTAAGTTCCATTATAGACCTTTGACTTGCAATCAGCCAGCAAATCAATCATCTGCTCTATGGTCAAATCTTCAGGGGCATCGACTTCTTGCGGCAGATGGTTTAACTTTCTCCCTCTGCACTCAACCTACAGAAATTAAAATATCTTCATAATCATCTCTATTATTAATAGATTAGACATGAAAAGTTGTTATAACTAAATGTTGTAATTTTTGGATTCAAGTTCTTCACTCAATCTTTTAAGATCTCTTTCTTTCGTTTCTTCGATTTCTACATTTGTAGGGTAAGAATACAACACAAATTGTTAAATGTTATGAAAAAACAGATTCTCAAATGCTCTTAATACATGCGTTGTAAAAGCTATATTACAATACAAAAATACTTAGTCATACGTTAAAAAGTGTTAAAATTTAAAAAAAAGTTTAGGCTATACCTTTGACAGACGGCCCCGTTTCGACGTGATGTCACGTCTTCCTCAGTGTCTCCTGAACTACTGGTGATCTTGAAATCTGTGATGTGCATTTGTCGCTTGTAGGGGTGGGGGTATGTTGCTCTTATGGTGGGGGCTGGTTGTTTGTGTGTTATGACGTATCATGACGTCGAATAATGTGTGGGTATTGAACTGTAATTGTGTGTTAAGTATATGTTGTGGGTATGTTATTGTATGTTTATATATTTCGTATTGTTCTAAGATGTTTAACTGTGAACTTTTTGGTGTGATGTGTAAAATTTCCATATCTGTTTCTATATTATTGTAGTCATGATTATTGTTGATAATGTGTTCTGCATAATTTGATGTGATGTAGGGTTTGGTTATAGCTTTAATATGTTCTTTATATCTTGTGTGAAAGAATCTTCCTGTCTGTCCTATGTAAAAATGTGGGCAACTATTGCATTTTAGTTTGTAAACTCCAGTTGAATTATATTTATTTGAATGTTTAATGTGATTATTTAGATATTTCTGTGTTGTGGTATTTGTTTTGTATGCTATCTTGTATTTCAGTTTTCTGAATGAAGTTGCAGTTTTGTGAGTATTGGTATTGTGATATGTTAATGTTATGTATTTATTCTCACGTGGTGTTTGTGTTGGTTTGTTCTGTTTTTGTTTTGCCTTTTTTATTGGTGTGTCTATTATGTTAGGGTTATATCCATTGTCTTGTGCTATATATTTTATTGTGTTTAATTCTTCAGTGTAGTTGTCACTGTTCATTGGTATATTAATTAATCTGTGTGTCATTGTACGAAAAGCTGCATGTTTATGTTGTATGGGGTGATTTGATGAATTGTGTGTGTGTTGTGGTTGTAGTGGGTTTCCTGTATATTTTGAATTCGTGTCTGTTATTTGTTTTGGTTATGGTGATGTCTAAGAAGTTTATAGCTTGGTTATGTTTTAACTTTTTAACGTATGACTTCTAAGCTTGGTTATGTTTTAACTTTTTAACGTATGACTAAGTAATTTTATGTTTTTAACAAACAAAGTATTAACGTGAACTTTAATCAATGAATACAAAAAATATTCGTGAATTTGAAATTCCTTTTCAGATCGAAAAGTCAGCCTACATTTGCTCAGACAAACCTGCCAGCAAACTTCCCTGCCTTCAATGTCTAGTACAGACCCAGAAACAAAATTTGGGCCACCTGAATTTTCCATGCACTGAGCTTATAATTGGAACTTGGAAAATTCAGTTGGGCCAGAAAATTCATGTGGCCCAAATTGTGTTTCTGGGTCTGTAAGTTACTAATGTGTAATATCAGTATTTTACATCAATATACGCTATCTGTGCCTATGTCAAAAGCAGGAGGAAGATGAATAATGTAAGAAATTGTGAAAAGTAAATATCTCTGTCTTACCTGTGAGGCTAAAATGATCACTAGAAACACAAACATAGCGAACTGCGACACAGCACTGAGTGATATAGAATGAATACTGCCTATGGCTCCATTGTGCAAGATTGCAACTGTGAAGATCTCTGATTGTTTCACTCCATAAATATTTCCTCGTAAACATACGATTTATTAGAATGTGTAGAGTGGTGGAAAGCAATACATGCGCTCCATTAAATCTTGTTGTATAATAAATAAATTGAAATTAAATTTTAATGACGGCAAACACTGAGCACACGTATGCAGGAACAAAAATATTTAAAACTGTACTCAAAACTGAGAGAAAAAAAGGACAATTAAACTAATGAAGAAAGGATACTCATAGATTTCTGTACCGTAACTCTACAAACTGAATTGAGAAAAATATTAAGAAACTGAAATAAATATATTCAGGGTAGAAGAAATAAAAATATTCAATGTAGAGGAAATGAAAATAAGCTATGAAGAATTTGAAGTGGAGAAGACCCATTCACTATTCTCAGTGTAAGTCTAGAGCAGCAGTGACCAAAACTCGAACTGCAGTGATTACATGCGACAGACAGCCTATGAAGTAAGGAGACGGAAGAAAGGTACTTGGCATGAAAACTACAACCAGAGGTGGTTCCTGTACAAACATCTTGATCAATCCCGGGGTTAAAAATCTTAAGCTTTGCTATATCAGTAATGTCACTGCTGTCATCAAGAGCCAGTAAAGGTGAATCTTTCTTATATCCCAGCCACTATAAGAACTTGATAAAATACCAAGCTGTATCAGTAATGTCACTGCTGTCATCAAGAGCCAGTGAAGGTGAATCTTTCTTATGTCCCAGCCAGTATAGGAACGTGATAAAATACCTTGAAAATGTCTTCTATTTATAGTATTGATTAGTATAAATTGATGTGATCATTGGGAGAGCTATAATCGCACCCAACCCAACTTTTTTTTTTTTTTTTTTTTTTACATTGGGGAATTTAATTGAAGTGAATTTATTATGGCAGGCAGAGTAACTATCTCATGCCCCCACGTTTTGTATTGCTACATGTGCACTTCATTAGAACCAGGTACCCAGCCTTGAAGCCGTTAGCCCTGTGAACTTACAGTATATTTATTTTCCCCTATTATCATATTATGGGATTATCTAAGAAATTAGCAATTTCTTTGTTATATATAGTAGAAGAGAAAGAGTGGGAGAAGGGAGGTAGTCCATGGGCCATTTCTTTTAGGGTTCATCCCGACATTTGTCTTATTACTCAAGGGAAACCACGGAAAACCTTCAGCAGGATGAGGTGTCGTGCTGACGACAAGCCAATTGGCTACAATGGGGTCTGTATATATTGAGAAGGAAGGATGTCTTTTAATCATGATTTTAAGTACAAATACAAATATTTTAAGAAACCATAAATAATTATATACAATAGATCATGTTCAAAACATCTATGCAGCCAATAACGTGATGACCCTGAAACAGAGAAATAACATTATTAGTGCCTTAGTAGACATATGTCTGTTTGTCGAGTCCTGTTGTTGTTTAGTGTTCAATTCGATTTGCGTCTTGTACGTTATCATTCCAAGCTTAGGTCTTTCGTGTTTATCTAAAGCAGGGTTGTAGTTACCCAGGGAAGAAATTAATGGGTTGTTGCTGCTGTACGACTTGGTGTACGTGCAGAAGGCTTGATTATAAATATATTCTTGAATTGTCAAAATTTCGAGTTCTTTATGAATCAGTCTAACAGGTGTTACTCTAGGAAGTCGTGTAATGAATCTTAAAAGTATGTTTTGGAAAACCTGTAACTTATTAAGAACTGTAGTAGGTGCATGTCCACAAGCAGGACAAGCATATAATATTATTGACCTAATCAATGTTTTATACAAAGTGAAGGCTGTATGTGTGTTTAAATTTCTGCTTTTATTTAAAATTGGGTACAGCTCCACCATTCTAGAATTGGCAAGTCTGAGTTTCTGTAGTACGTGTTCGGAAAAAGTGAGCCGTCTGTCTAGTGTTACTCCGAGATACTTAACTGAAGTTTTCCACTCGATTTGTGATCCATTTATAGCTAATTTTGTGTGATTTAATCCCGGTCTATTGAATTTATTTCTTCTGCTAAATAAAATGGCTTGTGTTTTCGATATATTTAATTTAATTCTCCATCTGAGGAGCCATGGTTCAATTTCACGTAGGTGATCTTGAAGTCTGTTAATGGCAACTGAATCATCAGTGTATAGCGTTAAAATACTATTATTGAAATTTGGATTAAAGGGTAGGTCATTAATATAGATTTGAAACAATATCGGTCCCAGAACGCTGCCCTGAGGCACTCCAGCGTTGATACCTCGCGACGTGGAGTGCACATCGTTCAGTTTAACCTGGAACATTCTGCCCCGAATATAATTATCCAACAATTTTACTAAGCGGTCATTTAAATTATTAATTAATTTATATATCAAGCTCGCATGCCAAACTCTGTCAAAGGCTTGTGTATAATCTAGGAATATATCCGCTGTTGTTTGGTTTATATTAAAAGCCGTAGTAATGAATTCCGTCGTGCAGAGCAATTGCTGTGTGCACGAATGACCTGAACGGAATCCAAACTGTTCATTTCGGATTAGATCATTTTTCCCGAGTTCGGATTTCAATCTTTTTTGTATGATTTTTTCCGCAACTTTACCCAAAACGTTTAGTAGACTAATGGGGCGATAATTGTGTGGAACCGATTTATTCTTTCCTGGCTTAGGAATTTGAATAACGTGAGAGTGTTTCCAGATGTTAGGGAAATAGCCTATCCGAAAGATAGCATTTATGATATTTGTAAGCAATTTAAATGCTTTCGGTGATAGCTGTTTCAGTACTTCAGCTTGTATGCCATCGGGACCAGGAGCTTTTTTATTTGGCAAGTGTCTAACTTGCCATTTTATCTCGTGAACACTAGCAGGACGGACCTGTGGTGCGTCGTTGTTGTTGACCCAACCCAACCTAAATACGTACCTTACTTATATACGAAAATCGTCGTGCGTGAAGGAAGAATACCGCCATTTTTCTTTAATGTAACAGTGAGTTTCAGTGTTGCCAACGTAGTAATAATACTACACACCTAATCAAACCTAACCTAACCTTTATCATAATATTACACATCTAATCTAATCTAACCTAACCTGTCACCTGTCACCTGTAGTAACATTCCTCACATTTAGTATCATTTCGTTTTCATATATTGCCGACTCTGCCAGTCATGTTGGTTTCCATCTAGTGGAAGTGGATCGTACTAATACTACTAATTCGAAGAAGACGCTATGGCGACTTTTATAATAAATACATTTTACACGTTTCGTGATATACTAAATGTGTTAATGTAATATATATATATATATATATATATATATATATATATATATATATATATATGGTGCAATAAGATTTGAAGTGTGTTGTGGTTGTGATAAAAGTACTGAAAATTGGATTATAGCGTCACATTGGCAGTGATAAAAGTGTGCAATACTCGTTCAGTGGCTGGTGGATGCTCTAGTTTGACCTAATAACATAAAAATAAAGAGAAATATCGCAATAAGCAGAATGTAGGAGCTCCGCCCACTACTCCACTCCGCTCCACTCCACTTTTCCCCTACTAGCTCATCAGACATTCTACGTAATAGGCGAGTGTAGTGTCGAATGCACATTTCATGTGGGTGGGGATAACTTCCCCTACTGGCGTTCTCTTTATTGCGATTTATCCAAAATAAACTTCACATAATACAATTCTAATCACTTAAGAAAAATCATATTATAACACACAATGCAGAGTGCAGAACGTTACAAATATTTCAACTCACGCTAGGCACTACGCTACTATTTCTACCAACAACAACAAATGTGAAGAAATTCCTACATTGTGTTGAGAACACTGCCTAATTTGAATTCCTGGGCGCTACTATGTCTACCAACATATTTCACTTCAATTAGACGAAACAAATGTGAAGAAATTCCTGCATTGTGTTGAGAATACTGCCTTAGACGGAAAGGTTCCCTCCCACTAAACGCATCCTTTGGAATGGATCCCCCACTATAAAACCAACGAGCACAGAATACATAGAGTAGACAAAAACAACTTGGAAATGAATCAGAGCTTCCGGACAGCTGCCATCACGATGCTACCACCCATTAGCTTCCGCTTAGCATATGGATAGTTGATTGTGGTGCGCCGCTAAACCAACACCAGACCGTCAAAACCGCGTCACTAACCCAAACCAAGAGCGTCAAAATCGTGCCGCTAATCCAACACGAGCACAAACGTGATGCTAACCCAACTCTAGAGCGTCAAAAACACGCCGCTAATCCAAACCTACAGCGTCAAAACCGCGCCGCAAATCCTATGCTAGAGTGTCAAAAACGCGACGCTATACCAACACCAGAGCGTCAAAACCGCGTCACTAACCCAACACTAGAGCGTCAAAAACGTGCTGCTAACTCAAACATAAAGCCAAAACCGCGCCGCTAACCCAACAGTAGAGCGTCAAAAACGCGATGCTAACCAACACTCTATAGCGTCAAAAACGCGCCGCTAACCCAAGCCAAGAGCGTCAAAACCACGCCGCTAACCCAAACCTGGAGCGTCAAAAACGCGCCACTATACCGAACCAAGAGCGTCAAAAACGAGTCGCTAACCCAACTCTAGAGCGTCAAAAATGCGCCGCTAATCCAACACTAGGGCGTCAAAAACGCGTCGTTAAACCAAAACCAGAGCGTCAAAACCACGTCACTAAACCAAATCTACAGCGTCAATAACGTGCAGCTATCCCATACCAAGAGCGTCAAAACCGCGCCGCTAACCCAACACTATAGCGTCAAAAACGCCCCGCTAACCCAAGTCTATAGCGTCAAAACCATGCCGCTAACTCAAACTGGAGCATCAAAAACGCGCCGCTATTCCAAACCAAGAGCGTCAAAAACGAGTCGCTAACCCAACTCTAGAGCGTCAAAAACGCGCCGATAATTCAACATTAGAGCGTCAAAAACGCGCCGTTAAACCAAAACCAGAGCGTCAAAACCGCGTCACTAAACCAAATCAACTGCGTCAATAACGTGCAGCTATCCCATACGAAG
This sequence comes from Periplaneta americana, assembly GCF_040183065.1. Taxonomy (NCBI): domain Eukaryota; kingdom Metazoa; phylum Arthropoda; class Insecta; order Blattodea; family Blattidae; genus Periplaneta; species Periplaneta americana. The sequence continues at coordinate 132,664,941 of NC_091125.1, forward strand.
AGCGTCAAAACCGCGCCGCTAACCCAACACTAGAGCGTCAAAAACGTGATGCTAACCCAACTCTGTAGCGTCAAAAACGCGCCGCTAACCCAAGTCTATAGCGGTAAAACCACGCCGCTAACTCAAACTTGGAGCGTCAAAAACGTTCTTCTAACCCATACTTGGAGCGTGAAAATCGCGCCGCTAACCGAACACTAGAGCGTCAAAAGCGTGATGCGAACCCAACTTTAGAGCGTCAAAAGCGCCCCGCTATCCCACGCCTAGAGCATCAAAACCACATCGCTAATCTAAACCTTGAGCGTCAAAAACGAGCCACTAACATACAACTGCAGCGTCAAAACCGCGATGCTGACCCTACACTAGAGCGTCAAAAACGCACCGCTGTAACAAACCTAGAGCGTCAAAAACACACCGCTCATCCAACGCTAGAGCGTCAAAAAGGCGACAACCCAAACCTACAGCGTCAAAGACGAGTCGCTAACCCAACACTGGAGCGTCAAAAACGCGCCGCTAAATCAAAACCGGAGCGTCAAAACCGCGTCACTAACCCAACCCTACAGCGTCAAAAACGTACAGCTAACCCATACCGTAATGATATTGTGTTATGCATTATCCGGGGGAGTGGGGGAGCCGAAGGTATACGTCCTAACGTTCTCTTCTAATCTTCTAACATACAACCATAGGGAGTTAATGGTGAAAAACAGAATATCTACGAGTCAAACTGTTAATTATTACCAGAATAAATACAATAATAACACTGAAATATGTTAATCAAATTTCAGTAATAGGTCTCCCCTTTGGTGCTAGAGGTATCATATCAAAATGTTTTTTGAATGGCGGGTAAAATATAAATTTTTAGAAATCTCTAGAGACAGAGATAGTGACAAGTACAATCTAGTGTATCTGTGGCGGTGATAAGAAATCATTTGTGTGGAAAAATACACTGTTATTAATTAAGAAAATGATCTGTTTATGTTTATTACAATGATTTATCCTATAGGTTACATGTATCAGATAAATACAATAAATACTGTATTAGTAACATATAGCTAATGTTAATAACACTTAAAATAATAATAATAATAATAATAATAATAATAATAATAATAATAATAATAATAATAATAATAATAATAATAAAATGAAACAATAATCATACAAACATTTTTAATTTATTTTTAAACTTAAGAATGTGTAAATTACTTAGGTCTGGATTATTTTTCAATATTGAATTACATAATCTTGGTCCATAATTCCTACTGTGTCTTAATCCAGCTGTACTTGGATTGACCAAGTGACTTTCATTTATGCACAATTTGTGCGCTTTATTATTATTATTATTATTATTATTATTATTATTATTATTATTATTAGTATTATTATTAATCCAGCTGTAGTGTGGCATTTAGAATGATGGAATTTTGTTCAACACCTAATTTTTAAGAAATTTCAATGTTTCCAAGTATGTTCTGACTTTCCAATAACTCGATGTTTGGAACTAACTGGCAAATAAGGAAACAGCATCATTATTGAAGGAGGATAAGAGCTCTCTGCACACGTCGACATACAAATAATTATGATATAACACTCTTTTCTAAGAATGAAGGTCGAAAGGTCAAGAATTGAAAGATATGTGGTGCAATTATATCGCTCTGCCTGATATAGCCAACATGACGTACTATTTTCATCGAACAGACCAATGCTTTCAAGGTATCGATGTTGTGCATTTGTTTTGCAGTAGCTACAGCGGGAACTCTCGTCTCCTTATCGACGTGACGTAACGCCTGTGACATCGATTCATATTTGTCACATCAGTCCTAATAAGGTAAGATAGTCTGTATATTTGTAGCGATCGAATAGTGTCACTATATCTGCGACAGTTGAAGTACGACACTGATCAGATGTTGCTGACGTCTCTATCTGTATACTTCGGAGTCATAGAGAGGCGTTCTACACTTCTATTCTTTTCCTCTTTACGATATCAATATATGAATAAAAATTTGCATCCAATTTTATACTGAATTTTACTTGTAAATGCATGTCACTATTTTTATGAACGCATACGTGGAGTTTCAAAATCACCTTGTCCCTCTTTCACATGAGCTCCTCCTGTCCATGCAAAATTTATCCCTTTTAAAAAAGTCCAAGTATGACGCAGATCAATGTCAGGTAACACAGTGTATTACCCGTCCAAGACGAGTGAGGACCTGAGAGATGAGCGCGCCACTTGTTCTGTATACGAACGATGCCGTCCTGCAGATTATAGAGGTAATTGAATCACCAGATACTAACACAACGTCATATGATGCGACCGCGCGATGTACGTATTTATCTGGATTTCATGGCATCATTTTTGTTTGGATATAACAAAACAAACTTGTATCATTACATAAGCAAATAAAATTAGAATAGTTAATACTGTAACTATTAGTGATGTACTTAATTACAATTAATTTTAGTTACTTGTTATAAACAGAGATCGGAAGTTAAGGCATTATAAATCATTAAAATACAGTAGGCAGGCAAAAAGGTATCATAAATAGCTAAAATAGGCAGGCAAAAAGGCATTATAAATAGGTAAAATACACAATAATAGGCAATTACAAAAACCTTGCACTCGACCCACAATCTTGCACTTTTCACAAAGGAATTTCGGCAACAAGAAAAGTTTTATATAAGTCGAATGCAAATTGAGATTTTCGACTCTAGTTGCAATTACTGTCGGAAGCAAAGAAATCTTCTTCCCAGTAGCCTTGGAAAGTGCATTTTTGTGTTTCGTAGTACTGATATGTTGCGATATGAAATATTTCTTTTCGTAGTTCACTGACTGCTCACATATTTTGCATGTAAGTACTTTACCGTTAGTACAAAATATGTCGGATCCAAAAGTATTAACGTAACTTTCAATTCACTGCGTAAAGGAACACTGAATTTCGGCATCTTGCTGCCAGCTAAAACAACGTCGCAATTAAAACTGAAACAAAAATAACCGTTAAAAATAACGTTAGACCAGCACTCATTGTTGCCTTGTCAAATAAACAAAAGCGATAATTATAGTCCCGTCGCTCTAATTTCCGGCAGCCAATCGCGTTGCAGGTCGGCTACCTTTAAACGTGTGCGTCTTGTGATTCGCTGATTCATTTCTTAAGGCTCGATAAATACTTAATATAATCGCCCGCCATTTTAGCTCTTTAGTTGGCGTTCGCAGAAAGCACACGAAGACGTTATTTGCCGCTCAATTATTTGCTGAATTACATTGCGTTTGATTTATTATCATAGGAGTTACGACATGATGTTTAACGGTGTTGCAAATAGATTCCTCGTATGGTAGCTCGGCAACGTAAGAACAAAAATGGCGAATGATACTACCTACCTAGACTTTATAGAGCCTTCACTTTCTAAGACGTAAGCAAAGAAGCGGAGTCACGCCGGAAATAACAGCGTCGGGACTATAAAACGCTTACTGTTATACATTTTTGCACGGCAGCACTCATTGTTGCAAAGAGAATATGAACTGACTGAAAGACAATAATATACATTCGGTGAAGTCACTTTCATTGTAGTGGTCATAGAAATTAAAATATACCTGTAGGCAATTTTAAATAATAAATAAATAATCGAATCAAATAAAGGCAAAAAAAAAAGCATTTATTTTGTAAATTAGGCATTTATATTCAAAAAGGCAGAAAAGGGCAACATAAAACTGTGACGTTCAATCACAAAGGTATAATTCGTACAGATTTACTTTCAAAATAAAGATAGATTTAACACATTTAAAAAGGCATTCTGCCAAAATTCCGGTCTCTGGTTATAAATAATACATTTCATTAAACACAACATATAGCGTCCTCTTTTTACTACAGACAGACCCCCGTACATCTCCGGTTATGAAGAAGTGTATACGCTTACGATTGTCAAGTAACTCTTATTTCCGGTTACTCGAATCTAAAACGACGCTTCACTTTCTTGTAGCCTTTATTTTTTTACTTGGTTGTTTAACGACGCTGTATCAACTATTGTTAGCATCGATGGACTTGGTGAAGGCGAGATGGAATTTGGCGAAATGAGGCCGAGGATTCGCCACAGATTACCTGGCATTCGCCTTACGGTTGGGGAAAACCTCAGGAAAACCCCAACCAGGTAATTAGCCCAAGCGGGATTCGAACCCATGTCCGAGCGCAAGTCCGGATCAGCAGGCAAACGCGCTACCGCCTGAGCTACACCGGTAGCTGTCTTACCCTTCTTCTCACTAAATGTTCCACAATAAAAATTCTCCGTGCTACAGTAAAAGTCATTTCAGTATCTTTATTTGAGACGAACTCACAATGAACACAGCAAGCGACCAAATCCGCACTCCACCGGAAAAGGCTGTTGACTGCTATTTGGAATCCCCGTCACACCTTCCCACAACTTTCCTGTCTTTGTGTGGGCGGCTGGGAACTTCAGGTGGCTCAGGTGTGTCTTCGCTAGGGACACGAACTAATACTACTCAAATAGTATCAGTAGAACGGAATATTTCTTTGGCAGAAGTGCAAAACCTCATAAGTCCGGAGAACCAGAATTTTCAGGGATGCAATAAAACTATTCTGTGTTAAATTTGCTTGATATATGAACAAAAGTATGAATCAGAAGATTATCTTAAAATAATTTTAAAAGAAATTATGAATCATACTTTTGTTACTATGTGAAGCAAATTCAAACATGTAGGACAGATTTATTGCATTCCTAAATATTTTGGCCCTCAGGACTTACGAGGTTTTGCAATTATGCCAGCAATTATAAAGTACGTTTAAAACATCAAACATCAACATCCTAACAACATCAACAAGGACGAGGAGTTACAACTCAGTAACTCATGGGGAAGTCTATTCCAAAATCATACTTAGGAACGAGAAGCCAGGTCTCCACATGTGCGCGGCGCCCCCTCCTTCATCCGGACATCGGCCACGGTATCAAGGTCACTCTTTCGGACCTTATGAGGGCCAGTACTTAATATGAATACTCCCCTTCATACAGATCTCAACCGGATTGGACAACGTAGGACCAATCAGATGCCAGAAGGATAACCACGACCTATACTTAGGATCGAGAAACCAGGTCTCCACATGGACGCGGCGCCCCCTCCTTCATCCGGACATCGGGCACGGTATCAAGGTCACTGTTTCGGACCTTATGAGGGCCAGTACTTCATATGAATACTCCCCTTCATACAGACATACAGACCTCAACCGGATTGGACAACGTAGAATCAATCAGATGCCAGAATGAAAACCTACGACCTATCACCGCAAGTATTCCCCCCATCGAGACTACTATTATATACTATTATTATACCAGCTCGCAGACTATTTCCGTAAAAGGCGAAAGATTTATACGATTTGAAAGGAAACCAGAGTTCGGTTTTCCCCTTCAAAATTTTCTAGAGCTCCTTCAGTGGAGCAGCGTAACTCGGAGTGAGACTAGTGGCCAACAGGCTTGGAGCTCACATATTTAGTTTCGTACAGCCCCAACCCCTTGCAAGGACGCGATTGCGTACCTTTAAATTTGTCCTCCCAATTCTCCTCTTTCGATTTTTCGATTTTTTTTCGACTATTTCCTTATCCAACAACTGCTCTGAAGATGACCACAACACAGCGGTCGAAACGTCAGCCACCAACACCAAGACAACGCGGTAGAAGCCCTGAAGCTTATCCACATACCACGTTTAAAACATGTTTTTATAATAGATTTTGTAATGGCAACTACACTTCTCCTTTCAAGCATTTAGCATGTCCAAAGTCTCAAGGGAATCTTGGAGCTGAAATTTTACAAGTTTCCTCTGTCAGGGACGGAGTACCCAGAACTCGACAATGTAATAGTTTTCCTTACAATTTGTCTTTAAAATTCACAGATGGCAACACTGCAAATTCCCCCACAACTGGTGACAAACACGTCACTTCAACTCCTGGTGCCGCAGCTGTTATGTTTCGCCTTCCACAAAAAGGACAGAGGTCCTCAGAACCTCCTCAACGGGTCAGATGCTTCCCAAAAGGAGCTGCTGGAAAAGGAACAGACCATCAGCAGGCTGGAAAAGGAGTTGGCGCGGAGTCGAGCGAAGGCGAAGGAGCTGAACAAGAGAACAACGGAGCTGAACGAGAGACTGGACGTGGCCACAGAGCAGATCCAGGATATGCAGCTGCAGCTGTACGAGCTGCGGAAGAGCTCTGGAAAGAATTTGCAACGGCTGCAGGAACAGAAGTTCGAGAGGCAGGCAAACTTCAGCAACTGTAGTGTTGAGATGGTTGAGGGAGCAGCGCGCTTGCATGAGGCCAGGGAGAAGTGCCAGGTAGATAATCTTACTGCACTTCGTATAATGAGAAAATAAAACCATGATAATGTATTGTAATTTGAAATTAAGTATTTTCTGTATTTTCTTTAAAATTACAAGATAGAAATATGTCATAAGTCAATCATACCTATATAACAAAACATTTTTAGGTCTATTTACGTTCCAATGGCATTTTCAATAATTTTAAACTCTGTTTTCGTTTGCAGAATGAACTTGTTAACACCACTACAACACTAAACATGACAATGGTAAGTGTACAGTTCTAAAAGGTTTCCACGGTACGTTTTTTGCTATTGTAATCCGTTTCAAAATTGAGTCTTTATTCGCAAGCAGAAGTTCTACGTAAAATTCCTCTCTTCTCTTCTACTGTCTCTAAATTCATCTGTAGTGTGGGGGTTATTTCTGCATACACTATTTTTTTAGAGTTATTTAGGGCGTAGGCCTATATTACAATTTCGCCAAAATATAACAGAAATGTATCCGCGTATTCCGAATCTCACCGGACCAGTGGACAACATGACGTCACGCTTCAGAGGAATAGGAACAAAACTGCTGGAAGGATCGATGGCTGTCATGGCGACTGTATAAGTTGTTATCTGTGCTACGCTAGCAAAATTTTGCGAAATTTCCGTATTGCCATCTCGTTCAAAGAAAAGAGATCATAAACAACTTATTTCTTGAACCGGTAGTAATAACTGGTCCGTTGACATGTTCGCTCATAAACCATTAACATATTGTTTTTACGTTGTGCTCATTACAAACAATACAGCAGAACTAAAGCAGAACACACCACCATGACACAACAGTGCACGATGTCATTCGTCTGCTAATTCCCGCCCTATACAAGAACCAATCAGATTCACTGATGGCGGCTGATGGAGACTGCCACCACCTCTGCAAGCTGATGGCACCGGTGCGACACCGGTGGAGCATCAATGACGTCATCGGTGGAATTCGGAACACCGTGATTCCATCGGATTGCTCACCGGTGAGATTCGGAATACGCTCTATGAATGTAAACGAACACCACTTTGAGCAACTCCTATAACACAGGTTATTACTCATTATGAAATAAAGAAATAATTGTAATGCTGAAACTGATCAGGAAGATAAAAAGAAATTGGCAGTCACTGGCTAAGAAGAAGCTTCATACTGAAGGACGCATTGGAAGCAATGGTGAACGGGAGAAAAGTTCAGGACAGAAGAAGATATCAGATTGGAAGGAATGGTGACCGGAAGAAAAGTTCGGGCAGAAAAAGATATCAGATGATAGACAACATTAAGATAATATGGACCATATGCGGAGACTAAGAGGAAGGCGGAAAAGAAAGAAGATTGGAAAATGCAGTGACAAACCTGCACTTGGGCAGAACACAATGAATGAATGAATGAATGAATGAATGAATGAATGAATGAATGTGTGCATGCTATTCTTAATCAGTTATCACATTTTTGCTTGGTTATTTAGCGACGCTGTGTCAACTACGAGGTTATTTACCATCGATGGAATTGGTGATAGCGAGGTGATATTTGGCGAGATAGGTTACCCGACATTATTACTCAGTTATATGGTTAAAATATGCGATAAGTTAAAGACCGATAATGGCGCAGTCTACGCCGACCATGCAAGCATGTCTGATGCGCGTGATCCCTATCGAGAACCGGGCTGAATGCAATGTACTTTATTTAATGTAAGTAGATTTATCGCGAATGAAATCTAGGAGTCTTAATTATATCAATGAAACAAAGGAGTTGGCGTGATTTTGGGATTGCATTTTTTTTTTTTTGCTTACATTTTCATACAGAAATATATCGTTAATAAATTGAATATATGTTTGTTTTACTACTTTTCTCCACATCACAATTGTCATAACTATAGTATACTATGAAATTACGTTTTTGTATATATTGACTATGTTTAGTTACAACTTATAAACAAAGAACATGTCACAAAGTCACCGGCGTAACAAAGTCGGATGAAGCGCCGATCCGCAGTTGCGCTCGGGTCTGGGTTCGATTCCTACTTTAGTTGATTATCTGGTTGAGTTTTCTTCTGATGTTTTTTAATTTGTTATTTTACGACTGCTAAGGTTATATAACGTCTGAATCAGATGAAGGTGATAATGCCAGCGAAATGAGTCCAGGGTCCAGCGCTGAAAGTTACCCAGCATTTTCTGTTAATGGGTTGAAGGAAAACCCCGAAAAAACTCAACCAGGATTTGAACCCGGGCCCGCTTATTTCACGGTCAAGCATGTTAATTGTTACTCCACAGCAGTGGACATTCCGAGGCTTTCCCCAACCGTAATCAGAATGTCAGGTAATCTATAGCGAATCCTCGGCCCCACCTCGTCAAATGCCATCCTACTATCACCAATCCCATCGACGCTAAATAATCCAGTAGTTGATACAGCGTCTTTAAATAACCAATTAAAAAAAGTCAATGCAATCAAGATAACGAAAGACTTGATGCCGCCTGCAGTACCATATTTTATTACGCTTTCATCATGTCAAATTTTAATTTACTTTCACTCTTTTGTAGCTATATTTGGCTTTTATTATTAAAAGCAATTGAGGTGTTCTCTGGAACAAGAACTTAGCTACAAAATCTTGAATTTGAGATGCAAAACATCAAACATTTTAGAGAAATACGTTTTCATTATCTGCTGAAATCATAATTTAATTTAAACATTGTATAGTATAATTACAAATAACCTGATTAATACATTAATTAAATTAACAATTGTTAGGAAGGAGTGTCATTTTCTTTAGACATAATGGACATGAAATTAGAAGATGTAGAAGTGGAAGTAGGATTTCGCACTTTATTTAGTACAATGGATTCATGCTTATCGATTTACGTGGAAACGTTTGGCGACACTGACTAAACAGAAGAACGACCATGCGATAAATTGAAATTGATAAATCGAACTGCAGAAATTATCGCGATGTACGACGCCAGTCAAATGTTTCTAGAGGACGCTGCGTTTGTTGAAAGGAAATATTTTGCCAGGAGGGAGATGTGTTATTAAAGATTCAGTATACTCAAGAAACGGAAAAAACGATATAATGTACGTCAAGTTGTTATTCCAGAGAACGCCTCAATTTGTTTATATCAATATTTAAAGCTTTAATTATTACAACTATCTCATTTCAGGAGCTCCTGGAGGCTTCAGATAAACAAGTGCAGAATTTGACGACGGAAGTCGGCAAAACAAAAGTAAGTACGAACACTTAAAATACAATAAAACAATGAGAATTTGTAAAGAAAGAAACGCAAATTCTATGAATCGTTTCCATAACAATTCTGGAACCAAACTTCGGTTTCCACGATACCACGAGTGACGTCAGAGTAAACCTTTCATGTCAAAACGTTACAATAGTTTTTTCTTGTACTTCGAACATAGCCGTTTCACGTCAGAAGATGTCATGGTCATTCTAACGTCAGACTAGACTTAATTTCAGTTGCAGATGGCACTGCTAAGTCAGGATGATCCCCGCTGGTCGGTATCTAAAAGTAGGGAAAACGGAAAAATCCATTAATATTTTCTTGCTGCAAATACTATGAAGCTAATAATCCCATGGAACTCTGTTGGACACCACTAACCGGTTAATAGTTAATAAAGTCATGTAAAGTCGGAGTATCAGGAGATTAACGCTCCTACATGTTCAGAAATCAGTATTAAAGTAGCTGACAACTTAAAATGAATTAATATATATTAAATTATGCGCCGTGACGAGATTATTGTAGCTATCAAAATCAGAGGTTCATACGACATCTCGTTCTCGAGATAAGTTGACAATAGCAATGGTCGGAGATAGTGACGTCACTGGTGGCTTGCCTGATGTATGCCAGTGCTGTCCTGGCGTGCGTCTCGCGCGCAAGTAGTATTGTTTTCATTCATCCCGAGAATGTGCTGTGCGTTTGCTTTAAGTAAAAACTCCACCAGCGATAAGGCTGTAGACCTCAGGCCCATAGTACGGCTGGAAGGACGAGATCAATGGGAAAAGTCACGATCCCATCGGGAATCGAACCCGCGATGTTCCAGTTTGCAGTGTTGCATCTTAACCCCGACGATACCACTCACCCAAATTAATGGATATGTGTAATGTTTGTTTATTTGCACTGAAAAGTTTGATTGCATTGTTAAGAAATCACCTCAGATAAGACATTGCCTTTTCTCTTTCTTGCATTGGTTTACTATTCGTAACAAATTATCTATAGTAATGTCACAAGAGGTCTGAGATTTGCCGATAAATCCACGAACGAAGCGAGTAGATTTATTTGCGAAATCTCAGACCTCGAGTGACATTTATTAGGACTATTTCGTGAATAAAATAAAGATGCAAATAATATATCCCTAAAATTCGCTCACAAAATGTTAATAATTGTTAATACTTAACCTATTCACACATTGTGAAGTCGAAATAGTTGAATACCGATTACTGCAATAAAGAAATTGAATGCTATTCAGTAATGCTATTTGGGAAAAGCGAAATACAAGTTTAAAAATGTTAATTACATGTACTGCGCTTTTCTCTTCTTATTATTATAAGAGAAATACGTTTTCATTATCTGCTAAAATCATTATTTAATTTAAACATTGTATAGTATAATTACAAAACCTGATCAATACATTAATTAAATGAACAATTGTTATGAAGGACTGTCATCTTCTTTAGACACAATGGACATGAAATTAGAAGATGTAGATGTGGAAGTAGGATTTCGTACTTTATTTAGTACAATGGATTCATGCTCATCGATTTACGTGGAAACGGTTGGCGACACTGACTAAACAAAAGAACTACCATGCGATAAATTGAAATTGATAAATCGAACTGCAGAAATTATCGCGATGTATGACTGTGATTGGTTGGAATTCAAAATTTCCTTACACTTCATTGGCCGAAAATGGAATGACATTATATAGACGAAATAGCCCGTGTAATATACACTATTAAATTTTTTTTATAAATGGTATACTTTGTCTTCTAGGCAATCCCTATTTAGGGAAAGTATTTAATAATAATAATAATAATAATAATAATAATAATAATAATAATAATAATAATAATAATAATAATAATAAGAGAGTATGAAAGAAGTGATCATTCAATACCCCGAGAAAGAAACTAATTTGAAAAATATAAAGTATTTAGCCTGTTCGAAACTGACCATTTCCTTTTATTTTCGCAGAATCTTCTTGAGGAATCTCGTAAAGAGGTTGCCAGTGTGAACAAACAACTTAAAGATAAGCAAGTGAGTATTTATACAATAAGGAGATTCACGAGCACCAATCCTAGACACACATTAAAATTTAAGGATAAAATGAAACCGAACCTCTCTGGCGAAGAAACCGACACGTCAGTTATTTAGGCCTATTTAGGTCCTTTATGAAGAAATTTTGTGATTTAGGAAAATGTTTCCTCTTTTAAAGGAATCTATTTATTCTACTTCTTTACTTCTTTATTTATTTTTACAATGTTCCCCGTTTTTACTTGAATCCTTGATTAGGCATTTAATCAATTGTTGTACTAATGTAACTTAAATCTGGGAGTATATTTTAGTTCATTCTCACACAAAATTTAACTTTAATATTAAATTACTTTATAAATAAATGCTTAATTAACACAATAATTTGAATCTGTGATTATATTTCAATTTATTCTATAACTAGTTAAGTTTGAAGTTTGAATATATTTTTAATTTATCTTTGTACTAATATAATTTATATTTGTGATTGGATTTGAATTTATTGTTGCAATTCTGTAACTTAAGTCTGTTCTTACACTTCTTCTGTGATTATATTTCAATTTATTCTATAACTAGTTAAGTTTGAAGTTTGAATATATTTTTAATTTATCTTTGTACTAATATAATTTATATTTGTGATTGGATTTGAATTTATTGTTGCAATTCTGTAACTTAAGTCTGTTCTTACACTTGATTTTATTGCCATACTAATTTTACAGGGGGGAAAGGAACTGGGTACCCTACCCCATTACCTCCTGACTTAGTTGCCTCATGAGTTATGCTTTAATGTAACATTTATAAGGTTCCAACTTGTCTTTGGACAGTTAACTAAACAACAACTAATAATTTAACTTGCATGTTGCGTTCGATTTATAACATATTTTTCAACTACAATGACTTCATCCTGCGATTAGATCTCGTGTACTTTCATTTATATTTTAATGGAAAGCTTCCAGCTAGATGACAGTCTTGTAAATGTGACAGAAATTAATGTTCATGTGTTTGTTTTCTAGATAAAGCTGGATATTTGCAGAAATGAAGTGCAGGAACAAATAAATTTTACACAAGTAAGTACAGTAATCTACCTATTAGAAGTTGACAACAAAGCCAAATATAAAGATGTATTACTAAAAATTACAATGCAACACAATTTCGAATACACACATATATATAAAATCAGCTTCTCTGACGCCGAAAAGTGGTGAGTGAGTGAATGAATGAATGAATGAATGAATGAATGAATGAATGAATGAATGAATGAATGAATGAATGAATGAATGAATGAATGGTGTTGGTTAACAAGTTATTTAATAACTAAATAAATTAATTATTGCATAAATAATTTAATGAGTGAATAATTAAGTGAATAGATTACGGAGTAAATTATTAATTTAATTAATTAATGGATAAGCCAATGAATAACCGAATAAATGATAATTAACGAAATAATGAGTATAAATAAGAGTGATTGAGAACAGGTATATGAATAAATGAGAGAATTAATCAAAACTACATCATCTGCAAAGAGTAATACATTTAAAATAATAAATGATTAGTTAATCAGTGATTAAAATAAGTGTTCGGTTAATTCTTATTCTATTTTTCACTACGTACGATAGCTACCTCACAACCCCGTCAATACTAATATTAAATAAAGTTGGTGACAAGCTACAACCATGTCGAAGCCATTCGTTTGTTTTTATTTCATTACTAGAGCCCGGATGTTGTGTAATTACATATTCTGTTCCTATATAACATGTAGTTATAAGGAGAACTAAAATCTCGGCGAATCATATCAAAGGGATCATTATTCAAAAGTTTTAAGTTACATATTATGGTGAATATATATTACAGATCTTGAAAGAATACACATTTTTTTCCACCAATTTTCCCTCAGGTGCGGTGCTCGTTTCTGAAGGGAACTTCACTTTCATATTAATGTGATGTACCGAAATACGTATATTTCCGTGCACTAATTCTGCAGTACCATATGAGACTTCCATAGTCTCATTTTTCTTTTTCCTTCTTAGCTTTCATTGATTCTTTACTTGAATTTTTTTTCTTCTGTAAACTGCCATTGTTTGTTTGTGTATTTGTTTGCCTTTTTTTCTTACTCTTTTAGCTCTCATCATCTATTTGTTCTTGTATTGTTTTGTATGCTTTGTCTAATGGCAGCCTCTAATTTGAGGAAGCTCCGATAGATAAATAAATAAATACTTCTCTGTTCAGTTGTTTTGATCATTAAAATGCAAAGTGCTTACAAGATAATGATAATAATAATAATAATAATAATAATAATAATAATAATAATAATAATAATAATAATAATAATAATTCATCCATATTGTTATAAATTATAAACCAAATATTATGGTAAGTATAAAATTTCATAGGTAGCTGGGTTTTAGAAAAGTAGTTGATATTGATACAAATGTAGCTGAAAAGATAGTTCTGAAGTTGGCAACGCTGCTTGAGAAGCTTATTCTGACTTCAGGTGATACAGCTAGCTAGTCTACTGCTATGGTAAAATTATTATTATTATTATTATTATTATTATTATTATTATTATTATTATTATTATTATTATTATTATTATTTTGTAAGCACTTTGTATTTTAATGATCAAAACAACTGAACAGAGAAGTAAACAAACATTGAAAAAGTTCCCTCAGAAACAAGCACCGTATCAATTGAGCCTTCAAACATTAAATGAGATTGAATCTCATGTGCACCTATAATTTTTTTTTTCAGTTCTGTTTTCTTATCGTTGTGCGAAAATACATCTAATAAAGCTTAGATTTTAAGTTACATATTTTTATTTACAACATATTTATCTGCATGTTTTGCCATTTTTAGCTACATATTTATGTACAGTAGTAGCAAGAAAAAAACCGGACCGACCCTTGTAGCTGATTTCAGAGTCACAGATTCAAATTTTGCTAGTCACAAAACACATCCATCTTCTATAATTAATTATAACAACGAAATTTATTGCATTTGTTCGATTCTTATCGTCTTTTGTTTCCTTCAGTGCCTCAAACTTACAGACGAAAAAACTTTGAGAGTTTTATTTTCATCTGGCATCAATATTACATTTCTACATCTATTCGGCAAAGATAACTGCGTATTTTTACATTAAATAGCAGTACATACCTCTGGCTTCACTATCCATATTGAAATTACCACAGTTTGACACAATACACAGCACAGGATTCTTTTGTGTCAGCTACAAGGGTCGGTCCGGTTTTCTTTCTTGTCACTACTGTACATACGAGTATTTCTCATTTTTATACTACATGTCTACTTGTTATTCTGGCTGTTTTGAATCGTTACTTAAACTTAAAAAAAAAAAAAAAACTGAGAGTTTGTATATTGTGTGGCCACCTCTAGTCGTGTTGTACGTGATGCCTAAAACAATTTATGAACGGTTTGAGTCAGACACCTTATAGGCTATTCATGGTTTAGGCTACTATAGTTTGACAACTTCAAGTGAAACCCCGTAAAACACGCCAACTTTTGGAATCTCTCTCTTTCTTTCTTCTCTCTCCCTCGCTCCTCGTCATTCAGTCACCAATCAACACGTAAATGAAGTAGCGACGTTCAATTAGTAGGCTAACGGTGTCAAAGAGGACGGAAGCTTTGTAGTTTCAATAATTTTAATTATATCGCGCTGTCCATTGTCGTCAAGTCTTTTGAAGGCTGCTCCAATATTCCACGCGGAGTGTATATATAAACCAGAGTTGCAAATTTTAGCAGTGTGTCTTGTTCCAAGTTATATTAATATATAGCAGCAACAAACAAGACGTGACAACGTCGCATTTTCATTTTATTATCGGTGCATGCAATAAAGACCTACACATCTTAAAAGGAATGCCGCTGCCTAATAATTAAACGAGGCTACTATATCTGAGAGGGTGTGTGTGGGCATCGCGACCAATAGAAGAACCACTCCATTATTACCACAATAACGGATTCTTCATTTTTGCCTCGACTGTCGGCTAGGAAGGTTCCATTATGCTAGCATTGCAGGCAACTAGTCAACCTTTTAATGCTTTGTTAGCAGGTTTGACAAACTGTGAGTGGACCTGCATAGTGCTCTCTCCCTGCCCCCCGTGCTTTCTCACTTGCTCCTCCCCAAGACAGCCAGCGCTCACGTAGTAACTCCGTCAGGGTTTCAGTTCGATTTGTCAATCTATAGTAACGTTTTCTGTCCCAACACTGCATAAGGCTCGTATAAGAATTATACACGTTTATTAGTAAGACCGTATGTGCTACCTTTACAACATTGCTTTTTCTTTGTAACAGGAAGTTTCTGATGTGCTGATCCCCAACAAAGAGACAATCATGGCCATGGCCACAACTAGCGGCAACATTACAGTGATACGTCTGCTCCTGAAGCTGGGCAATGTGAACCTGTCTCAGTCTGACGCTTACGGCTACAAGCCTCTAGAATGGGCCTCCATCAAGGGACAAGTGGACATAGCCAAACTACTGCTGGACAGCGGTGCGAACCTGAAGGCCCTGACCAAAATCAACGACACGGCCCTTCACTGGGCGGCCCGAACCGGCCACTCCGAATTCGTCCGAATGTTGCTGAGCTCTGGAGCGGACCTGGAAGCGAAGAACAAGTACGGCTCCACACCCCTCCACGAGGCGGCCTACTACGGCCACCTGGAAGTGTGCACGCTGCTCGTCAACAAGGGGGCGCAGGTGAACGTGAAGAACACGGCCGGAAGCACTCCCCTCGACTTCGCGGCGTCTGCTGGCAACATGGATGTGGTCGAGCTGCTGGTTCGTAGGGGCGCAGACCGCAATATCGCGAACGGGAAAGGGCGCACGCCTCTGGAGGAGGCTCGTGCACGAGGCAGACAAAACGTTGTATGGTGGCTGGAGAACAACTGAAATCGGGCGAAAATGAATTCTGAAGGGTTTCTTGCCTCACAACACTGTCGTGCGAGTTATTCTCTACGTATTACTTGTGTAATACTGTTGTATTTTATTTATTACTTTGTCGCAATAAAATTTCATCATACTGTATATTATTATTCCAATGTTATCCTACATTCTCTTGCCTCCCTTCACAAAATACTAATTTCACGCATGAGCTATTACTAGTGTACGCACTCTGTGAGTTTACACGGATCCGCCGCAACGCGGCGCTGCTACCGCTATGAGCCTGACTCGGAAGGAGTTCACAGTACTCGTAACGCTGATTGTAGTCCTTTTTAAAAGCAAATTTCTTCCATTTAACCCGGCTATTCGTAACTTAAGAAATGCCTTTATAGTCCCTTATTTATATCTAATAGTCTTCTATCCGGTAATACTATTATGAATGTTCGTAACCTAAAATACAACAGATCTGAAACGTTGTGAAAGCAATTATAAGTTCAGTATTTAAATATTTTTTTTTTCGTAACAAGTTGCCAATTCAGGGAAGAAAATACCTACACAATGTTAGTAAATAAAGAGTTCGATGATATTTTACTTGCCTATGAATGAATTAAATTACTCACCATGATTAGTTTCCTTCTACCTTTGAGAGTTTGCGAGATGACTTGACGGATTTTCTTTGTCCTGAAGAAGAATCGGCACTTTAAGTAGTGGTAGACTAATTTATGAATAATATGCATGATGTGTTCTCTGCAACAACCTGCTCCCGAAGACTCGATTGAAAGAGCGTCAATGGTGTCAAGATAGAAGATGTCATCCCACATTGCACTTGCTGAGCTAATCTTTTCATTAATTTTCAATTCTGTTTGAATAAGTACGTCATACACAGCTTGCGAGGGACGGGTTAAAAAACTGACGTTCCTACCTGATCGGTAGTCTTTGATTTGGGTGAGAGCTGCACAATGTTTAGACCTATTACATTCCTGTCGAAGGGCACAGAGGGTACACTTAGAGGAATGATTTACTACATAACCGGCCACATGATACACTAAACATCTGTCAAACAACGCAGCAGGATTGGCATTCACACTATTTCTACTCTATTCTGATCTACAACCCGGAACAAAATAGTACGGCATTTTTGTAATTATTTTGTAAACCACCATACAATATTCTTTTGTCACAGGTTAACTCAAAGCACAACAAATTGAAGACATCTACATAATCCTCAACAACAAAGCATATTAACAATCCCTAGCAACTTTAATAATTAAACGCGCGAGAAATATATTTTCGAGGTGTCTGACTTCAGACAACCGATAGATCCTAGCGACCGAAGCGCCACTAGTTGTCAGGTCCGCCATCAACAATGGGAAAGCATAGAAGTGCGTACACCATTTCTTCTATTCGTCCTGCTATTACCGTTAGGGTAGACCAGGGTAATTGTAAACCCTTTTCACTGATTTCAAATATATTTAAACATTACACAACCCTGAGTAAGCATGTTATTTTCAGATCTTTCTTTTCTCTGAAAATGGGTTTAAAATAATAAGGTTGACTTTTTTCATCTTTTAATTGCTAGTTTACATTTACCCCACCTGTTTACACTTACCCTTTGAGAGGGGGTAATTGTAAACACCAATTTTCGCACGGGCTATCAGACACTGAACATTTTTTATTCTGTTTAAGAAGAAAGAGCTGTACTCCTTCCAACTCCAATTTTGGTCACTGGTACATTTCGTCCCTTTAACCTATGATATATGACGATATAGGAACTCAGTACCTCTCCTGAGCTTCACGATAACTGTAGTTACTATTTTTCACATCTGTAACAACCCTCTCTAAATCCTCTACAGTGTAGTTGGTTGGGGGTCTCTTTGATTACTGAAAAGTACGAAATGTAACCATAGTAAAACGTGTTTACAATTACCCCAAGCAATTAAAACTATGGGGCAAATATAAACACGTCATAATTTAATGAACTGAGGGTATGGGAGATCTCAAAACCATTGTAATAAATGTTAACTACTATACATTATTCATAAAAACAACATATTTTAAAAACATAGCACTGTACGTTTACTTACTATGCCAAAAATGAAGGTGAAGCAAAATTCTTTCTCAACTTTTTTTTACAAAACATTCGTTCGCAACTAAGCAGTTACTCCTATTTGGCGCCAAACTGCTTTGTAGGTTAGCCAACATGTCAATTTATATATTCCCCCGAAGTATTATATTGACAGTTTTTTATTTCTCACAGCATTTGTTTACAATTACCCCTTGTTTACATTAACCTCATCTACCCTATTATTATTATTATTATTATTATTATTATTATTATTATTATTATTATTGCATCTTACAAAAGAAAAAAAAAATAAAATTTTTAAAACCATAGTTAGAAGTATTATGACTGAAGGGGAATTTCAGCATTTTGCATGTTTTATTCTTCACTTGCATATCATGTGCCACCATTATACAGGGTGTATCAAACATATCAGATTTTGACAGTTGTCACGATAACGCTGCAATATGATCGGCGCGGAAGTTATAGAAGTGTTGACAGAATTTGCGCTCGCTAAATTCGAATTTCGCTACTCGTCAACAATATTATAGGTACGATAATGCAATTTTCAGTTTTCTGCTTGGCGACGTGACAAATCAGAATATTTCAGAGTCAGAGAAACTTCGACAGTTTGTAGTGTGCCTATGCATTGTATTTTAGAACAGCTTAGCCGCAAGAAAATTATTAAGTTTGAATTAGATCTATTAACGCTGCCTAAGGAAAAATGTGCCAGAAGTGTAAGGACACGCAACTTCAACAACTGTAGGCGGCTCAGTATTCTTATGTGTAACAGAAAAACTATCAATAATGGTAAATATCTTAAAATAAAATAGTTTTTTTTTTTTATTTTAGCAATGCATATTCTACGATGAAAAAGTAATGGAACGGAGAAAAATTCTCTCCGGCGCCGGCACCGGGATTTGAACCCGGGTTTTCAGCTCTACGTGCTGATGCTTTATCCACTAAGCCACACCGGATACCCACCCCGGCGTCGGACAGAATCGTCTCAGTTTAAGTTCCCAGAGCAGTGTATATATACAGTGCTCTGTAAGTTCCAACTCTTGGGTTCCCTCTAGTGGCTGCCCTCTGCACTACGTCATAGATGTCTGGTGCAATATGTAGCAATATTCCTTTGCCTTACGCTTTCAATTTTAAGTGCATTCCACATTATGAACATTAATTCCATATTATGGACATTAATTTATTTTTTTCACTCGAATAGAATTTTTTTTACAATATTACTATTTTTATTTTCAGTAAAAATAGTTGCTATTTTCATTTTCATTATTAAAAACTTATCCAATTCAATAATTGAAAATTGAGCGATTAGTTTTTCGAGAAATGATTTTTGGCCGGCTAGACTCGCTAAATTATACACTGTGCGCCGGAGAGAATTTTTCTCCGTTCCATTACTCTTTCATCGTATGATGGCGCAGAATATCTGCATGGGAATATCATATGTACTTCGGTACATTAAAATAATATATATGATATGCGTTCACTTCGTGATTTAAGACGGCGCTTATTCCGTCGAATCCCGGCCAACTAGTCACTCATAACGAGTGCACCTCAGCACATGTGTGGACTTCAGTCCTACGTTCATAGACATCAGCTTCTTGTCTATGCGGATGACGTGAATATGTTAGGAGAAAATCCACAAACGATTAGGGAAAACACGGCAATTTTACTTGACGCAAGTAAAGCGATCGGTTTGGAAGTAAATTCCGAAAAGACAAAGTATATGATTATGTCTCGTGACCAGAATATTGTACGAAATAGAAATATAAAAATTGGAGATTTATCCTTCGAAGGGGTGGAAAAATTCAAATATCTTGGAGCAACAGTAACAAATATAAATGACACTCGGGAGGAAATTAAACGCAGAATAAATATGGGAAATGCGTGTTATTATTCGGTTGAGAAGCTTTTATCATCTAGCCTGCTGTCAAAAAATCTGAAAGTTAGAATTTATGAAACAGTTATATTACCGGTTGTTCTTTATGGTTGTGAAACTTGGACTCTCACTCTGAGAGAGGAACATAGATTAAGGGTGTTCGAGAATAAGGTTCTTAGGAAAATATTTGGAGCTAAGCGGGATGAAGTTACAGGAGAATGGAGAAAGTTACACAACGCAGAACTGCACGCATTGTATTCTTCACCTGACATAATTAGGAACATTAAATCCAGATATCTGAGATGGGCAGGGCATGTAGCACGTATGGGCGAATCCAGAAATGCATATAGAGTGTTAGTTGGGAGGCCTGAGGGAAAAAGACCTTTGGGGAGGCCGAAACGTAGATGGGAAGATAATATTAAAATGGATTTGAGTAAGGTGGGATATGATGATAGAGACTGGATTAATCTTGCTCAGGATAGGGACCAATGGCGGGCTTATGTGAGGGCGGCAATGAACCTCCGAGTTCCTTAAGAGCCAGTTAGTAAGTAAGTATTATTATTATCTTTATTATTATTTTATTATTATTATTATTATTATTATTATTATTATTATTATTATTATTATTATTATTATTATTATTATTATTATGCCTACATAAGTATTGTCAAAAGTAGCCAGAAAGAGTGGAGGCAGAGACAAAGAGAGACGGAAATGCTTCGTTTTATTTGTAGTGGCTGTGGAAATTTCCTGCTATCTTCTGCAAATTATGATCAGGGTACGAAACCAATCTATTACGCGATTCCGTTCCACTTTCCTTATTGATGTCAGTCAAAACCCAAACCGATAAGTGTGTAGCGTTCCTTTTGGTACGCGGGACTCCATTCATGCACTGTGTTATCTCATTTGACCTGAATTCAGGGCCACTGAACAAACATGTTCTCCTCAATGGCGTGACCCAGGGAAAACCCTCTGTGACCTTAAGGCCACCCACTTGAATTCTTTGTGGCTTGCTGCCTTCCAAAGAAGACGGCGAGAATCGGTATAATTTATTACAGAACAAGTTTCCAAATTTCTTGAATTTGTCATCAGATTACATAGAGTAACGAAAATTCAATACACCTTAAAATGGCATACAGATGAATGAATATAAGCATATGGAGAAAGATGGCTGGATAGAGATACAGATGGCGTGACAGTGACATATAAAAATGGATGGATAAACAGACAGATGGCTAGATAGTCATATACTAGACGGTGATAAACAGAATGGACCGTAAGTGATATATTTTAGGTGATTATTCTTTGAGATAATTCAAACAAAAAGTTTAATATAATTTTGTTTGTTTTTGCTTCGTTTTCAAGATAAAAATTGTTTTAAATTGTATAAAACATTTCGTAGCGTGTTTTGGCAAAGCCATTAATTTAATTCCCAATATGCTCAGTCAGTTTAAGAGAGCAATGTATTATGATAATAAATGATTGAAATAATTTTAGTTTTGTTCTTCATATGTGCAGAAATTTGATCCCATAACTTTTCGTCCTGAAAAAGTGTTCAAAACTGTTGATAGACCTGAGTTCGTTGACCTCTTACATCTGTATTACGAGAAGAGAGACGTCTGTGTTAGAGGCGATGTTGCAGGACTGCTCAAACTTCAAACTTAATTTTCTAATTATCCATGCATTTAATCACGAAACGTAATACAGGTTTCCTAGCCCTTTAAGTGTACCCTATCGTCCCTTTCAGTCTGCAGCGTTATTTCACTTCTACACTGTATAACAGATTGATCAACCTAAAGGACTTTAAAGACAAGAACTTTTGTCAGTTTCACTATGCTGCCATCTAGCGACTGCAAAAGAAGTTACGTTATAACCCTTACAGAATTGCATGGAGCAACTGTACTTCCATCTAGCGATCGTTACCAAAAAAATGCCTTTTCGACTGTGGAGGCTCTGGTGGTTGTTCTCATTTCATGGTGCCATTTCATAACATTGGAATGGTCAGTCTGAGATATACACGTATAATGTGACACATGCATGTAATAATAAATAATATGATAGTTTCGAA
Source organism: Periplaneta americana (assembly GCF_040183065.1). Taxonomy (NCBI): domain Eukaryota; kingdom Metazoa; phylum Arthropoda; class Insecta; order Blattodea; family Blattidae; genus Periplaneta; species Periplaneta americana. Next base: position 132,687,441 of record NC_091125.1, read on the forward strand.
CTGTAGTGCTGCTTATGTTTGCATTTTGTTCACTGCACTATTTAAAAGCTAGAGAATTTCATGTTAATGTTTCATTTCTGTGAAAAAAATAACCTTTTAAAATTAAAAAAATTTAACAACCGGTTCTAAGAATTGTGACAAATTTAACAAGCGGTTCTAAGAATTGTGACACATTTAATAACCGGTTCTAAGAATTGTGACAAATTTAACAAGCGGTTCTAAGAATTGTGACAAATTTAATAACCGGTTCTAAGAATTGTGACAAATTTAACAACTGGTTCTAAGAATTGTGACAAATTTAACAAGCGTTTCTAAGAATTGTGACAAATTTAATAACCTATTCTAAGAATTGTGACAAATTTAATAAACGGTTCTAAGAATTGTGACAAATTTAACAAGCGGTTCTAAGAATTAGGACAAATTTAACAAGCGGTTCTAAGAATTGTGACAAATTTAATAACCGGTTCTAATAATTGTGATAAATTTAACAAGCGGTTCTAAGAATTGTGACACATTTAATAATCGGTTCCAAGAATTGGACAAATTTAACAAGCGGTTCTAAGAATTATGACAAATTTAATAACCGGTTCTAAGAATTGTGACAAATTTAACAAGCGGTTCTAAGAATCGTGAAAAATTTAACAAGCGGTTCGGGCGAACCGGCTGAATGACACCACTGCCTAAATTTTGTTGAAAATATTATGGTACAAATTTAACCGTCATTTACAACTTTATATTGAGTGGTTGGCGCTGCAAGATGGACATGTATGAGTATTTGCCAACCAAAGCTGTCCTACTGGTGCCTCTCCTTTTTTAACAAACAGCAAACTGTTTCTCATCCAATGTGAGGTCTGAATTGATCTCGGCTGACGGGCCGCAGGTTGCCAACATACCGAGGTTCTTAATGGCGGCACACAGACCTCGACAATGACCCTTGCTTATCTCCCAAGCTCTTGTTTTCTATAGCTGTCCGTCCTCAAAGTGGTATTGCAACCAGCTGCTTTGGACGAGTACACGACTCTTTCCTAGTTTACAAAGTAAGTACAAAAACATATCTCACTATTAGCTTCATAGCGACGATTTATCAACTACTTAGGTCACTTAACGTTTAATATAAGTAATATTACGAGAGTAGGATTACCACCTATCCTCGAACCCAGGTGGGACACAGTAGGAGTGTAATCTGTAATTGACATACCGTAGGCCTATGTAACAAGTATGAAGTGGCTATAACTTATGAGATTCTGTGTGCGTGCGTGCGTGAGATAGGCATAAATTGGAGATCCCGAGCTTTATATAAACAGGATTAAGAAGTGGTATTTTACATTATACACTTATTAATCAAGAATTAATGTTCCTTATTCATGAGGTAGCCCGGGGGTGAATCCCCTCCTCTGGGAATCCAGGATGTCCCCCTCCCTGTGATTTCAGACTTTTTAATAAAAAAAAATAATAATTTTTAAATGTATTTCAATTTGTATTACTATTCAGGAACTAAAATTAGTTCTGTTGTGTAGATTTTCAGATAGCAGGGTACTAGTCGCCGATTTGTGCGTTGCATGTAGCCTAAAATGACCTTAAGGTATGTATTAACGTTTTGGAGGAAAATCTACATTTTTTAACCAACCTTTTTAAGATATTTATCAGACAACATATGAAAGTAGACTAACATAACCATAT